>NW_022900949.1:56734291-56783264 GCF_012274545.1 Fukomys damarensis
TTTTTTTTTTTTGGTACCGGGGATTGAACTTGGGTCCTTGCGCTTGTGAGGCAGGGCACTGAACCACTGAGCTAAATCCCTGGCTTGGAAAATTTCTATAATATGTATTCTTCAAACCTAAAATATCTGGCTTGACATGTATTCATGTACATTTGGAATATTGAGGTATTGTTCTAACTGATCTTGAAAATCCTTATATTAGTCTCACCAACAACATTTGAGAGCTATTTTTCACCCTGTTTTTCCAAATTGAGTTGAGTAGGTGACTTAGTTTACATTTATCTAATCATATTGAGGTTTTTACTGCTTTATGTTTATTAGTTGCTTATTTTCATAAATCCTCATTGTCTTCTAATTACAAAAATTATTTTCTAAATAATATTCTAATACTTAGACAATTTTATTTTATGTGTTCACACATTAAATCAATGGAATATAGTTTTGAGTAACAAATGAGGTAGGGGAATCTAAATTTATTTATTTTCCAAATAAATAATAAATTCTTCCAATGCTATTTACGAACTAAATAATTAGCATGTTATTTCAATTTCTACCTTTTTAATAGAAAACCTTACATGTGGTAAGGTAAAAACCTTACATCCAGTATCTGGAGATCCTCTTCTATTTCATCTGAAACAGAAAGTTCATTTTTAGCTTGTTTTTTTCTGGCAGGGGTTTTTATCAGTATAAGTTCTTCAAAGATGAAATAGCAGATACAATTGCCCAGAAACATGGGCAATGTTATTTGGACAATAAAGATATTTCTGTGTGGAAAACAGTTTACAGATATCACTTGCAAGTCTAGTAAAATCAGTGAAAAAAATCACCATGAATGAAGAAACATCACTCTTCAACAGAAGCATAATACTTATCCAAATGATTTGTTTAGATCATTCATAAAAGAACCTATTTTATTCCTTTATTAACTTTTAAATAAGTCCAATACGTTTAAATGCCAGTTCTAAGAAATCCATTTCCTATCACTTTATCAGCTTTCCAAAGTAAACATTTTATCATCTAATTTCCCATATTTTCCAGCTCTCTTCTCAGAAGAAATGTTGAGGAACAAAATGCTCTGAGATATCTGCATCTAATATTCCTAAATTTCATTTTCAAGTTTATGGGGCAGGAATTTTAAAAAATTTATCTATTTTTAATACACAAAGCAGAACCTAAACATAATGTCTCATCACAGTAGGAGGCAGACATATATGCAGATGGAAATTATGTGCTACAGACTTTGTTATTAATTTTTCATCTATAATATTAACTTTGTGTAAATCAAATTCAAGTATAGGTTTCGATATTGCCAGTGAAAAGACCTTCCCCTTATATTTGTCAAACTTAATGAAAAATAAACAGAAATCCCCCAAGCCCCTGATTTTGTGATTAGAAAATTATTCTCTTTTTATTCTCTTTCCTATCTCCCTCTTGTCAGGTATCCAGATAGCTACAGGCATAAAACAAAACAAAACTAAACTAAACCAAACCAAACCAAAAACACTATCAAAAGTGCTTTTTTTGTTTTTTCTTAAATCAGCATCATTTTCAAGGTTTAACCATCAAAATATAATTAAAGTGTCAAAATATTCCTTTAAATTTCTGACAAATCCTCATATCTCAGAGTAATCTGTTTTCTAAATATCATCCTTCTCTACACCAAAGAGGAAACCCAGTAGCATTGTTTTGGATTTACAAACTATTTTTTAATTCCAAAATATTTATTGAAAGTAACTTGTTTCCTTTTTGTCACATAGTTGCACAGTTAAGGGTATGTTCTTTCCAATATCATGCTTGGATATGCTTCTCAAATTCCTGAGAATACAAAACGTGAAGTGTGACAGAATTTTCTTTACAATGATTGATACCGTCAGAGTCTTATGTTGGAACACCACTTAAATATGCCAAATTAATTTTCCAGGAATACACTAGTTGTGCAATTGTGGATGTACTCAACATTCCCAAACCCCAGAGGAGGTGGCTAGTCTAGGCCAGAAGCAAGGAAACAAAGTCAGTAGAAAAAGTTACCATTATAAAGACTGACCTCTGAACAATGCAACCTGTGATCTCCGAAAAAAGGGTCAACTTGGGCTTGGCACATACTTGGCACGTATTTCTGTCCTCCTCGTGTCCTCCTCCTTGGGTGTCGACCACTCAAAGTACCTATATGGTTCGTATCTGGAGGTATAACGTTTGGGATGGTGCCAGGGGTTTTGTTGTCAGGATGTGCGGGATGTAATATTTGGCATTGTTGGATCAAGGAATCTAACTATCTTTCTCAATTAAAGCATCTGCTTCTTTACCATTCTATCTTCTGATTCTGGAGAATGAAATACATGTGACTAGTTCTTTCCCCAAACATTTGTGTTTTGCTTTCTGATAGCCTTAAAAATAAATGAAGGAGCAACCCTCCCATAACTGAAGTGCCTAGGCCGTCCAGAGAGGAAAAAGATACATTTAAAATAAAAGGCTGCAAAAAGACTTTCTGAGGATTGTTTACGTGGGCATACAACTGTTGAATTACAATTTAGGCTAAAGATATGAAAGGGTCTGACACTTGCTTTTCACCTTTCTTTTTATAAAAGAAAGGCAAAAGACTATGATGTTTCTTGTTTCCTGGAAACGTATTAGAACCTTGTTAATTATGGTAGAGTGAACATGGCAACAAAAGGAAAAATATAATTTTAAGTATAATGGTGCATGCTGGAAACACAGATTGGCAAGCATATGGGGTTCTGGCATCTGGACAGAAGCCTTCATAACCATCTGCTTCTCAGAGGTTATTTTGGCAATTTCTGCAAGCAATTCCAGTGATTCAGAGGTCTAAGCTAAGGACATTTAACAAACAGCTAGAGAGGGCACCAGGATACAGAGGCAGTTACTCAAAGCTTCCTTCTACACGTGTTAGTTACTTTTCTCAATATTAAACCTACCCAAGATGGTCTGTGCCAGTATTTTACTGTGATGGTAGCAGATGTTACTTCACGCTAGTTCATATATATTTTTTTTTCATTTTACTAAGAAGATGACCACCATTTTTCATGTTGAGAGTTAATTTTCCTCTCCTGGCTCAGTGAAATGTGAGAAGCATGCGAAGGGACTTGAGTTCTTAGCTGCTCCTCTGCATGTTCTGATGTGCCAAGGCCTTAACAGTAGCCTCTGGCTCTCTTTGACTTTCTTATTCTACTTCATATTCTTGGATTTCAAGAGTTTCTTGCACATATTTAATAGCTAGTGTTGTGTTATGTAATGTCCTAATAAGAACTTACAGAAAGTCATTAACATAGGACCTCTATAATGGCTAGTCATAAAGCTACTGTCTAGCATGAGGCATTATAGATTAAATCATTTTTATCAAGTTTTCATCATAAAATATTATTTACTGAGAATTTACAATCTGTGATAAAGTGGAATAGACACTTTATTTTTAGTTTTTATTTTTGGTAACAGGGATTGAACCTTAAATGTAAAAGATGCTCAATACAACAGTGTGAATAGATGGGTATCAGACTGGCACCGAAAATGGTACATCCTTTGAAGGACCATTTGACATCAAATGCTTATGTCCAGATATTACTCACCTCTCCCTCATTCCTCCTCTGAGACTCTATTCTGCCCTATAGAAGTATTGCCACATGCACATATGCCATATGTGTTAATTGTAAGATTACTTATAGTGAAACTTCTAAAGCAACCTAAATGTCAATCAATTGGAAAATGGTTAAATAAATTTTGGAGATGCCATACCATGGAATATCACATAGCTATTTGAAAAAAATAAAGTGAATCTGCAAGAACTGACCTGAAGGATGTCCACAGTCCATATTTTATGTTAAATACTTCTTATTTTAGAAGTGTACATATAGCATATTATTATTTTTGGTAAATATTTCCTACACATATTTTATATTAAATGTAAGTGAATTCATGTGCTACATATTGGCTAAATATCCATGCATCTCCCTATTTCATATGTGCGGTCTCTAACTCCCAAGTTATCTGCTAATATGTGGAGAAAGGACCTTTAGGAAGTAGTTAGGGCTAAATGAGATCATGTGGGTGGAGCCTCCATTGTGGGATTAGTGCCTTTACTAGAATTAGAAAAGATTAGAGCATATTTTTCCTCACATTTGTGAGGGAAGCGAGGAGGCAGCTTGCAGCTATGTATATTTATAATATACACATATTGCAAACATATATTTATATGCATACACATTTATATGAATATATATATATATGTTCCTTTTTATCTCAAAGTGTTTGACCTTGTTTTCCCTCTAGATTATATGTAGAACATTTTAATTTTTGTTTAATTTTAAATTTGTTTAGATTTTGAGAGATATTCCAGAAGGAACTCTTGGTTCCACAACATTAGGAGAACCTGGGTGCTGAGAAATCTTCTATTGGTTTTGGTAGATGCTCTAAATACATGTATATATATAATATATTTAGGTTTGGAAGGTGAAAAAATGTCATCTGCATGCTGGAGATCTGAGAGATTCTGTCAAAAGCTAAAGGCCTGGAGGTCCCTGCAGAATCCCATGTGAGTCGGTAGCAGGAAGCTAAAGAGTCTGCACAGGAAGGCTGATGAGTCTGTGCTGGTAGCCAGGGCATGTACATAGAAAGGCAATAGCAATGGAGCTCCTCAGAAGAAACAGAAATGAGACTTCCTTCTCCTTTTTATTCAATCTAGTCTAAAAGCCTATTTGTTGGTGTCACCCACACCTAGGGTGGTCTTCCCTCTTCAGTAAGTCAGTCATCCAGACATGCCCAGAACTTTGCTAAACCAATCAGTTAGATAGTTCTCATTCAAGTTTATACCACAGTGAACTATCACAGTGGCTGTCTGTAAGTCAGAAAGAGAATCTTCACCAGAACTCCATCATGCTTTTATCTTGATTTTAGACTTTCAGGCTTTAGAATTTGAGAAATGAATGACTGTTATTCAAGCCATCCAGTGTAGGATCCTTGCGCTAGCAACTTGAGCTAAGATATTATGGGATGACTCCAAGTAGACTATAAATACTGCATGATTACTTCTGGGGTTAGGTAAGGTAAGTAAGTACTTCTTTTTTTTAATTAAATAATTTATTTATTTTGCTACTGGGGATCAAACTCAGGATCTTGTGCTTGCCAGGCAGGTGCAGTGTCACTAAACTACTTCCCAGCCCTAAATACTTCTTTGTTGTTGAAATGCTTTTCAAGTGTGTAATACTTTTTTTACTTCAAGGAAATAAGGAAGGGAAGGAGGAATGTAAAACAAGCACTGTGAAGAAGACCCAGAGTCTACACTGTATTTTCATATGTTACTATTTATCCATTTGCAGAATATTAAATTATCAATTTCTAAGGCCACGTCTTTCAATAACCTTGAAGAAATTACCATCTCTTGTGTCCTCAGCTTCTTTGGATAACTGGGCTTTGTAGAAGAGCCCATTACATGTTTTGTGAAATATTGTTAAATATATTTATGAAGAAAACTTGAAATATTCAGTTAGAACTGGGCTGAGCTCTTCACTTAGGGATTGAATTCCAGAGTCACACTTATGTCTATTACGTCTCTTTCTTCCACATTAGGCACTAGTAGAGCCCTTTAATACATGACATTTCTGTATTTATTAAGCATGTCATAAACACTAACTTGTTCCCTTTTGTTACAAAGTGACCTTGATTTTCCCTCTAGTCTAGGTAGAGCATTTAATTTTTGTTTATGTTTTGAGATGAATCGCAAAGGAAACTTGGTTCTAAGATATTAGGTGATCCTGGGTCCTCAGAAGTCTCATGGTTTTTGAGGGTTGCTCTAAATGAACAATCACCATGCTGTCCTGTGGGTCAGATCCTCCAGAAAGTTAAGCAAAAGGATTCCAAATCACAATATCAGATCCTAATTCATATCTAAAAATTGTAATTTTGCTGTACAGAGATCTACTTTAAACAGAATTTTCTAAATAATTCTGTGTATCTACCTAGTTTGTTATTTATCACAAAGGCCCATGAATGAAGCCCCAAGGGTGAATGTCTCCAAGATCCTGGTGAAGTATATAATGCCATTGTCCTTTTAATGTATTTGTATCTTATAAGGAGGCTAGGGACCATGAGTAAGACAGATACAAGATGTAGGCGAGGACCAAGTGTTGCAATGAGAAAAGAGGTTTAGGCCTGGGAAGATTTATCAGATATCCTTCTGTGAAGTAGAAGAGGGCCGCCAGTGTCTTGGTTCCCCTAATATGTTGAGTATCATAAGAAAAATTGTACTTTATTCATGAAATCATCAGATAAGGCCCTCTTCTTGTTCTTGGTTTCTGGGATCAGTGACTTATAGGAGATTTGTGGGGTGGCCTTGGATACATGTTAAGAAAATTTTCCTTCATGATTCTAAGTAATTTTTCTCTGAAGCAGATTTTTAAAGCTACAGAGAAATTCTCCACAAAACACTCTATCCTCAAGGATTTGCAAATAGTAGAAGTGGTATTAAGATGGTGAATGCTAGGAAGAAATATTTTTATATATTTACTAAAATGTGCTTTTCATTTATTTGTAGCTATCAATGAACTATAGAGGAAGAGTCTATATCATATATATCAGAGAGCAATCAATCCTCTGACTACCGAGGAAGGGGAACAGTGAGGGCTAAAGAGAAAAATGATAATAGAGACTTGAATAATTTCAAAGTGTATGGGGGACTTGGAGGTCGGTGCCTCAGAGTGGGCAAAGACAAAGACTCTCCATGCTAGCCGTCATTTACTGGGTGTACATAATAATTGGGGGAAGCATCAGGTGACCTAGTCATCCTAGGACATTGAGCTGGGGAAGACCACGGGGTTCTTTGAGGAGGAATGAACGGAGAGCAGATGGAGAGCGGATGGGATGACAAGTCTGACAAGGAATTAGTTCTTCCCCAGGTGAACCTGTCTCTTTTGTTTCACTACTGGGTTCTCAAAGAACCAGGCTATCTTCAGCTGATACAGTTTTACTGCTGAGCATCACAGCATCATGGTAACAGTAAGGCCTCAGCTGTAACTGGAGTGAAAACCGAGTTGTCTCGGGGGCAAGACAACATTGGGCTTTAGACAGCTACAGTCATACTTTAATTGTAAAATTATTTTTCCTCAAAGTTCATGTAGACATTCTCCTGACACATATAAACAGATATTTACTTCTTCATTTTAAAAAATCCTTTCATAGAACATTCCATCCACACACAAATGTCAAGAGAATAAGTCCATTGAACCTCCAGGTATCAATTATGCAACTTAATTAATGAAAAACATTCTATAATTAGTTTCCATTTGTTCCCCGTTTTTTTCCAGAGTCCCAGAGTATCTTAAAGGAAATCACAGTTATAATATCATTTTACTTCAGCCTTCTGCCTTTGATACTTAAATTTCCCATCTATTTGGCTGAATAATTAAACTGTGTTTAATTTACTTGGGTGGTGGACTGTGCTTCACTTTAATATATAGGAAGAAGTTCATGTAAACCTACAAAATCGTAGGGGAGAAATTGTATCCCATTCTCCTAGGAGAGAACTCCAGTTAGGTGAAGATTTAAATGGAGGATCTTGCTTTATTGTCTTTATACGCCCCCCCATCCCCTCTCTTTTCTTTTCTTCTCATTCCATGTTTTCCTCCTCTCTCCTCTCTCTGCTTGTGAGCCTACTTATCTACATACACAGTATGTGCAATAAAGGTTAAATTCAAATGCACATACTCTCAAATGTTACCTCAAGTCTTCCTGAGCTCAGTTCTGTACAGGGTATAAACAAAAATAACACGTGAGCAAATTAGGCTCTCTTGGAAATGGGAGAAAATCCTATATGGTTGCTTCCTACATATGCTCCTTTGTGTGGATGCATTCTGTGAAAATTGTATTATCATGAGGAAGTAGTGTATTATCAGAATTCTTCACAGAATAAAAGTGCTGAGACAGAGGAGGAATAGAAAGGAGAGAGAGAGTCAAAGTGGGACTGAGGAAGGGAGGGAGCAAGGAGAGAGTAGAGAGAGAGAGAGAGAGAGAGAGAGAGAGAGAGAGAGAGAGAGAGAGAGAGAGAGGGACTGTCTGTCATAAACTCCAGGAATGTAACCTCACTACTTTGTGAGAGGACCAATTTGAGTTTTTCTGTAGACCTTTCAAAGTGTGAAGGCAACTTATTGGCCTTGGGTTTATCCTCTTAGGTATCATAAATTAAGTTTATTTATTCTTTCCAAGAATAGCATTTCAAATGTTTGAAGACAATTCTTGTTAATTTCCTCATGAAGTCATCCCTTCTTAAATTAAATACTTCTTATTTCTTCAATAATTTCTTTTATATTTCATCTTCCAGATCCTTTATGATGGTAGTATTTTGAAGTCATTGCATTTTTTCACTATACACCTTCTAGACACCATAATTGGCAGAGGTTCTTATACAAGGTGGACAAGTACATTCTGTTCTTTGGGGGTTTTTTGTTTTTTTTTTTTTTTTTTGAGACAGGGTCTCACTATGTAGTTGAGACTGACCTGGAATTCATTTTGTAGCCCAGGCTGGTCTCAAACTCACAGCGATCATCCTGCTTCAGCCTCCCAAGTGCTGGGATTACAGGCATGCGCCACCACACCCTACTTGACAAGTACATTCTGATGGAACCCAAGTCCCATACGGTATCCAGTGCTGAGGGCAGAGAAACCATTTTCATCTTTCATCTGGACATTGTATCTTTAGTAAAACAATAGAAGTTTTCATATGCTTTATTATAAATCACATTAGCTTGTAGCACAATTTCTCTTGGGCTTTTCTCATAATGTCACATTCCTTCATCTGTATTTGGTTATCTGATATCTTGAATCTAAATGCAAAAGTTTGCATTTATCTTCATAAATTTCATTGTATTGAGTTTTCACATATTTTAACCTCTCTAAGATCGTCTGGACTTTTAATTGTATCTTCAGTAATAACAGCTGCTTAGGTCCTTCAGTCCTTTATGTGTGTACTAAATTTATCCTTAGTCTTTATAGAAAGCTTTGATTCTTTAGGTAAAATTTCATTTCTGTTATGGATGTAATTATATTTCTTTTTTACTGGCTCTGTCTAATTTTGTAAGACTATATATGTCTTGCTGAGACTGTAGGATATGTAATCACAATCACACACACATATGACCATGTTATATCTGGGAAGTTGCCCTTCTTTGTGTCCATAAAGCATCTCCATACGTGAAGTCACATTGCTACTGTCCCTCAGTACCCCGAGACTCACATGATGAGTCGGCTGTGTGTTTCCAGGCACCGTGCCCTGGACATTGCTGGGTCTGAGGCCTCTTATTTCTCCAGAAACCTTGGTCTTTCCCAGGTCCTCTTACCATTGTTATTGCCTTGGGCTAGTGCCAAAGATCTGAGTGCTCAGTAACAAAATAAAGAAAAATTACCTTTTCTTTCTTTCTTTCTTTCTTTCTTTCTTTCTTTCTTTCTTTCTTTTTTTTTTGGCCAGTCTGGTTGACAATTTTTTTTCCTCATTGAGTGTATTGGTACATTTTAGGTATACAGTGCAGTTACATTCATCATTGGGATCTTGCACCTTTACATGACAGGTCTTGGTTCTCATTTTTTCCCCTTGTCCCTGTCCTCCCTTCCCTATTTACAAACACTTTATTTCTATTTTTTCATTTTCTCATATTTTCTTCTTTTCCATTATTACATTTCCCCTACTCTTCCCACTTTCCCTACACCTTTAGCCCTTTTCTTACTATAATAGTATATAAGATCCTAATGAGATAATTGACAATATGAAAAATTACCTTTTCTAATTCCAGTATTTTATCTGCCTCCTTGTGTGACATTTTTTTTAGAAGTTATATTAATCAATGTTTTCTGTTACTGTGACAATGCCACCTAAAAAACACCAAACTATTTTGTATCTTACAACTTTTAGTATTTAATTTTTACTCATAAGTGCACAGCTTAGCTATGGCATGTTTGGTTTTCCTAGGCTGGGTTGGAGCAGTAACCATCAGGTTGTGTTTGGATTGCTCCATATATCTTCTACTTAAAGTGCAGTGGTTACTTGGGAAATGCCCTTTTCATGGAAATGCAGAACTCAAGAGTACTGAAAGGAACTAGATGACAAGCTTTAAGACACGCTGTGTCTCCCTCCCATATTCTGTTGGCCCAAGCCACCCACATCACCAACACATGCATACTCCAGTGACAGTAAAGGAGGGCAAACAGGAAGGAAAGGAATCTTTGCAGACACGTGTTTCATTGTTATACAACTTTCACTTCAGTTTCTTAGATATTATATGAGGGCAGAAGAGATTCCCTTTGACAAACCTCTTATTAGAACCAGTTCTTCACCCAAAAGCATAGAAATTTGGCAGAGAGTCACATCTAGTTTTCCTCTTCCTTTAAGATATTTTGTCTTCCTGAAAAATAGCTTGGTAGAAATGCCCTACAGAGCCATCCACCAGTTCAAGAGGCATGCCCAAATCTGTTTGAGCTAACCTAAGGTTATAAACCACAACGGTTATCTTTGGTTAGAGTTCTATTAGTGACCTTTATTTTCATACTATGTGTTTCACAAACTTTGTACAATAAATACTCTTTCTCTTAAAGAACAAAAAAGAACAGAACATGACTTTGAAGTTGAAAACTTGTGTTAAACTTCAGAATGAGCTAATAGTGTCAGAGTTGTGCTCTGTTATTTTAACACCATGATTATGCAGAAGGCAGGGCTCACAGACTCATACTGTCTGAGAGATGTGGAAAGGTTGAGAATACAAGATTCCTTGAGCAGGAGCAGCAATCTAGCTGAGCATGGCTTCAAGCCTCCTTTGACTGAGTGTGTGCACTGCTTCCCTGATCCACTAGAGAAAGACTCAGCTTTCTCAAAGGGCATCCAAATCACAAACCCAGAAATGTTCATATACTCATATAATAGGTATAGGTGAGTTCAGTGAGATATCTGGAAATTTAGTCCAATTTGGTACTTCTCATTATTGAAAGTCAGGGATAAAATTTCCATATTAAAGTATGCTTTGACTTAGTACATTTATCTTACAGGTTTAATTATCTTATAGTTTTTTATTGGTACATTTTAGGTATACAATATAATGACCTTCATCATTGGAGGACATTTGTATCTTTACATAAAATATCTTGGTTCTTCTTTTGCCCCTTTCCCCTGTCCTCCCTTCAATTCCTCCATGTTTGTTGGACTATTGGTCTAGTTTTCTATATATGTATCGTATATATGTGACATACTTAATTTTATAAAGGTCTTATAAATAAATCTGATTCTGAAAAAGTAAAAGCGGTATGGAGAGAGGGAGAAAGAGAAGGGAATCAAAATGTGTTATGTGCACATACCAATTCCCTACAGTGAATGTAATCATTATGTACTTCAAACATGCACTAATAAAAGACAAAAAATCAGCTTAGTTTGATAAAAGGAAAACATTTCTCATAAAATTTCTAAGAAACAGAGGATTGATGTCAACTGAATTACAAGAAACTTCTATTAAACAGCCAATAGTTGAAGACTAGAACCTACAGTAAAAATTTTAAAAAATAATTAGAACTTAGTGCAAAAATCAAAGCTAGCAAACTGGAGGTGTAGTTCACTGGAACAGTGCTTGCCTAGCAAGTGTGGGGCCCTGGGTTCTAAAACAGAAGCTATTTACATGCAGAGGTAAAATATTTTTCTGTTAGCTTTTACATGTACATATATGTACATGCATGTATGGAAATTTTGTTTGGGGAATAAAAGCAAGATAGACAGTCTGCTATTTTATATAGTGCTATGAAGGATCTAAAATGACATTTTATATTGAGGACTTGGTTATAATAAAACATATCTTAGATATGTTTAGCCAAATATTGAAATACTTGGCTCAAAAACGATCTTGAGGTGGCTTCAATTAAAAATAACTTTTGGTGCCCCTGCAGTCGCTGACATAAACCCTATGGTTCTAGCCTATGAATTGAGCTTGGCACAGGATTTTTCCCACAGAGGAGACTGGCTCAATGGGAACAGTTCAGTCCACTTCTTTCAAGATAAATCCTCATCCACTGTGGCTGAAATCCAGCAACTATATCTTCAGTATACAGACCTCTCATTAAAAGGTTCATCATCTTTAGGGTAAGGGACCAGTGGTTACCAAGTGTAAAATGTAGGTGCTATATTCTCTGTCCTTATCATGCTGGTTAGCCGCTGCTCTATCATCAAGAAGAGTTTAGAGCTGTGTCACCATAAGCATTGAAACATAAATTTAACCCTAGGAAAAACCAAGGTAAATAGGGTAAGTCCAGCAACACTGGGAATGGTAGTAGAGAAATTCACATGTTGAAGTGTTTTTATTCAACCAAAGGAAAGATTCAAATTGGTGGTCAAAAGAATCTTTCAGTCAGAGAAGGAGAAAGCCAATGGGGAAGTTTTGCAGACAGTGATCACAGCTGATCCAATGATGTTTAAAATGACACCTCATCCAGAAACCTATAGAAATCAAAGCTTAAAGGCTAGGAAACTATACAGCTGTTATAAAGCTTTTACTACCAACGGTGGCTATGCTTTTAGCTAAAAGGCTGAGTGTATCAACATTTCAGTTACCAGGCTTGATTTGTTAATATGCTTTCCAAACAAAATGGTCTTTAAATATGTCAGAAGAATCTGTAGCTTTTCTTCTTATAATACCTATCCTTAATCAATTTTAGATACAGGGAATTAAAGTAATGATCCCCATTACATTCTCATTAGTATTATCCTGACTTAGGGCATTCTGTTGTTTCACACACTTGTTAAATGAAACAAATATGTTGACCGCTGATTTGCATTAATGAGGGGCAGATGTATTCAGAATGAGCAATACTTTGGTTCCTAGAGACTTATGCTCCCATCGAAGGTGATTAATTAGGCTCCTCTGTCTCTTGAACTGCTTGAGGGGAAATAAAAATTTTGAATGTCATTCATAGTTTCTGCCATGATGTCACTTATCAAAGACATCAATGATATCAAAGAATTGCATATTTAAATGATATTTTGTTCCTGAAGGAAAGAAAACTTGTTTTAAAATCTTTGTAAATGTTCTAATTCAGCTAAAAGTTATATTTTATTCTCAAGAAAAAAGTTACAAGAAGAGTACTTTTCATAACCATAGTCCATGTAAGGTTTTATTAAAGCATACTTGATTGAAAATAAAAAGCAAAAGTGTTAATTTTGGTGAACTGCATGGGTTTTTGATGCAGTCTAAGAAATCTTCTCTTTTATTGTACAGAGGATGTTTGATAGTGGAGAATTTTCTGCTACAATATATTTCTGTCACTCTGACATAACTGGATGTTTTCAAGGTTTGAATTGAAAAAATATGTTAATTCTCCAGACTCTCAGATTTCAAGCAAGATTGTGAGTGCCAAGAGAAGAACAAAGAAAATATGAATTTTTTTATACTCTTAAAACCCAGAGCCGTTCAGTTCATATTTCCACATTCAGAAAAAGCCAGGGATTGCATGGATGATGAGTTTTGTGGAAAGCCTTACCAAATGCCATGTTTTATAGTACTGTATGTGTTTCAGCACGTGATTAAGCTAATAAAGGGAGTTAAGGTCAAATGCAGTATTATTTCTCATTAATTTTTAAAATTTAAATGCAGTGTATATTCCCTTTGAATGTTCAGCAATTCAAAATTAATCACAATGTCCTGACATATTAAGATTATTGTACTCTTGAAATATGTCTATTCAATGTGAAATACATAGCCATGTAGTAGCATTAAATTTGAAGAGCTTCTTGACATTGTCCTATCTGTGTTCTATAGTAAACAGTGGGTGATGTAAGTTCTGGAAGTTTTTAATTCTATGTTTGGGTCTTCAGGGTTAGTCTGAGTCAGGACGATGAGACTGAGTCCTTGTAACATGACATCAACCAGGCATATAGTGCAGATATGACACTGGTGTAGGATCATGAAGTGGCTGTATGCTACCTCCACTGAAGCAAAAGTAAACACAGAGGCTGGAGATTTAGCTCAGTGGTTCTGCCACTTGCCTTGCAAGCTCAAGGACCCTAGTTCGATCCCTGGTACAAAAAAAAAAACAACAACAACAAAAAAGAAAAAGTAAAAACAGAGACTAGGGTTGTGAGCAATCTTTTGCATGTTTTTGAAGAAGCTAGGAATAAGTGCTTCAGTTTTGAAGTGGGGTTCTGTTCAGTGTACCATAATTGTCCATTACAGTCCTTTCTCTGTGTGATTTGGATCTACTGATAAAGCAATGATGCACAATAGGACAGGCTTTGCCTTGTTCCCATTTTTTCTGTAAGATGTTCTATACCACAAATGTATGTCCTGTGATTGTGCTGCAAGATGTACCTGTACAGTGTACCAAAAGTATTCTGTTCAAACAATGTAACTGTTAATGTCTGATGTTTCTGCCTCAGTTTCCTCCATATAGCTATGTCTCCATCCTAAAAGGTTCCTCGGGACTTTCTTGCCCCAATTATGTATAAACAGACTCTCACTGCAACTCAGTACTCAGAATTCAGAGTGGGAGAACTCCTCTGAGTCAGCCAGCCAATAAAATGTTTTTCTCCATCTCTTTGAGTAACTTTTGGATTCTCCAGTCTTCAAATTGCTGTAGTTGTAACACAGAGCTGTAGCACTTGGCTGTAATACTAGCTGTTTCATTTTGCTGCAACACTACTACTTGACAAAAATTGTGAGAAACCACTATTTTAGAATTGTGGTATAGACCTTCCTTACCTAAGGGAAACTTAACAAGAAGAAGCTTATGAAACTGAGTTGCAGGCTCACTGTCACCCTTCTCTACTATTTCTACAGCCAATCTGCTGTTTTAGGTGCCTTGCTGGGTATAGTAATTTAGGCCCTCATTTTGGAAAGATCCGGGCCCCTGGCTATCACGGTTCTTCCAGACCATGATTGTTGTGCATCTATACTTTTCAAAATTTCACAAGAGCACAAAAACTCCCCAGTGAATCATTGGGTGCAAAGTATACTTTTTTCTAACTCCTTTGTAGCAGCTCCATCTCCTTTTGATGATCAGAATTAATTACCCTTCTACAAAGGAGCTGTTTTTCTTGCCCTCTGGTCTTTTTTGCACAAAATACATGAAGTGACTAAGCAAAAGTGATAGCTTAAGCTTTAATTTTCTTTTGCTATGTTTCTAGTGGAAACATTGCATTGCCAATTATCAGAATTTTTGGACTCATAGAACTTAAAGTTGTGGAGTCTAAAAGCAGAGAAATACTCTTTAAATCCTAGACAGAACTCCTTAAAGCATGGATTTAGATAATGTTATTTGATATGTAGAGTATCATATCCAATATGCACTTCATGGATACTTTCAGGAGGGTATTCCCTTATAGGATCAGATCGGCAACCTGTGATTGGTACCTGAGATGGCCTGATGTTGCATCTGTTGCTACTTTTCTTTTGCTATGGAATAGGTCTACTGGTATGATGGGATACATTGTGAGATTCATATGTGAATGGACCAATTATTTTAAACTTTGTACAGCACATTGGTGCTGAAGAGAGTCCTGAAGGCAGAAAAGGCATAGCCATACCTAAAATTCATACTGGTGGATGAATCATTGCCTTTTCACAATGAAATGAGGTCAATTTACTACTAAAATATCTGATTAAACTCAAGAAATGGTATCTTATTATAGATTCAGCTTGTTCTCTGTTGTCAAAAGTTGGGCACTGACCAGTGAAAATAGCTAGACAAGTCTTAGAGTGCTGATTCTATGCTAATGAGTATATTCTTAACTTTCTCTCTCTCTCTTTTTTTGCCACCATATCAAATCTGACTATACAGTTATTTTGCACAAAATTTTGAGCTATTTTTCTGCACGCTTTGTCTCAGAGCCTGGAATTTTTCATTTGGTCAAATGATTCTGTCTACATGATTGTTTATTGCCTTTTCTGAGAAGGTTAATTTTTGGTGGGCATTAGTATGTGATATAAAATATAAGGATTTTCATATGGGTCCATTCATATCCCCCCGAGAAATCCTTGTCCTTGATTTTTCATTGTATTTTCCCCATTTCTATGGCACACCAACTGAGTTAACTCCTTTTTTTCAAACAAACATGATGACCAGTATACTGAATGTGCTGAGGGAAGATTTCACATCACTTCTGTCTTTCCAAGACCCAATGGGTGGAGCTTCCTTAGAGATAGGGTCCATGATAAGGCTCTGGTATAAACATGATTCACCTATTAGAGATTGCTGAAACCTCTACACTGACTCTAGTCCGACTTGTAACTTTTAGTATCCCAAAGACCTCCTGATTGTATCACACAATTAAACCAACTGCAGCACATCCTGTAGGCTCTTTCCTGCTCTTTGTCCCACTTTAGAAGTAGCAGCACTTCATTTCTACTGGAGTGTAAGCATATGAAGGTGTGATCTAAGTTTTTCTTCCAGAATTTGAAGAGGTTTAGGTGGTATTGCACAATTTTGTTGTTTGTGAAAGATAAAAAATGGTGTAGTTGGACCAGGGATTTATTTAGCTCAGTGATTTCACCACCTTCCTTGCAAGCACAAGGTTCCAAGTTTGATCCCTGGTACAAAAAAAAAAAAAAAAAAAAAAAAAAAAAAAAAAAGGTGTAATTTTTCTTGTAGTTTTGAAAAAATGCATAATTTCACAGATTAAAAAAATAACTTCATTGATTAGGTAGGGCTCTAAATCTTTGTACAGTTGTTATGGTTCAGATCTGGAATGTCCCTCAAATACTCATGTGCCTAGAGGCAGGCTTTTGGTATGTGGTTGGATTCTGGGAGCGCTGTACTCACCAGAGGCTGAGCATGCTGTCAGGAGGTGGGGGTCTGATCAGAAGGGTCACTGCGGGCTGCCTGGAAGGGTACATCTTACCCCTTGACTTCTCCTCTTTGCAATGCCTGGCTGCCATGATACGAGCAGCTTTTCTCTGCCCAGGGCCTCCCATCATACTGTTACTGCAGTACAGCCAGCCAACCATGGACTAAAACTTCTAAAATTGTGAGGCAAAATAAATCTTTCCTCCTTTAAATTGTGGATGCCAGGTATTTTGCTCCACTGAAAAAGTGACTAAGACAGTAGTTTATCCTTAATCTTCTGGGGAGTATCTTACCAGTATATTTGCTATTTCTTGCTCATCAGTCCAAGTAACATGATGTTATCAATAGAATGGAGTAATGTTCTGTATAATATTCTGATAGTCCAGGTATCTTATGACTATATTACAGCAAGTGAGAGGAAAATTAATGCAGTCTTGAAGCAAGACTATAAATAAATAAATGAATACACACACACACACACACACACACGCGCACACTGTTGTCCATCTCACAGGAGCACTGTTTGATAGCAGTGAAGAGGAACATATTCAACAGGTCAATTACTGAGTACCTCATACCTAAGTGTGCTTTTATTCACTGTAGAAAAGACCAAATGTCTATCACAGCAGCTTCCATTGGACTACAACTTGATTAAATTTGCAGTAGGATGGTGTTATGTGGAATCCATCTTATCTCTGGCTAGTGATCTGTGTAAAAAATGGTCTATGTCAGTCAGCTTTCCATAACTGTAAAAAAACATGCAAGAAGAGCAACTTAAAGGAGGAAATATTTATTTTTGCTAATATTTTCAGAGGTTCCAGCCCTTGACTGGCTGGTTCCATTTCTCTGTGGCCTGTGGTGAGGCAGAATATTGCAGTGGGGGAAGTGATAACTGGGAAAACCTGCATCTATCATGTTGGATAGAAAAAAAGAGAGAAAAGGCCCAGGGGACAAGATATAGTCCTCAAGGACATGTCCCTATTGACCCTTTCCCTCTAAAGAGGCCATAGTTCTAGTGTCCATCACTTCCCAGGAAGTTGGAGTCTCCACTGTCCAATCACTTTCCAAAATCTCCAGTTCTAAACATCCCTGCTTTGGAGACTAAGCTTCCAACAGATGAATCTCTGAGGGACATTCTAAATCCAAACTATAGCATAATTATTATATAGCCTGCTAAAATAATACTTGAAATGATAAGTAGCTAAGAGTTAATGTATAAAATAATCTGTTGAAAGAATAGCCTCTTTTTCTGTTTCATATTTTCTTTCTTTATTTTTATAGTTAGCTATTATTTGGTTTTCTGTCTCCTTTAGTTGAATATAATTTTCATGAAGTTATTAAGCTTATGTAGTGATCATTTCAGTGCAGTTTATAAAAAGAATCCTAATCACATGTTGGAAATTTAATATTTGGTAAATTAAAGAAGAGTTGAGTACATGGGATTACATTATGTACATGGCCTTTGAAACTTGACTTTGACACTTTGGTATAAACTATCTTACAGTTTTAAAATAGCTTCATAATATATCATACATATGTTTTATAGTTAAGAAAGCTATTTATTTCTGTATTTTCTTTTCTTGATAGAAAACTACTGTTCTGAGAAATTAGCTCAGAATTTGGAATCACAAAAGAAATTAATGGTATGTAGAAAATATAAAGAATCACATTTTATTGGGGCTAGTGAGACATGTACTTAGAATTATAGACTCAAAAAAAGGTAAAACTGGAGAGGACCATAGCAGTTAATTAGTGCCTTCCCCTTCTCATTTTATACATGAGAATAGTAAGCATACTTGACTTTCCCAAGAAAGAGTAGTTGACAACTGCCTGATAAACTACATTCATATTTCATAAATATTGTAAGCTCACTATAATGCAACTTCCATCTCAGCCCTAAGGCTTTCAAATGAAGAATGACAGGACAAATTGTGATAAATGTATGTCACCTTCTAATTTAACTCATTTAACCATTAACTCTTAGAAGTATTCTCTTAATTAAAATCCTTTTGGATGTGAGCAACAAAAACTAACTTCAGGTAACTTAACAACAGAACAACACAAAATAAATTTACAAATGTTACAAAACCATACATTTTGACTTGTTGGGATTATAATTTTGGATTCGTGAGGAGGAGTTCTTCCGTTCACCTATATGCTCTTTGTCTCACTCTTATTATAGTGGTTTGTATAGAATTCAGTTTTAGTCAGTCGGTGTCTTATTCTTCTTAACACAGTGACTGCTTCACTTACCTTGGCAGGTCAGTCAAAATCCTTACCTCAGCTGTGCATGGTGGCACATGCCTATAATCCCAGCACTTGGGAGGCTGAGGCAGGAGGATCACTGTGAGTTCGAGACCAACCTGGGCAACATAGTGAGTTCCAGGTCAGTCTCAACTACATAATGAGACCCTGTTTTAAAAAAAAATCCTTACCTTGGACTGATACTCCAAACATTAGAAACAGGTCTTTTATTGCTAGGGT
Organism: Fukomys damarensis; assembly: GCF_012274545.1. Taxonomy (NCBI): domain Eukaryota; kingdom Metazoa; phylum Chordata; class Mammalia; order Rodentia; family Bathyergidae; genus Fukomys; species Fukomys damarensis. The sequence goes on from NW_022900949.1 coordinate 56,753,582, forward strand.
GGCTCATCTAGAAGGACATGGAACAGTCAGTAGCTTTTTACCCACCATTTAGGAGGCAGTCTGTCAAACTAAACCAAACATAAATGAAGGCAGAAACAGAGAGAGCATCTTTGCCATATTTGACTGCTAAATTCCAGTCTTCTGAGGTTCTTTAATCCTTGAGTCAGTCAGCTTTCTATTACTATAACAAATACCCAACATAATCAAGTTATAAAGCAGGTTTATTTTGGTTTGCAGATTCAGTCCCTGATCAATGGGTCCCACTACTTTGGGCATATGGTGGCACATCATGGCAGAAGTGTGTGACAGATCAAAATTGCTTACTTCGTGGGAAGGAAGTGAAAGACAGAGTAAGAAACTGAGGTCTCACAGTCCTCTGGGTGGGCACAGCCTCCCTGAACTGGAGATCCCTCTCCAGGGCCCAGGTCTTCATGTTTCCAGCTCCCAGTGGTACCAAGCTAGAGACCAACATTTTAAACATGGACCTTTGGAGGACATTCTAGGTCAACCCCCTTTTTTTTAATTTGCTTAAGCTAACTTGTGTTTCAATCATTTGTAATTTAAACCATTTTGACTAATAGACTGGACTGTTGTATACAACTCAAGGGTTGACAGGTGTTTCAAGTGTTTCAAGCACATGGAAAGTTTCAGGAAGCAAGTAATATTTTCTATTATTTCTCTCCATATTTGTTTCGAGTATTTGCTTCAGTCATTGTATCTTTTTCGTTCTTTCTCTGGATTTGGTTTAGTTCCTTTTCCACACACCTGGCAAGAGTGTAATCCACCCACTTCTGAATTTACAACACCTGTATACAAATTGCTGCGGAAGATGGAATTTTGCCAATTTAGGATTAAGTGAGTATTTTTCAATTATCTGTGGCCACAGCATAGTTACATGTTATCCAAATACATGCTAAAGCTCTTTCCTTTGGACGGAAGTAGTTCTCAGAAGAAGGGGCATATCATAGCGGATAGCCTTCAATCACCTACTGTACCTGTTTCATTAGTCCTTTTGTGACTATGGATCTCTGAATATTGTAAGAAATTATTAATGGAAGATTTCCTTAATATTTTTCAGTTTTATAAACATGGACTCAGGTTATAAATGTAAAGCCTATGTTAAATAATGATCACTTTAAATGTGTACAACAATGCTCCAGGCTGTTGTTGAAAATAAGTTTACTCATTTTCATTTGCTTTCATATAGAGATGTTCCAAATGATTTCTCTTTTCTGAATAAAAGGAAAACACAATGAAGTAGATCTGTGTAGTGTTTAGGGTGACACATTTAGCAGATCAAGGAGAATACTCTTCATAATTATACTCAGTTGTTCATCCTGAAAACTGACTCATCTGAACAAACCAGAGCACTTTTAGATAAGGTTCCCTTGACTAATAATCGCTCTGTTCTCTTTAAGCTACTCCTACTCACTGCTATCAGTAATGGAGTTAAGTAAAAACAGGTAGAAACATGTAAGCTGGGCAAAGAGATTGCACCATCTCCCTATATTCTTTTCTTTTTTTCCCATTGGCAAAACATCTACCCTCAACTTATTTCAATGTTCATTCCTTAAACCCACAGAAAAAGTAAGATAGCAACCATGACTGCAGATAGTATTTTCTTTCCAAGAGTAGTAAAACACTCTGATTTTGCTGAATAATAAAAACACTTAGCATTTAGCTGGCTGTTTATTTGGCTTCCCACATGTCGAATTGTTATGTGTGGGTCTAATATGTGCCACTCCCTGCAAAGGGAGGCACACGAGTCGTCACAGAGCATGATGGGTGACAACGTTCTGTGGTAACTGCCTTCCATTTGATTCCTATCTCACATCTTTCTAAAAGAAAATTTTGCTGTGCTAACATGGCTTTGAGCTGCAGTGGAGCCTAACAAGAAGAGTGTTACACTTTAACATGGTTGGCCTGGTTTGCAGAATACAGAACATTTGTCAGACACCCTGGCAGACATTGGGGATACCCTCGTGTGGGGCTGGGAGGAGGGAAGTTAATGTCGGGAAGCTGGAGTCGTCTAGCTACTATTTTATTGAAGGAAGGAGAGAACAAAAATGTAATAAGACAAGATGCTGCGGCTAGAACCGTCACACCAGGCCTGTCTGTTACATTCCAAATGAGGGGCACAGTAATGAATTCAGTTGCAAGACTGGACACGTGTTAATTTTTCTTAGTGCATAAACAGCCTCCCATTTTTGCAGCCATGATACATCACTGGATTTTTAGACTAGAATTGAGATGATTATGGGAGGAAAGAAATGGAAAGAGCCATGTTGGAAACCTTCTTTCAGACTTTCCCTGGACTGGCCACATCCCACTTAAAAACTATAACAGCAAATTATTTTCTCTCAAGGTTTACCCTTCAATGCAAGATCTGTCAATTTCTAGAACTCAGCTAGAGCTTAGTTTTAATACACCAAATTATAGGCTTGGATTTTTTTCCATTTTGTGCTTGATTGTAAGTGATTTCTATTACTCTTGCTATATTCTTCTTCTGTCTTGAAATATTATTTTTCCATTTTGTGCTTGATTGTAAGTGATTTCTATTACTCTTGCTATATTCTTCTGTCTGATGAAATATTATATTTTCTTCATGGTTTTTATTTATGTTGGAACACTTTATATGGATTTTCAAAAGTTTTCATAATTTAATCCAGGGCATTATCCATATACTTCTTATGCTTCTTTATTTTATTCAATCTCCCTTTTTAGTAAGTCCCTAAATTTAATTATTATTAGTTTGTATGCTTTTCTTAAATAAATTAATATTTCCTAGTATAATTTAATCCAATGAAATTACCATTCAATATTGATTATGTGTGTGGAATTCACTCCTGTTGGGTAAATAATGCTCAGAGAGCTTTATAGGTATTTCTTGGTGATTTTGTTTATGGGTCTTGGTTTTGTTAATGATGCTTCATTTTAGCATTTATTGAAATTTCCTATTTTTTCTTATTCCTTTCATATTGATCCAGATAATTTTGTATTTATGGTTAGAGAACAGACGTATTTATTTATTTATTTATTTATTCATTCATTCATTCATTTATTTATTTATTTTTGGTACCGGGGATTGAGCTCAGATCCTCAAGCTTGCGAGGGCAGGCGGCGGAACCACTGAGCTAAATCCCCGGCTAGACATGTATAATTAGTGAGGCTTCTCATAAAGTTGTTCATACAAATGCAAAGATATCATGAATCCATTCTATTGTGCCCAAACTTTTCTATTTACTTACAGAGACCCCAGTGAATAGCCATGACTTTTGGCACTGTTTGTAATCAATCACTAATGTGAATAATGCTGTCTTTATTTGCCATTCCTATAGCAGTTAAAACAAATACATATAATATTATTGCATATATATTATATTTATGTAATATATATCTATATATATGTATATGTGTGTGTGTGTGTATAAAATTCAATTCACAATATTAAAAAGAATTCAGAGTTTTGGGGACTACTGGAGTTTGAACCTAGAACATTCACACTGAGATATATCTCCAACCCCAACCTCTTCTTTATTTTTTGAGAGAGTGTCTTTAAGTAACTCTGGCTGGGCTTAAAATTCAGTCCTCTTGTCTCAGCCTCCCTGAATCCGGGATTACAGGTATGTGGTATGTGGTATGTGCAACCATGTCCTATGTTACTCTATTCAGCATTTTAAAAACGGTTTCAGTACTCTCTTATTTTTAACTTATTAAGAATTTAGAATCTCATCCGTCTGGAATGAGCCTATAAGTTTGTGTCAGAGGGCTTCACAGCCAACGAGGGCTTTCCTGAATGCTCCCCACGCCATTTCTCCCAGAGAGACTTAGAAACAGAAGTTCAGTCAAGGTGATCTAATATACCTAGCTGCAGTTCTGGCTTTGTGGATTTCCACACTGCTTCTGTGAATTCCACCCTTAATATCCACCGGCCTCAGTGTCGACTTGCACAGTTGGAACTTTGGTAAGATCTAAGCATTTCCGATTCTGCTGGAAGGGAGGGGTCCGGAACAGTTGTGCTGGGGCCGTCTGTGGGTGCAGTTCACACCTGTCCAGTCAGTTATGCCGTGGCCCGTTTTCTCTCCTTGCTTTTGCCAGAAGGCCTGCTTGCTTTCTAAGTGGCTTACATTATCATAAACATTTTATTTCTGTGTTTGTGGCAAGTTTTCCCTTCGTGCAGGAAACAAAAAGCCTGAGAAGCAAAACCTATTTGGTAAGGGGAATGTTTTGGAAAAGAAAAAGAGTGCGAGCGAGTGTGCATGTGCACACTTTCTCCCCTAGCAGAGCCTCTTGAAATTTGCATTTTGAGACTATTTTATTGTTTTTATACACTCTAGGATTATGCTAAATATACTTTGGACTTTCTAATGATTTATTTATATGTATATTTTAATTGGTTTCTGATTTTAATGGGTATATCTTTGATACTAGCAATTGTTAAAACTTTAGGATGAAAATAAAAGTTTGTTGATTTCTTCATAACCTTAAAATATATTTTCTTTCGTATTCAAGAGATATTTTTACCTATCTCTACAAATCATATACATCTATACCTTACTAATATTTTTATCTCCATGAGTTGTTGCTTTCTATGAGTAGTAGGTAAAGTCTTTCCTTACATAAGTTGGTGTTAATTTTTTCTTGCATTTCAAAATCACAGGATGATGATTTGGGGAAGGGAGAAATTTGTCAGACATCTTGTTGCTTCTTAATTGGCTTTTTAAACTGAAGATTTATTTTTTTCTAGAGCTTTGGGACATTGATAATTTTATATCTTTAACCTGTTTTTGTCTTAACCTTTCTCTTTTCATTTATATTATTTTTAAATTTTCTAGTTCATAATTTTCCCATTATATTCTGCCCATTTGGTAATTTCACTTTTGATAATCATATATTTAAAAACTGTAAAACCGTTGTCATTTACTTTTCTGGGATACAATATTGTCCCAAGATACTGTATTCCCACTCTGAAGGTATCCATTTTTTAATGAAAAGGATTCTTTTGTTTGTTGTTCTATTTGTGCCTGTGTTTCGTGGCACTGTTTTTGCTGAACCATGTGGTGGAACTCAATCCTGTTCTTTGTATCTGAGACGCTCTACACCCCTCTTGCTGGAGTACATTCTGGTCTCCAGAAGTTACCTTCAGGAAATGTGGTGTGGGAGGGAGGACAGCTGCAGGGTCTGCGTTTTACCCAGTTTGCCCTCTGCTACTTTAAACCTAGGGAGAGCATTCCCACCCTGGCTACTTTCCTTAATGGACACATGCTTTTGCTACCAGCTGCTCAGTATAAATGTGGAAAGAGAAGGAACCCAAATAACACATGTGCTTCTAACACAATCTCTGTTTTCAAACAATTACCCTAAGACCTTCTTACAAACAGAACTTCAGTCTGATATATTCTAGGAGTCACCTTTGTCTCTGTAGCAGTTCCTTCGTATGAGTGATCCGAGCTGAGGTTTCCTTTTTACCTTCTTTTCTATGTTTTACAGATTAATCCAAATTTATGATTATGGAGACAACACTTCTGTGTAGCCATGCTCTTACAGATTTTTTGAATATGAATATATTTATTATCTAGCTAAGGAAATTTTCTGAGGAGATTGACTGGGTTCATTCAACTATATTAATCAAATTTCCTTCCCTTGTTTTGTTTCTGTAGCATTCTGAGATATAGAAATCTGTGGATGTAAACAGCTTTCTCTGCTGCATATGCTTTCTATTTTAAGAATTAAGATCTATTTTTACTAATCTTCTTATTATGTTCTATTGAAACACTAATGGAAATATTTTTCAATATAAGGAATTACTGTTGAACTAAACAGACCTGTTTTCTACTGAAATGAGTGATTGCTAATTTCAAATTTTCAAGAAAATCTTCAAATCTTAAGCAATATTTTATAATGCAGCACAAGTTAAAGACTCAAGGAACCAGACTTCTTCATGAACAATCAAATATTGCTGTCAATATATCCTTAGAATTATTAGCAATGGAGTAGTAAAGTATGATAGACTACAGTAATTTCTTAAATAATTTGTTATCTCTTTGATAAATGATTTTCATCTTTAGAGTTGAGCAATAAGATTATTTTTCCAATTGCCTTACCTAGATAAAGTGGTGGTACATGTAATTCAGTAGAATTCATTGTAAGTTGTGCTGGTCACCAGGCAGGCTGGTGGGATGGCTCCAAAAATGTTTCTGTTACATAAATGTATAGATGATTAAGATGAACATGTTCCTAAAAATATTGAGCTGATAACTTCAGTTTCTTAAATGCTGAGGGAAGAGACTCAGTTATTCTCCACAACCTAAATAGTTTGTTAATAAGTATGGTAGCTTTGGCTTTTTTGTATGATTCTTCATGTATCCAGTCCAGGTAGAATTCTTTAGAAATGAAGAAGGGAAATACAGCAGCTTAATAATCCTTGGGTTTCCTGCCAAAAATAACTTATTAACGCAAAAGAAAGATGATTAAATGGAAGGAAATGTCTATATTAATGGATGTCCTCAGTCGAAGCTGTGATAATTATTAGCTGTATTAATTTATCTCAAAACTTGACCATTTTTTTCGCTAAGACACTGTGTGATTTCTTCAGTTCAGTGAGGTACATTAGGATGATTAGCTTCTTTCTAGACTCAGAACAATGGAAAATTTCAAGAAAGTGAGGGGAAGATAATAGTAATTGTGGCTGACTGCTGAAGGGACCACTCTCTCCTGGCCTCTAACGTAGATTCTTCAGCCTTCTACCACGGACCATTGGCTTACTGATACAGACTTGCACAGGACACTACAGCGAGCTGAGACCTTGGATCTCTAGCTCGCAGACAGTCCTTTTGCATCTTCCACATCTGGCTCTGCAAGTGACCCTTGTAAGCCTTCCTTATAAGTCCTTATACATTTACATGTCTTGTATTAAATCTGTTTCTCTAGTGAGGACTGATGGATGCACAGCTTTTGGATTATTTCTGCATTCTTCTGCAGAATGTACATCTTCAAACAATTTTCTTCAGTTTGTGTGCTCTGTATTTCAAAAGTGTTTGATGAATAAATGGAGTGCTAGTAATTGAAACTCTCTATCCAGGTTTAAAGTTTAAGCCCTCAAATTTGGTATCTAAATCTTAGTCAAATTAGTATAAGAATGAAGGGATAAAAATGGAGAGAGAGAGGAGAAATACAAAGTACCTGGAATATTTCAGTGTTTCTGTGCAGCACTATCAGCTGAAAGCTACAATTGTAAAATGTGCAGAGAAACCCATAATTAGTTCTAAACACTCCCAACTATTTCTGAGTGATGAAATCCTTTTGCCCCCCTCTTACTAGTGGAGATACTGTCACCTCTGCATCTCAGAGGTACATAGCAATAGATTGGAGTAAATGAAGACCTATCCCAGTCTAATGATAAGCAGAGAGGGGCCATTCTATCTTTCCTCTGTACTCCAAAATGGTTACTTATTAGTTATAATCTTCAGAAATGAAAATGAAACTAGGCTTTTAATATATATTTGAAGGTAAGTAGATGAGAGTCTCTCTGCTTGGACAGCAGCTATCTAGGAAATGAAGGTTATAGCTTAACTCTGCAGTTATTTAGGTACATTTTCTCCCTTCCTTCATATGATGATAATGGCCAGTTTAAAAATTTCCATTTTCCATAGAGTAATAATGCAGTCTGTAATCATCCTACTGCCTGACATTACTTTCCATAGTGACTAGAAGGGAGCAGGATGTACTGATGTTTAAAAAATAAAGATAAGAAGTAATATAGAAGGAAGAGGGATAAATGTATAAAAGAAATCATTTATTGGAATGGAATGAAAATAGATCATTAGATTTTGAATTGTCTTTAAAGGAACTGTAGATAATTGTCATGTCTAAAACACTGCTCTGTTTTTCCAAAAAACTTCAAATGGCATCACCTATTTATTAGCCCCAGGAATCTTCTGATTTTCATAACAACATTCAAAAACAAAGCACCAACTCTACAACTAGCTATACAATGTATTGTACACAGACTGTGGGAAGAAAATTAGCCTTCTGTGTATTCCAGGAGGGAGGGGACACTGGGAGTTAGTTGCTAGAATAACAAACCACAAAGACCTCTGAGGGTCATTACATGCATGAGCATATTCTCAGTGTGTGTTTGCACACTGAGCTTGCACAGGATTACCCACATCAATTCTGAACATGACCTGAAGCCAAACATTGACCTTGGCTTAGGTTGAACGTGTGAGATCACTCCTTTCACCCTTACTGCATATGTTCTGTTTCAAGTTAATTTATTTTGGTGATAGAAGGTCACTGAAGTCAGAAATACATGTGCTACATGATTAAAAAGATCTGCTGCTAAATTTGTTTACAACTATAAGTTATTAGAATGATCAAATTTGTTATGAGTAAAAACACAACCCACAAACACCCATAGACCACACAACACCTCACTTATATAAAAGTTGTTTAGGTGGTACATTGTAGTAAAAGTATAGAAATGCTTCTGCATAGCCAGAAGAGTTCAATCTCTGCCCACAGAAAACTGCTTACATGGTAACTATTTATTAGTTTTAGTCTAGTCTTAACAGGTTGTTTTAAATCTTGTTTCTGAGACTACAAAGGTAAGAAAGAACTGGTTAGAGAGTGGTTGTTAGAACCTACTAGAATTAAGGAATGTACCCATATAACAATGGAGATATTACAACTTCACAAAATTGTGCTGAAAAAAATTATTAGGAATAATTGCAAGTCTTCAAAACAAATATAGTACATTTCAGGGACAGAGTATAAAGCACATGATTCTATACTTTTCAATAACCTCAAAGTATATCATTGTAGAAAAATTGATGTCAAAGACCTTGGAGAAAAAAAATGAAATAAAATATATGTGTTAGAAGGTAAGAAAGTGTGTGACATTTTTAAATAGCTAAAAAAGGTTTGAAGCTTACTGTGGTAGGAGTCTGTTATGAAAAACAACAGGTTATCTATTGAATAAATAAGAATTTGCTATATTATGTATGCTTTGTTTCTTTAAAAAAATCTCCTGCAGGGAAGCTATATATATTTCCTGTTAAATTCATCCACTTTACAACAATTTTCTACTCCTGGAACTAAACATTTTGGAAATAATATTTCTGGGCCATATGCTTGGTAAGGTAAGCTATGCTTTAGAACAAACACAGCCAATTATACCTTTGTATTCAGGCTTGAGATTTCTAAGGCACAAGCCAAGAGGTTCTATGCAGTAAAAGCCAAGTTCTTCTGTTTGTCTTTTGATTCCTTTAGTTATGCAAGTACTTTTCCAAATGTGGAACTCAGTTGTAATTTCCAAATTCTTCTCAAGGCAATAAATGATTGAACTTTGATCATGACAAAGGAAAAAGGAAGTTAAAGTAATGGGACAAAGATAATGGGAATCAGTGTTGAAAAAGTTTTATTTAGTTGTAAAATTGTTACAGAATATAATTATTTTGGGTCTATCTCTGAACAGGAAAGTCAAGTCTGGTTCTTTTGTACATGGTTGATCCTTTTCAGAAGGGCAAGATCTCTCTTAGGACTTTGGAATGATCCTCTTTAGTTCCTTTCATGAGCATATTTATTAGTTTTGCTCTTTGTTTTCCATGCTCTAGTTCAAGAATGCATTCTAACAAATAATCTGATCAAGCTGCTCTTTCCTAAACACACACATATTTAAATGGATTTGTCAATAATAAATAGAGATTTGATGTGTGGTTAAGAAAGAGCATACATCACATATAAATTATGGTATCATGGTACTCTAATTCCCTACTACCTTAGGTTTGCCTCCTGTTATTAAATTGAAAAGCCTTTCATGAGAAGCACTGTTGAATGAGTCTGTAACTGGAGAATCTCAGATTCAGTTGGACTGTTTGAAATTCCTTCAATTGAAAGCTGCTAAAAAGCAAAAGAAACCTGAGCCAGGATATCTCTCCTAGTTTTTAAATAACCACATATATTTCACTATTGGCAATAACATGTTTTTCCATTATAGTCACATGTTTTGTTAATAGATTTGAAAAATCTTATTAGGCTTGTTCTTTATTCACTCTGAAAGATGCTTGGTTTCAAGTAGCCATTGTAGCCTAAAATAGAGACGAAAAATTTGTATATCTTTGCCTGTAGGTCGAGTGTAAAATAATATTGTTTACTTTAACATACTTAACAAAAAAATTTATCTTTGACTCAAACTTGGTTTATTATTATGCTTGATATATAGAAATCTTTCCTATGAAAATTTGCTTTCAATTTTGACAATTTCTTGAGATTTTCACTATCATTTGGATATCTAAAACTAAGTTGTCTCTTTCTTTCCAGTTTATTAATATAATAATAAGGTGGTGATATGAAGGTGTTTCCTACCTACTCTGACAAAATTTTCTTGAAGTGGTAGGTAACCATCTTATAAATACAATGTTAGACTTCCCTTGCCTTAAGATGGCTGCCACATAGAATAGCAGCCTCCATATTAAAATATGGCTTCTCTCAACAAAGGACAGGCTTCTTCTTCCCATCATGCCTCTTCTCCCCCCAAAAGAGTAACCTGATATTTGCTACCTCCTAGCAGCTAGTGATGTCACAGGCTCCTCCAATCTCTTAATATCACCTCACTCAACTACCCGAAGTTTAGGCTAGCTCCACCCTGCTCGTATAAAAGAAGCTGTCTGTACAGCCATGTTTTTTTTCTCTCCTTTGTTCAAAGACAGCCTAGCATATCCTTCCCATAATAAAGGCTTGTTATAGTTCTGGTCTGGTCTTGGTTTTCAGCTCTTTTTACGTAACACATTTGTTTCCAAGTTATATACTCAAAGTAACATGCAGGGGAGAAGGTACAACAGACCTGAACACTTAGTACATATGACTATGTTGTCCTTTTGGCTAGAAGCCGGGATAGTATAGCACTTCTAGTTTTTAATCTTTTACCTATATAATGATGAGATTTTATGTTATCCCAGGATTCAATATAGTTTATCCATTGAGTTAAAATAATTCATAGTAAAGGGAACAGAATTTGAACCAATAAATAATTGTGTAAAGATGGACCATGTAAAAATTGACAGTATTTACACATAGCAATATCTTTGTATGCATAGTCTCATGTGAACAAAGCTTAATTACAATAAAAACCTCAAAATTTCTATAGGTTAATCTTTTCCAAAAAATACTCTAAGTGAATGAAGTCTTATTGTATTTTGTGACTAAGTTCTTGGATGTTTCAGAGAAGCTTAAGAAGTCAATAGAAGGTACATCAAGCCAGAATTTGTGGAATTTGGTGTGTCAACTGCAGAGGTATCTTGGATGGATTACTCTTGGAAGAACATATCTCATAAATGTATGGAAGTAGTAATATATTTTATTATTATTTAGGTGTTTTGGTAAGAACAAGAAATAAGTAATATGTTCCTGGGAATTTATGAGTTTGCATTGTACTTTGGAAAACTTACAATGGACACAATACTGTATTATAGCACTTTAACATGCTTCCAATATTTAATTTTTTAAAAATTTATTTTAAACTGTTTTACCAACTATTTTAGAAAGGCTTACATGAAATTTAGCTTTTATTTTTTTTCCTCTGGAGAAAAAGCTTCATGTTAAAACCAGCTGGAATAATTCTTCCATCCAAAGAAAGTAATGAAGGAACTTGAATTAGAATATATTGTTTTATGGTCATTTCCATTGCTGCTCTTTGAATTGGCTGCTTGTCTATAGCTACTTTAAAAAGAAAAGAAGGAAGGAAGGAAAAATAAAGATAGAAAAATATTACAGCAGAAAATTGAGTCTATTGTATGCTTTTTTACCTGTGGACTTAAACAGCCATCTGGTTTACATTTTCTGTGGGATTCAGAATTGTACTTGCTCTTGAAAACTTGATAGGAAAATTAAACCATGAATTTTAAGAAAGATGCTGTTTCAGGGTTAGACGGGAAGAATGAAGCTTTGTGAGGAACACAAAATAAAATGACTTACTTCCTTCAAAGAAACTTAACTCTCCCTTCCCCAAAGAAGGCAATGGATATGTATACACTATGTTCTTGGGGGCAGAGGCCTGTGTTTATTGCCTCTCTTGCATTAGAATGAAGTTGTCATAACCAGCACTTTCTGTTTTATCATTCTCCCCTAGTCTATTCAGTTTATCTTCTTACTGCCTTCTACAGTTAACCCTATGAAAAGAGAAGGGTCTAGAGAAAACTGAGATATATTTAAGTTGGGGGAAAACAAAGCCAAAAAAAACACCCCAATATATCTTTTTGTACCTTTTTATCTTTCTAAACTTCTCAAACAAGTTAAAATTATGACATTTTAATTTCAGGAAATAGTAGAAAACAATTTCCAATTTTGAAAGCATAGAAAGTTCTGAAAAAAAAAGTCAGTGGGAAATAGCACTTTAGGGGAGAAAAGTAAGTTGAGGGATAGAGGGACTGATTTATGATAAGAGACACAGAATTTGCTATTTCTGGACAAAAGCCTCTTTTCACAAAGAACTGATAATTGCTTTGAATTGCTTTAATGTATCCTACTATTGGCTTATCCCAAACCTTAAGCAGTGTACACAACTCAGTAAATATCAACATGAAGACATTTATTTATTGTCTTCCAAGAAAGAAATGCACTCTGGTTCCCAAAGGTTAGCAACATTTGACTTACCACACTCTTTATTCATTCTGCACTAGAATTAATGAGCAGTCTTGTGCAATATCCTCCAGAAATTTGTATAGAGACATAATGGCTTGTCTAACTCTTTTTTTTTTTTCAGAGAGAAATTTTTTAACTTATAATGCCTGTTTGTTCCATTTGCTGATTTAGAAAACATATGCTGGCCAAAAACATAGGTTTTGCCCATCAGAGCTTTTAATGATTTAGTTTGCCTGCTTTGAGCCATAAATTGGTGGAGTCAGAGAAATGAAAGAGTTTTGTTTACAGAACTCCTGAAATGATTCACCCTGGCATGAGGTTTTGAGCTCCAGTTGGCCTGGATTTTCTTCCTTAAAAGGTCTATGAATGGAGCTTCACAGGCTGGTTAAGCAGAGCTTCCAATTCTACTTCCATCATAACAGTTTAATTTCCTTTATATTTTAGTGGAAACGATAAATATAAAGCATACTTGTATTTTATTCTCCTATTCAACACTATCAGGTTCATTCATTCTGAAATGTTGAAATGTCACCTCTGTTTATGCCCAGGTTCTTTTTTTTTTTGGTACCAGGAATGGAACTCAGGACCTTGCGCTTGTGAGGCAGGTGGCGGAACCACTGAGCTAAATCCCCAGCTCTATGTCCAGGTTCTTAACACTCACTTTCCCTTCGTCTATGTTTCCTTATATTATGTCTTCTTACCTAAAGACTTACTACCTGAGTTTAAATCTCAATTCATCTCTTTCCCAGGTGAATATGAGCAAAGATTTGCCTTCGTTTCCTCATTCATATGAAGGGGATGATAAAAACAGCTCTTCCTAGTAGTAGTATATTATGGGGTCAAAAAATTTGACACATGTGAAGGACTCAACACGTGTCCGACTAACAAGGTTGCCTGTTTCTGAGAATGGAGAAGTGGACTATATTGGTAGAGTTTGAGACAATGGAGTTAGACAAAAGAGCTCTACTAATTTGTTTTCAGAATCACAAAGTTTATTCATGGGAAGAAAGTTTTAGGTGCTTTATTTAAGCTATATAATGCTTCCTTAGTGGAAGTACAAAACAAGTCATTTTGGACAGAGAAAATCCACTAGTAACCAAAAAAAGAAAAAAAAAAGAAATAAAAACAATGGAAAGAGAAATCCGTCTGGCATATATCAAAAGACTTCAAGTGTGCGTACATTTTGAAAGTTATCCTACTTTTGACAGTTTCCCCCTGGACATATTTAAGGATGTAGGAGTGATTGAGCTTCAAGAATATTCATTGAAGTGCTCTTTGTAAAAGCAAAAGTTGGAAATGATTTAACACTGATTTGATTAAGAAAATTAAAGTACTTTCAAACAATGGACCATTAAGCTGGAGAAGAGTGTATTTATTAGTTGGAAAGATAATCATAATATATTGGTAAATATAAACAACAACTTCAAAAACATAAGGGTTTGATTTGCACAAGAGTGGTTAGGAAGGAGACTTTGGGGATGGATTATGCCTCAACATGTTATAGTGATACTTTTCCAGTGGGTTAGTTTTTTAGGGTGTGATTTTTTATGGAGGTATTCTAATTTCTAATATTACACAGATATTTCTTTTCAGATTGAATTGTCAGAAGAAATGTTCAAAGAGCCCAAATCTTATGTTTGATTTTTAAAAGTTCTGAAAACATTTTCTTTGAGTACAAATTGTACATAGATTTTGGCTGTCAAGGATTTAATTTTCATCTTTAGTTATATCACTAGCTGGTGAATGGTTTTTATTAGATAATTTCCAGCAGTATAGGTCTTTATCCATTTGTGAGATGGCTTAAGGGATGTTGAAACTGTTGAATGTACAATCACATGAAATAATGGAGTGATGCTGATTTGAAGATTGTACAAGTATGTTTAGGAACCTATTCATCTAGGAAAAAAGAATGATTAACCCTGATGAGAAAAGGATACATTATTGTTGAGCAGGTGAGATAATACTATTCTTTTGCTTCTCATTTTGTGCAGAGCTATTGCTTCCCAAGGTGTCTCCAGGTAATAAGTAAAAAGCGTAGCTTAGAAATAAGAGCTAAATGATACTTAGTACTTGCTTACTATTCACCAGAACTGTGATAAAGTAACTTACTTGCACCATCTTATTGTTCTCAAAGTCTGGTTTCTAGACTAACAGCATCAGATTTACCTGGGCCCACCATCTGTACTTTGACATACCCTCCAGGTCATTCTTATGTGGGTTCACTGAAAAACTAATCTAGATTACTACTCTCGATGTTTGGAGGTTATTGTTCCTATCCCAGATTTATAGCTGAGGAAACTAAATCTAAAAAAACAACTGCTTCCACATAGGCCTAGAATTCAAACTTTTCTGTTAGCGCCAAATGTTCAAAACCTCTCTTTCAACCTTCATTATTACATTTTAGCATCAGCCTTACCGGAGCATGACAAGGAACAAAGTGGAAACGCGAGCTCCCCCTAGAGGACACCAAAATGGTGGTCCTAGGTCATCCAGCTTTGCCCAAAGCGGTTATCAAAACTATCATTAAATACTGTATTTCAAAGTTTGATTTTATTCAAGGAGAGAGAGACTAGAACGTTTTTAATTTGGTAAAAGGATTTATAGGGGAGGCTGTAGTTATTTTTAAGTTATTTGGCCTTTATGTTAGGAGAAATATGTTTTAAAAAAACCTAGAATTTAAAAGGGAAAGAGTTCCATTTTTGAAATTTAAAAAAAAAAAAAAAAAAAAAGTAAGTTGCTTATCTCACCCATGGACCTTCTTTCAGGGAACAACTTAGAATACTTGTGGGGGTTTTTGTTTGTTTGTTTGTTTTATTTTGGGTTCCTTGAATATTCTTTTTTTCCTTTTGCACTTCCTGACCCAACCTTACTTTCACTTAGGGTACTTTCTCCGTGTGGTCAGGAGTTTGAGACTTTGCAGACTTCAGACATGTCACGACTGACCAAGCCCTCACAACAAGCTGGGGTTTCCTGGGGTACTTAAACACATCTAATGCTCAAGCCCCAACCTCTTATTCAAACGCGATCCCTGGTGGTGGGCTTCCGGATGGCGCCGAGCAGGCCAGGATTGGTGGAGCCAGACACGGGGCCACCCCCTTGCCAGTGATTGGGGCCATGCTTACCAAGTAAGGCTGCCGGTGATTACTTTCGCAGAAGGTTTGTTGCAAGGTTTTCCTCGCCACTACTTTTCTTTTAAAAAGATTACAAGAAGAAAAGTTTTCCCTCCTGGGGATGATAATCCATTTACATGCGGTCCTGGCCGTTGTTAGAGCCATTGAGCAAATGTGAAGATGGGCTGATGTAGTAGGGATGGTGGAGAGGAACAGGGAAACAGTCTGGGTTCTTGATCATGTTGGCCCAGGCCATCTTATCTTCTGATTTGTTTTTACGTATGTTAGTCAATGCCCTTTGATTTTAAAGTATGTTTAATTTGGTTTTTATTACTTACACCCAAAAACATTGTACTCAACTTACCTGTCCTGTAAGTAATTACTCATGATATCAACTCTGGTTTACTGTATGGTTTTAGTCAAAACAGTTGAAGTGGTTGAAGTTAAGGCCATCATTTAGGGTCACCCAGTTTAGGAGACAGATGTCAATGGATTAAAATGTCTAATTAAAAACATTCAGAGAGGGCTGGGGATTGAGTTCAGTGGTTCCACCACCTGCCTCACAAGCACAAGGACCTGAATTCTATCCCTGGTACAAAACAAACAAACAAAAAATCATCCAGAGAGATTTCATAAAACAGATGCATATCTCATTTTTTACAAGAAAAAGTGTATTAGAATAATGGCCATTTTAATTGTATATAGAAGGAAAGTTGGGAAATTCATTTTCTCCCTAGGTGATTTAGATATGTGCTTATATATTCATCACTTCCTGAGAAATAACAGTTTAGGAAATACCAACCACTTGAACTACATCCCAAATTAACTCACTATTTAGCTGTATCACAAGAAATACCTCGCCTATGTTATAGTCTAGAAATATCTAGATGATGCTAAACTGGACCCTTGTATCATTTTTCTTTATAGAAGTCTGCTTTAATATTATCTTCCAAATTAAAAAAAATTACAACTTGGATATGAAAATATATAAATGTTCCCCTACTAATAATGAGATTACTTCCAAACAAGTCTGCCCTAAATCAGAAATGTTTTTAATACACCTAACATACATAACAGCCCTGTGACTGCATGGGCAAGAGATGTGCGAGGCTTGCTGTTAAAGTATCGTACTACATATCACTAGCCTGGACGAAGATTGAAATTGAGACTTTGAATCAAAGTTTTAATGAAAATCATATTGACACCATTATTAAATTAAGACCATCTGTACTTTGCAATTTCCTTTCTCCCAGAATTTCTGGAATTCGTTAGACGACTCAGACCTGTCTTTATAGTGTCAACGATCTTTCTGCTTATGGTGGTGCCCAGCAAGTGAGATCACCACAGTCAGTACTCTGATGGAGGAGTTGCCACCATGGCTGGCCGAGAGCTCAGTTCTCTATGACTCAACTAGGTCTGATTCTACTTGATGTTCCTGTGGCTCAAGCTGTTCTTAATCTCTTTAATACTAATGAAGCTCAGTCAGCTTTCATACATGTACAGAAAACGCTTCCTCCTCCTATGCAGTGTGCTCTTTTAGCCACAGCGAAGTGTTCTGGTCACAAATCTAGAATTCAGCGAAAGAGTACTTTCAGCTCATATGTTCAGTCACCTCACTCACGTGTCTCCAGAGTTGTTGGCTGAGGATATGATTGAAGGCCTGAAACCACCAGTTCCCTTTAATATGCATGCCTTTGTTGGGTGCCTAGAAACATCTTTTATTCCTTAAAATGTTATTTTTAAAAACTCAGTACATTCTTGACTAATTTGGTTTAGAAGGCTGGGCCTTTCTGGCCAATTAGATTTGCTGGTTTATGAGAGTATCTGTGGGGCTTGTGGTAAAGGGATTTTCCCACCAGTGCACATCAGTTGATGCAATTATTCAAATGACAGGTGGATGCAAATGTACATGGATGTGTATAAATTACCACAGTCCAAGAGCTTACAGACCCGGTGCTGTAAAGACATCCCCCTCTACTTCCTGAGAGGTACTATAGTGGACTCACCTTTCACTCCATCACCGTTTTATTAACCTTGGTAATGTCTTCTTGTTTTATTTTTCTTAGAGTACTTTACAATATCTGTAACTCTCCTGTCTATTCATAACATCAATCCTGAGAGCAGAATCGATCTGTTCTGTTTGTACTCGGTCCCCTCAGTATTTGTGAATAAAATCACAAGTGAAATCTCACAGATACACCTATACCTCATTGGGAGAGTTAGAAGTCTCCCTAATAGTGGAGATGTTGAGCTACACTTTCAATACCACAATAGGAAAAGAAAGGTCTGATGAGGCAAGCAGGTAGACAACAGCATGTGCAGAAGTACAGATGGTTCAGTATCGTAGGCACTGGGGCACATGATGGCTGAAGGGAGATGCTGGCTAAGAATTCAAGAGTTTGGTCATCAAGGAGTAAGGGCTATGTGTGAGATAAAAATGGCCACATTTATATTTCAGGAAAATTAAAAGTTATTTCTCTAAGTGGAATTTGCAGGGTGGAACTCCTTGGATTTGTCTACCTTATGTAGACCTAGTTACTTTCTGGTCTGGCCTGAGAAGAAAAAAATGGAGATTTGACTCTGAGGTGCATAATTTTCTGGATGGCATCCAAGGTGACATTGGTGAAATGTACTCATCACTAGTTTAAATTTTCCATCTTCCTTCTATTTCTTAATGCTTCAAATCTCTGAGAAGTTTGGATCTGCTGTTGTTACCTTTCACAGTGTTTGTTTTCACAAGGATACAATGCCTGCTTGCTTAACTTCTGGGGAGCAAGTCCTGGGGGTCTCCCAAGAATAGGACAGGAGCTTGTCTTTCAGAGGAAACTGAAAACTACATCACCAGTCATGTTTTTCTGTCGTCTTCTGTATTTTAAGAAGCTATGCCTTATTTATCTTTGTTTCACCAATATCTAGCAGGCCTTTGCAAATCAGCATTCAATAAAGATTTGCAAATAAATGTCATGTTTAGGATTAGGTTGTACTTTTGCCTGTGGTAAGCTTCTGCTCCTGTGTTCCTCCAGGTGTTAACTGGAATGATTGGCTTTTGCTTTTGCTCTCAGTTGTAGTTTCACTACATCTGTGCAAACTGCTTCATCTCTAAAAGTGAAATCATGAAAGTAATGTTGAGTGGCATTTGATTTACTCTTAGCCCTTTCTCAGGTTTTGCCATAAGCATAGAGCCGAGGAAGCAATGCTACCATTAAAAATCGCTAGTCCTGGAATTGAATCATCGTTCTGTCATATACCCATGATAGGAAATGGTAAATAATTGTCCAGTTCAGTTTCTTTTTTTACAAAATGGGGACAATTAAAGCTGTTCTATAGGGTAGTTGTGAAGAGTGAAAGGAGATAAACATGAAGAAAGCTTTACACTCTGGAAACTGATAAGCATCCTTTAATGCCAGTTTTCAAATGAAACAATACTCTATGAAAACCAAAGTGAAATCCCTTCTGAAGGTATTACACCAAGTAAAAAGACCTCATTCTTTGGGTGGCTTAATTTTGTGATTTTTTTTTTTCTTTGCTATTCCCAAAGCTACCTTGATTACTTTTTTATTTCAATACTTTGGTGAAATGTGAGTGTGCGAAATGTCATTGCTGAT
Source organism: Fukomys damarensis (assembly GCF_012274545.1). Taxonomy (NCBI): domain Eukaryota; kingdom Metazoa; phylum Chordata; class Mammalia; order Rodentia; family Bathyergidae; genus Fukomys; species Fukomys damarensis. The sequence goes on from NW_022900949.1 coordinate 56,772,936, forward strand.
GAGAAGAGTAAAGATGATAAAAAGCATGATGCCCTCTTAGGCCTAAGAACTGTTTATGAGCTTTTGCATCCCACTTGGTATTTCTGTATTGCCCGTGAGCTTTAGGTAGGAGGATGAACGTTTTGCTTAAGGCTGCAGAAATCACAGTGTTTGTTTAATGATTACTACAGCTTGCTTTGTAATTATGATTGCATGGGCAATCCTGCACAATTCAGGGGACTTTTGCAAAGTAATGACAGTAATTTACAGCCATGTGGCTTTGTGTGGATGCTTAAGCACTTGGTCTGTGGCCTGCTTGCATGCTCCATTGCCTGCCTGATGGACCTATTCCCCACCTGCGCTGCTTTCCCCACTCTTGATGAAACGCAGTGGAATGAATGCTGCATTTGTGTTAAAGACAAAGGAAATAGAATGTATGTTGGGAGAGGAAGATTGAATCTGTAAGAAATTCCTTTCACTGTTTTCTTAGCTTTTCAATCAATGAAAATAGCTCAGTTTTCTTTCTTTTTATTTCAAGAAAGACAATGGAACATAAAGTCAGTGCAAGTCAGGCACCTTGGTCGGTATCTAGAATTTTAAATGAACTTGGACAATTCCTCAAGGCTTCAGGTAAACTCTTGTGAATGTTTTCATTCCACTGGGTATTTTTGGATAATTAAAAACTAATTTAAGTAAATTTTCATAGCTTATGGTTACTTATAAGCATGTTTTATTCATGATGACAAGCTCTTTTTAAAAAAAGGCTCTGTGTTTAAGTCAAATCCAAATTTAGGAGAAAGCCTGAATGATAAAGTAGAAAGAAAACAGTAATTGAGAATCCAGGTTCTGTGTATTGCTTTTTAAAATGTGCCACATTCTGAAATGAAGTTCTGCTTATATGTGCCATGATCTTAAGAAAAGGAAAATGAAGATGTTGGTTAAAATCTTCAATAAGCTAGTCCCAAAGAATTTTCTTTGAAGTTGCTTTATGTGCTTCCCACTGAAAAACTTTAAATTATAACTCTGCTTTGTACTTTGAAAATAAATTCAGCACATTAATTGTATTTATGGGAGAAAGTAGTAAATGTCCCAGAATGAATACACAGCCATAATTTACTCAGAGGGAGCTGCTCCTGCTCATAAACTCTCCTGTGCACCTTGCCTGCTTTATGACATCAGCCAGGCTTGCAAATGAATCACTGTTTTGTGCACCACAAGATCCTTGCACTATGTAAATTTCCACTGAATGATTATAAAATAGGACTATTTTTGTTGCATATTTTCTTTGCTAATTTTCCAGGAGATTAAAGATAGTCTATACTTTCAGGCAGGGTCTCAGTTTGTCTGAGTAGCACATCCATTTGGATTTGGAAATATGTGTGGATCACTGGCAGAATAACAGGACAGCTGGGCTGAGGGGCTTTGTAGGAAAACTTCAGCTTATGGGAAAGAGAATTTGGTATATGTAGCCTTGTCTATGCCATTAGAGGGGAGAGTTGAATGACACACTATGATGTGTACAGCATTAACTCAGAGGTCAAGTATCTATACTAGAGTTCTCTGGGACAAACCACAGAAATAAAACAAAAAGAATTGTATTTATACACAAAACCTCTGACAGGAGTATAAGGCAGCTTGTCTTTGGAGTCAGGACAATAGACCCCAATAGGTGGGCAGAGAAACAGTCTTGCAGTGACAAGGGAAGCTTCCTGGCTTAGTGGCCTGATGCTCCAGAAAAGTCAGGGAGAATGAGCGCTGTGACTGGTAGCAGAGACCCTCAGTTCCGTCCGACCTGTACTGGGAAGAAACCTGGGGCTTGAGGCATATAGCTACGCCTTCGCCTTCGGAGGTCAGGAGCTGGCTGTAGCTCACCTGTGCTGGGAAGTAGGTGTGAGCTGACTGTGAAGACAAATTTATTCTCTTACGCCTGGGGATGAAATCCCGAAGGACAATCGTTATTACTCTTCCTGAGATTCCAGCTCTGCCTCAGGTTGGTGTGGCTTGAGAAAACTGTGATATTGCTTTTGTATTCTTCAAAATAGTTGAGTTTCCTATTTATTTGATTCATGCTTGTTATCATATAAATAGGGACATGCATAGGTAGATAATCACCAACTCATTGTAGAATCTTTTCTATGCCACTTTGGAAGAAATATTTGGCTGTAATTTAAGTATGTGCTACTAAGTATTAGGAATAGTTTTCCAAAGAAATATCTTCTGATTCACACAAATTCATTCAAAATCTCCTCGATTTGCATTGGTTTTGTAGTCTGTGTCAAAATTACTCTTTATTTTGAGATAGGGTCTCACTATGTAATTCATTCTGGTCTTAAACTCACTGTAGCCCAGGCTGGCCTCAAACTTCAGGTGATCCTCCTGCCTCAGCCTCCTGAGCACTAAGATTACAGTTTTATGCCAGCATACCCGGTGCAACTCTACCCATTTTTCTAATGCCTTCTATGCCTGTTATGGTACCAGATCTAGAAGATATGGTAAGGAATAAAATCAAATAAAATAAATTTTCACATCCAAAAGTAAAATGAACACACACACACACACACACACACACACACACACACACAAAGAAAACATGACAATCCTGTCCATAATAGCTATTTGAAGAGAGTAGAGACTAGAATAATGATAGCATATTTAACATATGTTTCAGGCCTTCTTTCTGATTTCTGATTTGTCATGTTGTTTGATTTCCTATGAGGACATTTTTATATTTCAGACGTAAGAATGGGAATCAATTTGAACTCTTTGTTTTGCTTTTGCTTCTGCTACCCATTATTTGCTTGCAATGACTTTGTAGGGATGTTTACATCCAATTCACACTTTATTTTTAAATATGTAGGAGGTTGTCATAAAACTTTGAATAGAGTCCAATGAAAACGTAATAAATAATTTAAATCACAAATCAGGGCGATGCAAATTATCTTGTAAATTTAAATAAAAATATAACAAGGAAAATACACAAACTCACATAAAAACAACATCTACTACGACTCGTAGGAAGCTTGTATCTCATCGAAGCAGTTCTTTACAATGTAAAAATAAGTATCAATAAGGATACAGAAAACCTAGGGGAAGAGAAACCATTGAAATTTTAGAGTCTTAAATGGACTTGGGGGAAATGAGTGATGTGCTTAACATGGAATCGTTACAACAAAATAAATTCCAGAAAAGTAGAAACATTATTAAATGAAGTTTAAAATTAAAGAGAAAACTTTCCAAAAATGTTAAAAATTTGAAAATATTTATTAGTAGATATCCTTTTGACAAGTTTGATCTAAAAATGTGAGAACAAGAGCAATGACATTGTAGTTGCAGAAGCTGAAGCAATTTAAATTATAATTCAGTTTACTGAAAAGTTTAATGAAAGGCATTTTGAAAACCAAAGAATAAATTAAGAAATATTTAACTTGGAAGAGCCAAGAAAGCAGGATAAACCAATACCATTAAAAAGCTTGAAGTTGTGATTGAGACCACTTTTATTATCAATGCCAATATAATTTTATGGAATGGCCATACAATTTTTATAGCAGATAAAAATTCCCAGAAATAAAAAAATGGGAACTTTCAAACACAATGATCTTAAGCATTATCCTGATACCAAATAACGAGCGTAACTATAAAACGATAATGTGGATGTTTAAATATTTCTTGTTTTTAATAATTCTGTTTGCATTTACACTGTCCAGTTTGCAAGATGTTCTTAAAAGCTAAACTTATATTTTAACTATGACTTAGTTTCCAAAGCCTATATGCATTCTTTTTAAAAATACATCTGAAAGCTGGCATGGTGGCTCATGTCTGTAATCCCAGCACTCTGGAGGCTGAGGCAGGAGGATTGCTGTGAGTTCGAGACCAGCCTGGGCTATACAATGAGTTCCAGGTCAACTACATAGTGAGACCCTGTCTCAAAATACCAAAAAAAAAAAAAAATCTGATTTGAAGACTAATTTTATTTATGAAAAAAATCAAGTTGAGGAAATGAAATTTGAAAGCAAAAAAGGATTGAGTTCAAATTGCTATACTGGGCAAATGTATTTCATAGAATTATAAAATAAAGTTTAAAAAACTGTATATCAGCATAGGAAAACAAAATTGTCATATGCAACTAGTAAATTTTCAAAAAGAAAAGATGATCAGATTAATGGGCAAAAAGTATATAAAGTGAAATTATAGCCAAAATCATCTAGAATAATATTGCTATGTGAATATACTATGAAGCTGTGTAGTAGCTGTAAACCAAGAAGAAAGTTATGTAAAAATAAGGAGGAACATGAGACTTTTTCATGACAGCTAGCTAGAAATATTAATTCAGAGCTTTCACATGATCTCATACTCTCCTTCTGCTTTAGCTAAGCAGAATTTGAAAGCAGCACAACCACTAAAGCAGAATATTTATTCCATGAGGTTAGATAACGTAGGATGATACTTCAGGTACTCACCAAATCTGAAAGCAGTTCAGAGGACATTAGCACGACATACTTTGCTTTCTACCCCAGGCAAGCTTGACTTCTCAGGATGGAAAGTATTCTGTAATATGCTACATGATCAGAAAATAGTAATTCTTAAACCAGAATCATTTAACTTTCATGGGAAAAAATGATATGAAATTAAATTTTTGAACTATGCTTAAGAGAGCTTTGTATATGATTAAAGGCATTTTTTTCAGCTTTAATTGAGTTTATTGGTACATTTTAGGGATACAGTACAGTTACATTCATTGTTGGGATCTTGTACCTCCACATGACAAGTCTTGATTCTCATTTTTTCCCCTTACCCCTGCCCTCCCTTCACCCCCTCCTTCCCTCCCCAACTACAAATACTGTATTTCCATCTTTTCATTATCTCACATTTTTTTTCTTTTCCCTTATTAGTAACTATTCGGTATTTACACATGTGTGACTTATTTATTTCACTTAGGAGTATATCTTCAATATGTATCCATTTTCCTATGAATGAATCTATTTTCTAGTTCTTTATGGCTGAGTAATATTCCATTTTACAGAAAAACCACATCTTCTTTATTCAGTTTCCAACAGATGGGCAAATGGGCTGTTTCCAAGATTTAGCTATTACAAACTGTGCCGCTATAAACATGGGTGCACATACTTCTCTGTGATATGATTCTTTTAGTTCTCTTGGAAAGATACCCAGCAGAGGGATGGCTGGGTCAAATGGAACTTCCAGTCCAAGCTCTTTGAAGTATCTCCATATTGATTTCCATAGTGGTTGCACCAGTCTGCACTCCCACCAACAATGGAAAACTCCTTTCTCCCCACATCCCCGCCAACATTTGTTATTGTGTGATTTCTTGATAGCAGCCATTCTTTGTGGGGTGAGGTGAAATCTCAGTGTTGTTTTCAGCTGCATCTCTCGAATGATCAGTGATGTGGAACATTTTTTCATATATTTATTTACTGCTTTTACTTCTTTGTCTGAGAAATGTCTGTTCATTTTGGATACCCATTTTTGAATCCGGTCTTTATATTTGGAGGGGCTGATTGTTTTGAATTCTTTATATACTAATAGATAATAGTCCTTTGTCTGAGGAACAGCTGGTAAAAATTTTTTCCCACATTGTAGATTGTCTCTTAGTTCTGCTGATGTTTTCTTTTGAAGTACAGAAGCTTTTTAGTAAGATGAGATCCCAGTTGTTGATTCTATCTGCTAGTTCCTGTGCTACTGAGGATTTCATTTGGAACCATAAGAGACCTAGAATAGCAAAAGCCATTTTAGGCAACAGACACATGGCACCAGGTGTAACAATTCCCAATCTGAAACTATACTACAAAGCCACTGTGATAAAAACAGCATGGTACTGGCAAAGAAATAGGCCTGAGGATCAGTGGAACAGACTGGAAGACACAAAAACAACTCCAGATGTACTCAGCTACCTCATCTTTGACAAAGGAGCTGTCCATCCTCAGTGGAAGAAAGATAGCCTCTTTAATAAATGGTGTTGGAAAAACTGGATGTCAACCTGCCACAGATTAAAATTAGACCCTTATCTTTCGCCATGCACTAAATTAAAATCCAAATGGATTAAAGATCTAAATATTACAACAGAAACATTAAACTTGCCGGAAGGTAAGTTAGGTAGAACTCTGGAAGACATTGGTATAGGAAAAAACTTTATGAATAAAGGCATTTAAGAGATGCAACAAAGCAGTTTTTAAAGTGCTTGTAAAATTATTACTGTCCATCTTCACTGTTATCATTTTTATTGGGAATTTTTACTTTAGGAACAAAAGAGGTTAACAAGATGCTATGGCACCTGCCTGTAATTCACCCTAACACTGTAGGAGGCTGAGGCAGGATGATCGTAAGTTCAAGCCCAGCCTGAACAACTTAGCAACTTAGTGAGACCCTATCTCAAAGTACAAAAGAATTTGGGATAAAGCTCAGTGGAGAGGCCCTAAATTCAATTCCTAGCACTTCAAAGCAGAAACAGAACAAGAAAAAAATCATAACATGGTTGGTCAATAGATAAAAGAAAATGATCAAACAAGCAATTTAAAATTGAAAGAAATTTACTGAGATAACTATAAATTATTATAAAATTCTACGTATAACTATTCTGGAACTTTTGAAATCTAAGTAAAATGGGACAGTTTCCAAAGAGAATATTAGAAACCAGAAATAATTCAAGAATTGGGAGAACACTTGATTAAATTAATCATTAAAAATTTTTTTTTGTTTTTTTCTTTTATTGAGTTTATTGGTACATTTTAGGTATATAGTACAGTTACATTCATTATTGAGATCTTGTACCTTTATATGACAGGCCTTGGGTCTCATTTACCCCCCCGTCCCTGCCCTCCCTTCATTAAAAAGTTCTTAAGTAAAAGATAAACTGTTCCACATCATAGTATAATACAGAAACTTTCCCAAAATTTACCTGCAAAAGCATCTGCAAAAAACATAAAAATGCTATGAGAAAATATCACTGATAATTAACATTGAAAAACTATAAATATTAGCAGAACAAGTCTAGAATACCATAAAGAATTGAACATAATCAGTTAGATTGCATTTCAGGAGTGCAAGGACAAGTTCATCATTAGAAAATCTACTAATTTAATTTCTTTTGAAAGATTAATGAAAGTAAGTTCTATTATCATGCAATATGCCAAATAAAATTAAATAGAAAATGAACAACAATATTCACATATTAATCTCCTAGGAATAGAAACAGTATTCTTTTTTTTGTTGTTGTTTTTTTTTGGTACCAGGGATTGAACTTGGGTTCTTGCACTTGTGAGGCAGGCATCAGAAGCACTGAGCTAAATCCCTGGCCCTGAAATAAGCATTCTTGATGTGATACAGAGTATATATCTACCAGAAACCTAAAGTTAACGAATCTGATACTGCTCTTTTGGAAAGAGTCTTGCCACTGTTAGAAACGCGACAAAGTTGTTTGCTATTACTGCTAATATTCAGCATTAAGTTACAGGTTCTCATTTATAAACGATAGGAAGTGTTGATATTGGAAAGAAGTAAACTGCCAAAATTTGAAATAGTTATCATTGGACTAAAAAATTCAAGAGAGTCAATTGAGTCTCATAATTAAAAATTAATGTTTGCTAGATAAATTTACAAAAATAATTTATTTTCTATATACTAGTGATAACTAGTATATAGTCATAATAATTAAAATTCTGTTTAGAGTGACCAAACAAAAATAATGAAAATCTAAAAGACTAAGAAATACATCTTTAGAACCATATTTAAGAATATAATGAAAAATATGAACTGTATTGAGAGATGCAAAAAGTCAGAATTAATAAATAAGACAAATTTAAAAATTAATATTAACAAATTATCTTTATTAAGTTTATTGGTACATTTTAGGTATACAATATGGTTACATTCATCATTGGGATGTTGTAACTTTACATGACTTATCTTGCTTCTTATTTTCCTCCATACCCCTGCCTTCCCTTCAGCCCTTCCACCCTTCCCTGTTTACAAAGATATTGTTTCCATGTTTTTCCTTTTCACATATTTTTTTCTTTTTCCCTTTTTCCCTTCCCCCTAACCATCCCACTTCCTCTACATTTTAGACTTTTTCTTCCTATTACACAATATCAACTATACATTTTGGTCCTTATTTGCACTTTTAGTATTTTATACCAGAGAAGCTATTTGGTATTTACACATGTGTTAATTATTAATTTCACTTAAGAGCAAGGCCTCAATGTGCATCCACTTATCTATAAATATCTCTAGCTTTTCATTCTTTATGCCTGAGTAAGTGCTCCATTTTATTGAAAAAATGCCCTCTTTACAAAAGTTTGAAAGGATATAGAGAGCTCTAGTCTCTCCAAGTTTTAAAAAAAGGAAAGAAAAGAAAACAAAAAGACTTACAACACCACTTTTTTAAAGTCATAAATTCAAGGAAGAAATCCAAATGTGTTCAAAGGAAAACTAGCCAGCCAGAGGTCTAAGGAAAAGAAAGCATTATCTATGGGTATCAGGATCTTGCTATGTCTCATTTATAAACAGAAGGAAACAGTTCCACCAGAATGTGGGTGTGATGTTTTTAGCTATATTTAAAAAATAAATACCCAAAGGTTAAATGTGGCATCAGTAACTACAAACACAGACAGTGTTCTTTTCACAGAAGACTTGGTCAAGTATTCATGAGAAAGAGTAGCCATAATGGGCCAGAGATATAATTCAGTGGCACAGGGTCTGCCTTGGAAAGCATGAGGTCTTGAGTTTGATCCCCAGTACGCCTCCAATAAAAGAAAGAGAAGAAGAAGGAGAGGAAGAGGGAGAGGAACAGGGAGAGGGAGGGAAAAGGGAAGGAGTAGAAAGAGAGGAAGAGGAAGAAAGAAAGGAAGAGAGAGAAGGAGAAGGAGAGGAGGAGGAGGAGGAGGGAGGAGGAGGAGGAGGAGGAGGAGGAGGAGGAGGAAGAGTAGACATAGCCTAGGAGGCTAGAGGCTAGGGAGAAGTACCAGAAATGGACCAGGCTTATAGAGGAAGTGGCTGCTACAGTGAGAAAAGCATGGGACACATTATCCTTGTCTCTCACCTAACAAAAGCCTCAGGATTTAAGATGAAGGGCAGCAGTTAATGACTCCAGGCACAGGTAAAATCTCAGATGGGGGGTCTACACATACTCTGCCTTTGAGGCAAATGTCTTGATCCTGAATTAGTGAAAATGTCCTAACACTAGGGGAAGAACAGGACCATGGAAAACTGATTCAAAACAGAAGATACTCCTTGCCCTTCACCATGCTAGCAACTATCAAATAAAAAGCAACCATAGACAACTATTGAGGAAGAGTCCAGAGTATGGACAGAACTTTTCTCATGTGCATCATACAGGGAAGCTCTAAATCTTCGCATATATTTGCCTTGGACAGTACTACCAGTGGATTTGATCCAGTAAACAGTAGAATATATCTTCTTTTTACATTCATCTGGAATTCACTTAGACTGTATTCTGTCCATAAAATGTCTTAATGAATTTAAAAGTACTTAAGTCATACAATATATTTTCTCTAACTACAAATATATCAGTTAGAAATAACAAATGAACTTGAAAAGTATCCAAATGATTGGAAAATAAGTAACATCTAAATAATCCATGAGTCAAAAAGTAAATCAAAGAAAATTAGAAAGCATTTTGAATGAAAAGAAAAAACAAAATTAATGATATGTTGTTGCTAAATCAGTACTTAAGAGGAAATTTCTATCATTAAATATCATTTAAAAGAGACCTCAAATCAATGATTTCTGCTTTCTTTTTTAAAAAAATCAGAAGAAAAGTAAGTTAAATAAAAAGCATTTAGGAGAAAGTAATAAAGACCACAGAGAAAAAATCAATGCTATTGAAAACAAAATCAGTAAAGAAAAATCAGTGAACTCAAAGTGATATTTTTTCTCACTGAGTTTATTGGTACTTTTTAGGTGTACAGTACAATTAGTTACATTCATCACTGGGATCTTGTACCTTTACATGACAGGTCTTGCTTCTCATTTTTACCCCATTCACCTGCCCTCCCTTCACCCCCTCCTCCCTTCCCTATTTACAAAGACTTTGTTTCCATATTTTCTTTTTCTCATATTTTTTCTTTTCCCTGTTTCCTTTCCCCTACCCTTCCCACTTCCCCTACACCTTTAGCACTTTCTTCCTATTTTAAAAAATGACAAAATAGTAGTGGGAAGATGAGGAAAATAAAAGTTGACATCATTGTAAAATGTACAGCTATTAAAATGACAATAAGAGGAAACTTACTAACAAATTTTCCCATAAATTAAAAATCTTAGAGAAAATAGATTCTTAAGAAATATATATGCATATATATACATATATATGTATATATA
>NW_022900949.1:56783301-56832777 GCF_012274545.1 Fukomys damarensis
TATACTTGAAAAACTACTCAAAAATTATTTAACCCAAATGATTTTTTTTATGAATTGTAGTCAGGATCCTTTCCCCAAAGATATCTCTAGATACAGATACTTAACTGATAGCTCCTGGTATCATTTAAGAAGGAAATAATACATTTGCACCCAATTCTTACAGAAATCTGAGATGAGTCAATACTTTCAATCTTAGGCAAATACAAATAACAACTCCAAACAATCATTATCATTAAAGAACTAAATGTAAAAATTTTAAACAAAAATTTAGAAAATTGAATAGAGCAATATACAAAAGGAATGCTGCATCATAGCCAGGAGATGTTTATTACAGGAATGCAGGTTTGTGTTGATATTTTAAAAATTATACGTGTAATTCAACATATTAATGAATTAAATCAGGAAATCATGACAGTCTGAATAGATACAACATTTGACAAAATAATGTACACTTGCAGCAAATTAGAAGAGGGCCTCTCAGTGTGACAGAGGACATTTATGACAAACTTACAGCTCACCTACACTTAATGGTGGAGACTTAATATTTTCTGCTTGAGAACAAGGATGAAAGACATCCACTCCTACCACTTCTACATTTTTATTCCTTCTACTCAACATTGTTCTGAAGATTCTATCTAACAACTCAATACGAAAAAGTAATAAGGCATCCCAATGAAAAGTAAACAATAAAATGCCTGTATTTACAGATGACACAACATAATCACTTATGTAGAAAAGTGTATAAAATGTACACAAAAGGTATGAGATCTAGTCAGCAGAGTTGCATATTACAAGGTCAAGATACAAAAGCAAATATCTATATGCTAATAATAAATTGTCAAAAGTTTAAATTAATGCAATACCATTTATAATAACATCAAAAGATATGTTAGATGAAAAGTGTTAAAAGATAAGACCTATATGCTGAAATCTAACAAGCATCGCTAAGAAAAATTAAAGATTTACATAGCTAGAAATTTGTATTTGCTCATCTGTTGGAAAATTCAGTCTTGTTAACATGTCACTTCTCCCCCAAGTTGATTAATAGTTAGTTTGTGGAACTTGGCCAGCTGATTCCTCACCTCATATGGAATTGTTGAAATACAAAATAATCAAAATCTATTTTAAAAAGTATAACAAGATTGGAAAACTAATAATTCCTAATTTCAAGAGTATTTTTAAAGCTACAACAATTAATTTAGATAGGCAGAAATGCAGAGGAATTCATCAAGAAACAGAATAGAGACACTAGAAATTAATGTACAAATATATGAATAATAATTTTATTGAACTTATGAAGACATTTGCTCAAGAGAGAATAAACTCTCAGTAAATGATGGTGGGACACTTGGATAACTAGATGTTGAAGAAAAGGAACTTGCATAAATGTTATGAAATAAACCATGTTCCTCCAAAATTCATATGGAGAATATTAACCTCTTGTACCTTAGAATACAGCTGTATTTGGATATAGGACTTTTTATATTACAATAAGACCATTATAGTGAAACCCTAATCTACATCAATTTATGTCTTTATAAAAGGAGGGTATTAAAATACACAAAGAGATAATACGGATGCATTTACACAGGTCCTTGGATCACCTCACTGCCAGCCAAGGTGAGAGATCACTGAAGGAATCAGTGTTTGCTTTCTTGATCTTGACTTCTAGCATCCAGACAGTGGAAAAAAAAAAAAAACAAAAAAAACTTCTTGTTGTTTGAAACAACTGATTTATAGTATTGTGCTGTGGCAGCTCCAGCAAACTAACATAACTTAAAATACATCCTAGAACTAAATACAAAGCCTATACAATAAAATATTTGAAAGAAAATTTTCATGACCTTGGATCAGTCAGACTCTTAAGACATCAAAAGTATCATTCACACACATATGCACATGTAGAAGCAAAGAGAGACAACCTGATAAATTGTCCTTCATCAAAATTATTAACCCTGGGTATTTGGTAGATATTGTATTATTATGACAGTGCAAAAGAAAACTTGGAGAATATGACTGATAAAACAACTTTCATTTAGAGTACTTAAATGAGAAGGGAGGAGGGAGGAGAAAGGAAGAAAGAGAAAAGAACAGTAAAAGTAGAAGGAGAAAATGGAAACAAATCTATTGCTTATGGGGGGAGGAAGGGTTGAAGGGAGGGCAGAGTGAAAAAAAAAGAAGAGGCATGATGTATCATGCAAATTCTCTATGATGAGTGTTATCATTATACATATCTAAAATGTACCAATAAATGTTTAGCTAAAATATTAAAAAAAAACTAGTGGGTAAAAGTTTGATGGCGAAAATAATAAAAATCTGGCATAATAAAAACAAGCAAACAAAAAATACAATAAAACAAGTGAGTCACTGAAAAATGAACAAATGTTTAACGAGATACCTCACCTAAGAAAATGTTTGAATGGCAACTAAATACATGAAAACATACTTAATGTCATTAGTTATAAGGGAAATGAAAATTAAGATCACAAATTTATATGACTACACACTTAACTAGAAATAGCTAAAGAAACAGCACAAATTAAGAACCAAATAAAAAATTTACACACTGGAGACAATGCAGGGCAACTGGAATTTTCAAATGATGCTAAAAAATATTTCAGCAATTTTTAAATAAACTTGCATTGATCATATGATTTAGCATTGGCATTTAAAGATATTTACTTTAAATACAAGCATATTTATTCCACATTCTTACAGTGAATATAAATATTGGTTTTATTTATAATAACCCAAACTGCAAACTGCTCAGTTGTCTTTCAAATGGTAAATGGTAAAACAAACTATGGTAACCTCCATTCAGAACAATATTGTCCGTCAATAAAAACTAACCAGTGCTAGTACTTTCAGATACATGGGGTAAATCTTAAATGCATTATGCTAAACTTAAAGTATACTGAATTTATGATTCCATTTACATGACTTTGGAAAGGATAGAACTGTGAGAACATTAAGGAAGCTTAGTGATAAGTGTTTAAGGTAGCAAATATGCTAATTATCCTGAATGATCATTATAGAATGTACACATATGCTAAAGATCATTTTGTATCTCATAAATATGCAAAAGTACTATGCATCATTTGAAGAAAAGATAAATAAGAGGGCCAGGGATTTAGCTCAGTGGTTCCGGCGCCTGCCTCACAACTGCAAGGACCCATGTTTGATCCCTAGTACCACCTCCCCACAAAAAAGAAAGAAAAAAATAAACAAGAAATTGATCAGTAATTGCCAGAGGTTGGCTAAGGAGGCAAGGATTGACTATTGCTGCTAACAGTGCTTCCAACACAAAGGCAGGCTCCCCAAATCATGAATGAGCAGGGAGGGGGAAGAGTCGAGGATGAAAAAATAGAAGAAAAATTAAAATGTATTATGTGGAACCATCCCTGCATCCCTGGGATGAATCCTACTTGGTCATAATATATCATCTTCATGATGATTTGCTGCATTTATTTGCCAGTATCTTGTTGAGGATTTTTTCCACATTATATTTATTAGGGAGATCGACCTGTAGTTCTCTTTATTGTTTGGATTCTTGTCTGGTTTTGGTATCAGGTGAATACTTGCTTCCATGAATGAATTTGGAAATATTGCTTTCCTTTCAAATTCATTAAAGAGTTTGAGAAGTAGCAGCATTAGGTCATCTCTAAATTTCTTGTGGAATTCAGCTTTGAATCCGTCAGGGCCTGGGCTTTTCTTTGTTGTTAGGTTTTTAATTACATTTTCAACTCCATTGACTGATATTGTTTTACTTATAATTTTATACGTGAATTAAACTTGATTAAACTTTGGTTATTGATATATACCTATTTCTTCTGTATTTCCATCTTATTCCCCGTGTTTTGGAATTCTTTTTTTTTTTTGGTACTGGGCATCGAACTCAGGTCCTCATGCATGTAAGCCATGCTCCAGAACCACTGAGCTAAATCCCCAGCCCCTGGAATTCTTGATTTAAAACTTTGTGATTGTTCAAATATTGTGATCTGGGAGCATTTGAGATGTGAGTATTTAAAATATATATATCAGAACTTATTCATTATTAGCAATACCTGTTTGTAGCATGCCAGTACTGACAATTTTGCATTCAAAATAGTTTGGTTCTGTAGAAACTATTTATGTTCCCTGCTCTTGGGACTCTACTAGGTAATGCAGGTATTCACACTTGGGTAAGTCATAAATATGGTCTTATATATGTAGTCCTTGATAATAGTTGTATCACTACAGGAAAAATTCAGTGCCAGATTTGAGTATGTACCCTTTTTTTTTTTTCCATCGGTGTGAAACTGAGAAGGGACTATGACATTCTTGTAATAACTCTTTACACTCTAGACAGCCTGTCATACAGGATTTGAAGCACTTTGCATGTTACTGTTTTGCTTCTTTCGTGTCAATCACAGAGCAATTCAGACCTCCATCTGGTGGGAAGATTTCACTATTAATCTCAGTTAACTCCTTACTCTGCTTCAAAAAGTTCTACTGTCAATCAGTCATTACACCTTATTTTCTTGAAGTATGCTGTTATTAAACAACTCACCTTAGGCCACAGAAGATATCAGTTGTAAAGCCTAGACAGAAATACCAATTCCTAGTTTGGTGCTTATATCATCTTGCTATCTTTAAAAGAAATGGTTTGCTATGTAGAATTTAGTTCTTATTCGAAAGTATAGATGTTATTTTTCTGTTCCAGAAAAAATTTTAACTTACCTATTTCATAGGAAGCACTGCTGAGGTTAAGTGACTGTGTCCGTCCAGTAAAAAAAAACAAAACAAACCTGAATTCGAACCTCTGAATATTGAACTCAAGGATGGTAGCTACGAGGGGTATTCACAACTATTCCAGTTCTCTCTTCTTCAAAGTATGTGGAAGGGTTGTATGACTCCCTCCAATTGCAGTTATGTGTGAGACTTGCTTTGGTCATTGGTGTGAGGAAGGTGATATGTGTTGTTTCCAAGAGGCCACTCCAAGAGGCAGTGTGTGTAGCCCTGTGCTGCCTGCCCCTCAAGTAGAGTGAAGCCCCCTATTGAGGAAAAACATCAGGCCTGATGAAACGATAACATATGTCATAGTGAGGGAAAAGCTCCATAAGCCTATACTGTTGTGTGTCGTGGAAACTGGTGCTGTTTATACCTGAATTGTATGCAGGTATGTTATCTTAATAACAACTTTCTTATAACATAAACTTTCCTAGTCCACATCTTTAAAATTTCATAATGTATATCCAAGGGTAAAGAATATATCAATGCTCTAAATAGTTTTTGTTTCATATTCTTGTATAAAAGAGTTTTGGTTACTTAAAAATATGTATATTATGAATTTTCTATTTTAGGTGATATTTAGCATTTCAATTTCCTGATATTTAGGCGCTATAGTTATTTTCATATTGAGATAAAATTATCATTTTTAAGATATATCTCAATAAATTACTTCTATATATTGCTATATTTAAAGGTTAAACTTGTGGTCTTTACTTTTTACATACTGAGGGAAAGCTAACAAGCACTGTAGGTATCATCTTTGTTATTGCTTAACTGGAAATTCTAATTGTTCCAAAACATATTTGCTACTACTAATGGTGATGATTACCATTCACAGAATATCTTTTTTTCAAGATTAGTCCTTGTCTCTTGATATGTATTATTGCATTCAGTCTCTACGATAACTATGCAACATAGGTGGTAAACCCAGGTTCTGAAGCTAAGTGATCGCTGTGTTCGGAGATGTAAGGAAGAAACACTCAGCTAAAATATTGAGGAGGAGCATTGTAGTAGAAAACCAAGAATGGTGTTCAATTGGTGTAATCCAGTTGAAGGAAGTCATTTCAAGAAGTACTGAACTGTGCAAAATGTTCCTGAGAGATGCAGCTGATGATAAAAAAAACGTGACCAAATGGCCACATCGGTGGCATTGTGGTCTAATGAGAGAGGCCCCTAGGGTAGCAGTGGAGCAAGTCTGCTTGGAGTGAGTTAAGAGGGAATAAATGAGGAAAAATGAATTAAAGTGAACAAATGTGGGCAGCTCTTTCAATGAGTTTCGATGTGATTTAAAATAGGGAAATAGGAAAGTTGGAGAAAAATGTAAAGCAAAGACTACTTTTTTGTTTGTTTTGATCTAGCGTAAGAGAAGCAATATCGTAAATGTGCTTTCAAACTGACCCAGATTTAGAAAGGAGGTAAGAAAAGGTGGTATCTGACGGAGTACTCATCCACTTAACTGCATGGAGAACTTACCCCTGAACTTGTGAGAAGCTGAATGTGTGCTCAGGAGGTATGGGAAAGCTGAAGAAGTTTTGAGCATTTTCCATTTCCTCGGCACTGTAGAAAGCAGGTCACTGAGAGGACTGGGGAGACTTTGATGAAAAAAAGTATGAGTGCATGGTGTTGGGAGTGAAAGATTTAACAGCTGTGGGTGAAAGACAGCAGCAAGGAGGAGTGACGTGGTGCCTTGTGAGAGAATAGAATTCTGAGATGCAGGATTTAGGGAGGAGAAAGAAATAATGGTGAAACCAGCAACAAAGGCAGAACATCCATTCCGTCTCTGTCATGGGGCTTCAAAGACTGGAAGAAAACATCTTTACATGAGAGCTGGCAGTGACATAAAGTCTTCTGAAGGGACCCAGAATGCAACTACAACTAGGAGATGAGCAATACACTGAGATGAGGGTTAGGATAGAAATAAGGATTCTTTCCTATGGTTTATGGTGAAATCTAGAGATAAGAGTATTAAATTTCCAGATCTCAGGGAAAAACGAGAGATAAGAACATAACAGAAGATACAGAGAACCACTTGGGATGAGTCTGGCCTAACTGGGAATTGGAGAATAATACTTGGTGATCATCCCAAGGGCTGGGGGTGAGTGGTGAGGAGCAGTGACATTCAGAACACATCAGGCTGGAGAGCAGGAGGCCTTGGCGTGTGCGTGGGACTCATTCAGTATTTTCAGTCTTTCAACCTTATGCCTGGACGCTGTTAAAAGGGAAACCAAAAGGAGTTCATATGTGAAGAAATGTTCAACTTCCCTTAACTTTACATTTCAGAGGACTTTTAAAGCATAACAATTAATTCCTCTTTATCCGATTAGATTTCTAGAAATTAGACGAGGATAATTTCATATTAAAAAATGTCAAGAAATGAAACATTCCAGGCCCCCGTGATAAGATGCTAAGTCATTGCAGGCATTCTAAAGAGCGATTGGACAGTAATTAGAGAAGTTAAGTAAGTAAGATAGCCATCAATCCTCTTTGAAGGCATACTATTGAGGAAAAGATTTTGTTGTTCTATGAGGTAATATATGAGATTTTTACTAAGCAGTTGCTTATAGTAGCTAAATTTGGATGAAACCTGTACATACTCAGTACTTTTATGTAGTGTACACTTGTAATAGAATTTGACATGCTATATTGGGAGAAATAAGAAAGATTTAGACACACGACATGGATATGTTTTAAAGCCATGGTGTTGAGTATGAAAAACATAACTGAGATGAGATTTATAGTACAATTTTACTTATGCAAATTTTCTCACCCAAAGAATACTTTATATTTCAGGAGATGCATATATAGTAAGGCTATGAGTTAAATATTTTACAATGTGTAGCCATGGAGGAATGGTGTTTGGAGTGGGGATGCAAAACAAATACATTAGAAAGAAGCAGGGAAGAGTTTCTCAATAAGTACTAAATTACAGTTGGATAGGACAGATAAGTCTGCTGTTCAGAGTAAAATGAGTGTAGACAATGATAATGCAATATGTATCTGAAAAAACTAGGGGAAAAATTTTTCAAGGTTTTCAAAATAAGAAGTGATAAATGAGGAGATAGGCAAGCTTGCCTTGATTTGTTACATGAAGCGTACTTGTACCAGGATATCACAGATGCTCATAAATATGTGCAATTTTTATGTGTTGATTGGAAACAGAAAGAAAAAAGATCAACTCAATTCTGTATACCTGAAGTATTAAAAAGAAAATAAATTTTATTAGCCATTTCTATCCACTGAAATCAATTTTAGGTTTTCCCTTTTGTTATCCAAAAGATTAACTAATAGATTCAATAAAGATCAAAGAAAAAAGGACGTGGAATGAATTCAAGCATTTTTTTTTGCCACCCTTTTGAGTGGAATTATTAGGTTTAGTAGTAGGAAATGTTAAATCTTCCATGTACATATTGCCAAATTATTTTCAAGAAAAAATGTTTCAATTTATCTTTTTATACTGGTTTGTAAGACAATTGTTCTCCACCATAATTTCAGCAACTGGTATCTTTTTTCAGTATTTGTCAATTTAAATATTCAGAGAATCTTTTGGACATGTGAGATTGACTTAGTTTTATATATTGTTATATTTGTTTGGTTTTGGTACTAGGAATTAAATCCAGGGCTTTTGCATTGAGCTACATGCTCAGCAATTTTGGGGGAGGCTGGCAGGGTCTCACTAAGTAGCTAAATCTCCTTGTTTGGGCTCAAATTTACCATTCTTTGAGCCTCCCCACAAGTACTGGGTTATAGGTTGGCACTACCACACCTGACTAAGAACATATTTCTTAAAATATATTGCCTTGTTAATATATTAGGCTTTTTTTTGTTTTTATAATCCATGTTTTTAATTCATGATTACATTCCTTATGGAGATTTGAAACATGTATGACACCTCTTAATCCTTTTTAACCCCTCCCCTTTCATCTCTTAATCTTCTTCCCATATAAGAAAAATCTATGTCCTTATTTATTACTACTTATTCTTTATTTTGCTCTGTATTTATTGGGGGATATCATATAAGAGAAACCATGTGATATTTAAGCTTTTGTGTCTGTTATTTTATATTGTTGCTTCTATGCCTTATTAGTAACCTATCTGTGCTTTTAATATTATAATGGTGCCTATATATCTTATTTTATAAACAATATGTCATCTCTAACACAATCCAAAGGCAAAACACAGATAACAAATTGTGTCTCAGTACTATTCTTTATTGTTCTTTTTAATAGAATATCTCTTCCATTTGAACAAGAAGTGTTGCATGCATATTCTATGATAGTGCCCAAGAAGAAAAGCTTCTAATAGTTTTAGGTTGCTCATTTTACTGTTTTTAATCAGAAAGGATATTAGGAATATTAACTAGTTATCTCATACATAAAAAATTCAACATTAACTGTGAATTGAAATAATTTGTTGGAGACGCATCTGTATTTAAATAATTAGGATTAATCCCATTAATAAGTTGGATTTGAGTGGTATATAAAAGTCTATTTTTCAGTTCATGTATACTGATAAGGTCTTGGGATTTGTGATATTTTCAGTATTTATTCTTTTTAAAAAGTTAAAAGTGAGAAGTCCACTTATTTTTTAATAAAATAGTTGAATTAAACAAAAGAGCTTAAGGTCTTTGAAATAACCCAAAATTTGAATAACAACGACACAAATACAGCTATATACAACTTATTAATTTTTAATAATTAATTCACTTTTAAACTGTAGCTAATTCACTTCACCTTAAACAAATACAACTAACTGGGGCCTGTGGACTTTGGAAAATAAAATAATGCTACTTCATCCTTATAAAAACGGTATGAAACCTGTAAAATGGTGGTTTGTTTCTGCACCCCACTAATACACCCACCTCTGCATTCCACTACCTACATACCTGTCAGCTGCTCCGCTGTCTGTAAGGATGGCAAATTTGGTTTCATTTAAAAATAATTCCAGTAGGAAGCCTTAGAAATATGATTTATCTTGTCTTACTCAGAGTAGGAGATTAGTATCTAAACATATCAGTCATGCCTTTCTTGGAAGGTTCATTGAAGTCATATTCTCCACATTATTATGCATGGTAAAATGTACAACAATTCTTCATATTTATTCTGTAAGAGTCATTACTTCTGGTAGCTCTTTCAGGAGTAAGAATAGTCAGCTGCAAAGCAAAGAAAAATATTTCATGCTTAAAAAAGTCCTTTGAAAGTGAAATTCATTGGCCCGCAAGAAGATAGTGTCTGTACCAAAACATGCTCAAGGCCAAT
Source organism: Fukomys damarensis (assembly GCF_012274545.1). Lineage (NCBI taxonomy): Eukaryota > Metazoa > Chordata > Mammalia > Rodentia > Bathyergidae > Fukomys > Fukomys damarensis. The sequence goes on from NW_022900949.1 coordinate 56,793,327, forward strand.
TATCAGAGAACCATTCTCAGCCTGGTTGTGGGATTGCTTATTTATGATGAGAGCAAATGTGGTTGTTGACAAAAATGACAAGTCTTGACTAATAACTAAGGCAAGGAGGTCTCATTTTACTGACAACTCAGAATATTTACACTGTGCTTTCTCGTGAGAGTTTAATCATGAACTGACAATAATTTATCTGCTGCCAGTGTTACCTAAGGAATTTGGCATTTCAGAACATCTGATAGACATGTTTACTATATCACTATTTAAAAATGATCTCCTATCTTAATTTAGGTCCTGAGAATATGAGGTCCAAGCCCAACTTGTCATACCTTGTCCGACCAAATACTTTCGTTCAATTTTTCTTTAAACTTATGCTTGCTGTATTTATAGAGGACAGGCTACATGATTTGTCTTTTCTAATCACATAATTGATGTGATGTGGTACTTATTATGCCTTATACAAAGTTTCCTGTTGTAAATTCCTGCTTGAGTTTATTCCAGAAAGTTGCTAACTGCAGAGACAAATGTGTGTACTTTTGTTTGTCAGATAATGAAAAGAATGCAGCTCAACATGTTCTCCTTTGTGTTTTAACTGGCAGAAAATGCAGAGCTCAATTCACAGCCCTACCAAAACTGTCACTTTCTTCAAGCAAAGAGTGCTATCTGTTGGCCTCTTCATTTATTTGTGTGATTTTAAACTATGTTTTATTCTTAATTGCTCTATTCTATGTTTACCTTGCAAGACAGTTTAAATACCTTTGGAGAAATATGGGGTGTATATCTTAAATTAAAAAGTAAATGTAAGAAGAGAAAGGTTTCTAAATTGGTACTCTCAATGATCATAGTTAACAAGAGAAAGGGATGAAAATAGAAAGTGTTTTTATCAATAATAACACATTCAGATGCATTGCAGCAAAAACTATGAAACCGGGGATCTTGGGATATGGTCATTTTACTGGATCAGTGGCTCAGTGAAAAAAAAAGGTAATCAGATTTCAGGGGTTTGAGAAATTAGATGTTGAAAAATAAAGCCCAGAGAAATAGATTGCCTTTTTAATTAATCTAAAACATGCAATATATAGGTAACTGTTAAAGAAGAAAAAATTAACAATACTTGTTAAAGCACACTAAGGAAGATTTTATTCAGAATCATCTAGATAGGTATAGGGACTGGTGTGATCTTGTAGTGGCTATAGGGAAACCATGAGATTACTCAATGGAAAATTGCTAAAAGATAAAGGAGAATCTAGGTAACTGAACCCAATAGGATTCTTGATGAAGATAGGTCAGGGGTATCAGGCATCCCCAGGAGATGATGATGATGAAGAATGCAGTCAGATTCGAGGCTGATCAGATTTCTATTTTTGCTAAAGTGACTTCGCAGAGTTCTTTACTAAATGATATTTATCAAGAAAGGGCACAGTTGAGACTAGGAGAAAGTTCAGAAGCCTGACCAAAGTTAAGCCAAGCAAAGAATCATCGTCAGAAGAGCTGTGAGACACAGTGGCTGGATCTCCCAAGCCAGAACTCTGATTCAGAGCAGAGAATGTATAACTTCATATTTTACTTCAATATCCCACTATCTAATGCTAAATATTCTATGTGCTATCACCTAGAAACATTTGCTTTCTTTTAACTTGATGTTTTAAAGCTTTGATTCAGGTGATTCATGTGATTAAGAAAAAGTACTTGTTTTCGAAGACTTTTTAAACATTTATTTTCACATACTTTGATATTATTAACTTTCCAGAAAAAAAGTGACTAATTAATTTTTCCATTCTGACTAGAAATGAAAATATCTATGGTTAACTCATGGTATATAGTTGTATTTTTTAACCCTTGAGTAGAGATGCTTGGACAGCAGAAGCAAGCAAATCATGAAAAGTTTTGCCACAATGAAGTCCCATGAAGCAAAGATTACGTCTGCTGGCTTTGGACCATGATTCCTGGTTCAATACACATTTGTTGAAGGGTCAATGAATGTATTAGTAACTCCATGCACTAATCTGTGGCTCAGATCCATAACAAAAGTAGCAGCTTCTAAGGACCTATTTGAATAGGTAACATTATTTTTCTTTTTTAAATTGAAAAATGTTTATATGTTTATAATACTCAACATGATATTTTGAAGTATGTATACATGGTGAGATGATTAAATCAAGCTAATTAACCTCATATTCTTCCCTTTTTGTGATTAGAACATTTAACATCTACTCTTTTTAGAGATTCTCAAGTGTATGCTACAACTCTCAACTATTGTCATCATGCTATACAGTGGATCTCCAGAATGTATTCACTCTAAATGTAACTTTCCAGCTTTTGTCCAACATCTCCACATCGCCTCACATCCCCACCGCCTCTGGCTGCATCATTCTCTCTGTTTCTATGAGTTCAGCATTTTTTAGATTCCACATATATGTGAGACAGTGGTCTGTTTGTCTTCTGCTCATGCCTTGTATCACTTAGTTTAATTCCTTACAGGTTTATTTACATGGCCCAAAATGCCCTCCTTTCTTCTGGGATGAATAATATTCTGGTGTTCTGGTATGTGCCTGTGGGTGGGTGCATGTGTATGTGTGTGTATCTGTGTGTACATGTCTTTGTGTGCAGACATTTGGTTCCATATCTTGGTTGTCTACTGTGACTATGGGACTACAGACATTGCTTTCACATACTGATTTTGGATATATGCCCAGACATGGGATTGCTGGATCATATGATGATTTTCTTTTTTAATTTTTTAAGGAGCTGCAATATCAGTTTTAATAATGGATACTAATTTATCCTATCCTATGTTAATTTACATTTGTACCAGATGTGTAAGGGGGAGTGCCAATACTTACTACCTTTGCCTTTTTGATAGAAAAGATGTGAGGTGTTATCTCATTGTGGCTTTATATTGTATTTACCTAATGATTACTAATATTGAGCATTTTGAGAATTGTCTTTTCCAGTGCTCTGCCCATTATAAAGTGTGCTATTTGTTTACTTATTATTGAGTTCCTTATTCATTTCTTTAGTATATTAATCCTTTACCAGATATATGGTTTGTAAATATTCTTCTATCACCTGTAGATTGTGTCTTCACAATGTTTGCTTTGCTATACATAAAAATTTTTGCTTGACACACTTCTCTTTGCCTATTTTTGCCTTGGTTTTATGTACTTTTGTGGTCATATCCACAATTCTTTCCAAAACCAATATTGTGGGGCATTCCTGCTGTGTTTTCTTCTAGTAGTTTCATAGTTTCAGATCTCATGTTAAATCTTTAATTCACTTAGTCACTTTTCTCCCTTTGCTGGGACAAAATATCTGACACCCAATGTTAGAAAGGAAAGGATTTATTTGGCTCATAGTTCATAGAGGTTTCAGCCCATAATAGGCTGGCTCCAAGTCAGAGATGACAAACAGGCATCGAAGAGGAAAAACAACATAGTGCACAAGGCAGCAAAGACAACAACAGACTTAACAGGGTCTCCCTGACCCTTTTGTCTTTTTCAGACTACTTAGGGTGGGCAGCACTCATACCCTTAATCCTAGTGCTCTTGAGCCTAGCATTACATTATGAATTAATTCCAGCTTCACACTCTAGATCAAGCCTATGACCACATGAGGTTTTGGGGGACATCTAGACCCAAACCATAACAAGTATTATACTGACAGCAGAGGTGAGAGGTCACGTCCTTATATTTCCTAAATATATTGATGATATAACTTTTAATTTCAAAATTGTTTTCCTACTTTGGACTGATGAGCTGAGTGAGACATTCCTACTTCTGTCACTGGATATAAGATTTCATGATAGGCAAGACACAATTAGGGACTCATGTTCTATGTGTTTAACTAGCAGGTTTGTAATTGTCTCAAAGTGATTCACATTTGGGAAACAGATGATTCAGCACCTGTCATGATTTCGGCAGAGTTGACTGCTCCCTGGATATGACTGTGGAGGAAATGATTGACTGGTCTATTGTACTTTGGAAAAATAGGGCTCTAGCCTCCAATATGCCCTACTCTTAGCAGAGTTCCCCTTGGCAAGTCAGTCACCTTCCTGCCCTTCAGTCTGCTTTTCTATTGAAATAAGGAAGTTGTTTTTCTAATATTCTTTCTAGCCCCTAAGTTTCATGATTCTATAAATTAGTGATCACATCTATAGTATTTCTGATACCCCTTGTCTATACAAGCTCTACTCACTTCACGCTGAACTTAGAGACACTCTGCTATTGAGTCCTTTCTTTTTTTGAAAATTAGGGCAAATTAAGGCCCTGTGTATTCTGTCCTTTTTCCAGTGTACTTGTTCTCAGAAAAATCTGCAAATAAGATCTGGCAGAACTGAGACTTCCATGCGGAGCCAGGTGGTGTTAGTGAGTTCCTAACTTAGTTTACTGAAATAAGTGACATGCATAATATAATTGCCATATATTTGTGTATGAGATCACTATGTCTGCCAGATGGGTTCTAAGTGAAGAAAGAAAGACTGAATTTCACCATCTCTGCCAATCAGAGTGCATTTGTTGGTTTTAAAGAACTGTATATTCTGGCATATGGCTAGAATGTAGATAACATTTTATGTACAGCCAGCAATATATTTGTGTTTAAAACAACAAAACCATACTAAAAAGAATGATCATTGTTCTCAATGTCTTCCGACAAATAAGGTACCAGATATCTTGGAAAGAATTAAGAACATTTTCTTTTTCTAGTCTTTAATAGCATTTTTCTTGATATAATCATTAGGGTGGAATAATCAATTTAAACTGAACATTATTATATTAACTTTATTTTAATTTACTGTTGTCATTATCCAGCTAAGAGTTTGAGGTCAACATCTGCTGCATAGTAAACTCAAGGCTAGCATGGATTACATAGAAATACCCTGTCTCAAAAAGCCAAAAAAAATTGTTCTTTTGGGCAGAGGAATGGAGGCTATAAGACTGGAGTTAGGGTGGTCTGCAGGAGATGGCAGTATCGATTATGCCCATTGCAGGCTGTAAGTAATGCAAACTGCAAAGAATTAACCCCATATTGGCTTGTTTGTAGAAGCAAGCCTGGCTGCAGCTTACGTGCCATGGTCAGAGTGGCTCATACCCAAATTCTGTTCCTACCTTCTTGCTCAGAAGGGCAGTGTTCTAATTACAACTATATATTTTGTTTATTATGTTCCTAATTTGAGAATGCTTTGTCTTGTCCTTTACAAGCCTTGCTTACAGTAATTTCCATAGAAACCACATAAGTGCACATACTTGCACATAGTTCTGTTCTTATATGTAGCTTGCCTTTACCCCAATCAATTACTAACAAAAATCAGTAGCTTGGATTGGCCAGCATCTTTGCCAGTTGCATTGGCATTGATTGTCCTGATACCCTGCTTTCTGTCTCTTAGTTCTGTCTTTCAGTGCCCACCCCCTGGCCTGCATCATACGCTGGGTGGGAGACTGAAACTTACTGAAGAGGTCTCAGATAATGTTTCAAGGGTCTCCACTAGTGGTCAATAAAAATTAATTGTGGTTACAATGGTCCTATTAAGAAGTGATGAGGACCCAAATAATGACAGGAGCAGGAGAAATAAAAAGTGTGAAGTCTTGAGAAATATCACTAAGAAGGAAGTCTGAATTGAGTGAAGAGGAGAAATAATGTAAGATCTTTATCTTCTGGTTTAGAGGCTTGGTGGATGAGGATAGGCCCCAAGTGTCTATAGAAATCAGTGTCTGAGGAAAGATGGTAAGTTCTGTTAAGAAAAAGAGGCATGAGTTGCCTGAAGTTTCAGCAAGTGTGATGTCTAAGAGATACAGTCATGCATTGCTTAACAATTTCTGAGGAATACATCATTAGGTAATTCATTGTTGTACAAACATGATAGAATATACTCACAAAACCTGGCCAATCACTGGACATAGCCTCTTAACACTATTGAAAAACAAACAAACAAACAAACAAATGTATAAGGCTGGTGGCAGTTTAACATGGTATACTGCTTTATAGTGAAACCCTACAAGTAGAAGTGCAACTCTAAAACAATGATAAAACTATTGTGTAGTAAAGATAAAAGCTGTGACAAAGTCAATTAATCAGTACTGAATATTTTGTACTATGCAAAATTATATTTGCTATACTTTTCATAACTGGCAGGTTTTTTTCACACTAACATTTATACAAACACTTAGGTAATGAGCATATGATGACAATACATTAGCTGTGACATCACTAAGTGACAGAAATTTTTTGCCTCCATTATAATCTTATGGAACCACTGTCATATATGAGATCTGTCAATAACCAAAATGTTAGCTGGGCATGGTGGTGCATACCTGTAATCCCAGCACTCAGGAGGCTGAGGCAGGAGGATCGCTGTGAGTTCGAGACCAGCCTGGGCTCCATAGTGAGTTCCAGGTCAGTGTCAACTACATAGTGAGACCCTGTCTCAAAAGACCAATAACCAAAATGTTGTTATGTGTGTGTGAATGTAGTTGAAATACAGGGTTGTTGTTTAACAGGGATTTGCAAAATTGTGAGCTTGATATTATTTCTATTTTTAAAGCCAGGTAACTGAGCCAAGGAGGTTATGTGATAGATCGGGCACACTCAAAGTCATATGTATTTTGTCTTTCTTGCTTTAAACAGCTGGAGTGAATCTTTTTTTTTTTCAGCTTTAATTGAGTTTATTGGTACATTTTAGGTGGGATCTTGTACCTCTACATGACAAGTCTTGGTTCTCATTTTTTCCCCTTACCCCTGCCCTCCCTTCACCCCCTCCTCCCCTCCCCATCTACAAACACTTCGTTTCCATCTTTTCATTTTCTCACATTTTTTCTTTTCCCTTATTACCCTTCCCCTACCCATCCCACCTTACCTACACCTTTAGCCCCTTTCTTCCCATTTCACAATGTCAGTAATCTTATTAGGATCTTATGCATTATTGCAGTGAATTTTTAAAGCAAAGGTCATGGGAATCTTCTGAGCATTCAAAGCTCTTTCTCTAAAAAATCGATATCGGTGCGTCATCCTGTCATCAAAGAAAACCACGTCTGAGAAAAATAAAAGAATGTCGAATTTTCAATGCTAATTTCTCATGTCCTTTCACCCGCATCTTTCTGTTCTCTTTCAAACTATGGGCCCACTGACCTAAAAATCAATGCACGTGCAAGGAACAGGGGCTCTGGGCGGGACCTAGGAACTGCGCAGGCCTCCGTGGCTAGGGTGTTGGCTGACACTACTTTCTATCAAATACACCATATTTGTTTGATGGTGTGGCTTCTCTGCTTGCCAGTCCAGTAGGGGGCCCAGCAAGTTTACAAGCAAAGTAACTGAACTCTTTGCTGTTCTAGCACTGTTGATGGCCAGATGACTTCCTTTGTTGTTTTTCATGTCCAGGTTCCTCTCTCTGTCACCAACATTTTTAGTATCCTTCCTCCCAACACCAAACCTATCTGCCTTAGACCCAACACTGACTGCTTAATTCCCTCAAAAATACTTTTATCCTTTATAGTAACTTTTAAAAATATTGTTTTACCAATATTTTCCTCCTTGATTCTTAGTTCTTTGCTCTAAGTTTTTAGTTGTGCCATCGGCATAATCTCAACAGCTTTTCATTTGAAGCTATTTCATTCCATTATCTACAGTTTAATGCTTTGAAACTGCCATGAAAATTTTATAGACTAATTTTTTAAAGTACCACAAAAGTGAATGAGCGGCAGTATATCTTGTAATATCAGAGTGCAGCAGTATTACTATAGTGTCTTAGATCGCTTTGAATCTGATGATCTTGCGGAGTTTGCACAGTACACAGCACATCAGCATGATCTGAAATGTTTGGTGGTTGTGCTGTACTTTTTGTTAACACCTTAACTAGGGCTTCAGTAGCTATGTGACGTGAGAGGATTGCTAATATGTGAAATAAGTTAAAAATGCCTTTTTTGAACTGAATAAATTTTAAATAGCTCCTCTTACAACTGGAACACCTGAACAGCATGCTACTGGTGAATAAAGCAGTTTTTATATCACTAAGAAGTTAAATCAAGATTTAGCAGGTAGAATATTTCATAGGAAAAACAACATGGGCAGAGGCATTCACTTCATTGCCCTCCTGGTAGTGTATTTTCTCCCAAGATAAATTCAGCCTTCATTTGTTTATTTTTTTTTTAACTTTTTTAACAGGAGTTTTTGAATGGCACTAGTCTTTTGTAATGATCAGAGCTTTGACAGTCTCAGTCTTTATATTATTGTGTTCTATATGATCAGCTGGGCTTTGACAGATAAGGTCCTTTGGTGATGGGGTGAAAATGATTTGACAGGAGCTTATGGTGATATGGAGGTTTTACTGAGGACATTTTTATTTCCAATTTATTGCCCAAGGCTTCATGTCTTTTCCTCTCCACTTCACATATACTTTTCTGCGTTGTTCTAATCTCATTACATATTCCCTTGGACTTATCATGCCTATTATTGGAGAGAAAAGGTAAAAAAAAATCCGTCTACTCTCTGAGAGTTCGTAATTGAATCTACAAAATAAACTGAAAGGTTAATGAGAAAAAGATGTTTCCAAGTTTATTAGAAGTATGAGAGTATCACACGAAGAGAAAAGTGAATACCCCAGACCCAAGTAACATCTAGGAGCTTATATGCCCTCTTATTAGGGAGGAGCTGGAGGGTGTAAATGTATATTGGGAAAGGAGAAAGGGCTCTCAGAATAGATGAGAGACTATCTGGGCATGGTGTCAATCACCAGATTCCTCTCCCTTGAGTCATCTTCTGTAATGGATAGGATATCTGAGCAGGAATTCATGACAATTAAATAGAAGGACTAGGGGCTTAGGCTTCTGACATTAGTTATGAGAGCGTCAAAGAAGAATATACGGTGATTGTCTTGTCCTGTATATAACAAGTTCTCAGGTAATGACCTTAGTTATTTTTATTACCAACCCTCTGTTGATACAAACACTTTATTAATGTAGATTTCCTTTATAGACATAAACTTCTTTTCCAAAAGTGCAGCTTCTCTGACTTACTCCTGTGTTAGCAGTTCCTCAGAATAACCGGCTCAAAAGATGCCAAAGAATTATATTTTGGGGTATCTTATTCTGTCTTTTCTAGATTCACATTTCGGGTAGTGTGCACGGAGCCTAAATGCTATTTTGTGAACTTTACGCATGGCATGAACATACCTGTAATTCAAAATTATCCTTTGCTTTCACCATCGACTAGTTAATGACAGATTTGCCAGTCATTTAGATGGGTCTATTCCAGTTTGCTACCCTTTATACATTTGTTCCCTTATCTTTACAGTTCAGACAGGGAGATAATAAGACATTTTAAATCACAATAAAAAAATAGGAGTGAGGGTGCTCTCCTTTGCGAGATGCTCCGAGATGCTCTCTTTTCCTCTGATTGGGTGGTTCTACAATGCTCTTGCAACACTGTTACCTGAAGGGCTTTTCCAAACACATATTGCTGCAATCCACCACCACCCCACATCCTTCTACCTGGAATTTCTGATTCAATAGTCCAGGATGGGATGATTATTTACATTTCTATCAATTTTCCAGACAAACTCTTGTTGTAGACCTGAGACTATACTTTGAGAACCACTGCTCAAAATCAAATTAAGAGTATTGAATGAATCAGAATTCTTCCCTTTATAACTTTTCTATTCAGTGCATTTGGTGCTTTTTTGGTCCACTGTGTTCTATCTCTAAATAAATAAGAATAGCTTTTAACATGCCATATGAAGATAACATCAGAGAGCATATGTAGTCATTGCCACTTTAGCTCTTCACAGGGTCTTTTTCTATGCCTTCAAAATGCACTTTCATACCCCTTTTGACATTTGTTGAACTAGTACTACGTCCTCAGTTTTTTGTCATCCTAATGATTCCTCTGAGAACCACTATCTTGGGATTTCTAAGGACATATCCTTAAGGTCAAATCTAATGTTTTCATTCTTTTATGTTCACAGAATAGTGGACATGTCTGGTATCATCCTCTTAATTATGAGGCATGGGTTGGGACTGACCAAAGAGAAGATGCATCCTCTGGATGGGTCTACACCTTCTTCACAGGGCATAGCTATCAAATCCATGATGCACTACTGAGTTTATTTCTTCTGCTTCTACGTGTTTTTAAAAGATGAGGTCTCATTATAATGTACAGTCTGGCCTCAAGCTCTTGGGCTCAAGTAATCCTCTCCTTCAGTTTCCTGAGTTGCTGGGACAACAGGTTCATGCCTTGGCACCTGGCTGTCTTTTACACTTGAATATAGTTGCCTGTAATCAAATAACTGCACAGAAGAGCAAATGTAGAGAAGTAATATAGCGAACTCCTGCTGAGATGAGCTAATCTTGCTGGTATTTGGGGTTGTTCTTCACATTATGCAGTTTATATGAACTATAAAACCTTTAGAATACATAAGAGAAGATGAAATAATCATGACTACTGTCATTTATAGGAAGTTTTAATAAATTCCAGGAGTAGTATTTGCTATTTTCTTCCTTAAGTATCCTTACTTCACAAGGTAGGTAATTTTCTAATTTTCACTGAGAAAAGTGAACCTTAGAAATTTAAACAGTTTGCTCAAGATCCCTTGGTAAGCGGAGCGGGCCTTTGTGCTCAGACTTGTCTTTTCAAATTGTCTCATGTTTTCAATCCCGTCATATGACGGACACCAGTAACATTTTTTAAAAACAGTGGAATTTAAAGAAGAAAATAACTTTTCTCTGGTAAGCTAGTGGCTGTTCATGTTCAGTGATTTGATAATAATTATATTAAAACTAGTAATGAAAGACAAAAACGTTTATTGCATGGTAACTCCATTCAAGGCCATGTGCTTTATGAGACTTCATGTAATCTTCATAGCAACAGTATGATATAGCTTCCATTACCATCCACATTTTACAGATGTATAAAGTGAAACTCAAAGTTGCCCACGTTCTTTCTATGGAGATTTTCATAATCTTGAGCTCATTTAGAAATAAGCAAAATTTGGACTTTGGAAACGTGGACACAATCTAGGGAACTGTCTCTTTATTGTGCATTCAGTTTAATCTGTTTACTTTCTGATTCCATCAACTATCATAAACTTCTTTGGGCCGAGTTTTCTCATGTGTAAAATAAGGTAGGTTGGTGTCAGTTAAACTTTTCAGACCACCAACCCTGCATCTTCCCTCAAATTATGTGAGTTAGAGACAGTTTCCTATATTTTGTCCACATTTCCAAACTCCTACTTTTGATTCTTTCTAAACGAGCGTAAGATAATAAAAGAAATTCCTTTCTTTTTTATGATACATTTTCCTCATAAATCATCTATAATTTTTAAAGAAAATACAGCAGCTCAAAAAAATCTAGCATTCTAAAAGTTAAACTTTCCATTTTACCATATTCTCTACCTTCCTATCTCATATTCATAAGTAACCTTTAAGTTTGTATTGATTTCTTAATATGTATTATGTGTAACAAAATCAATTTCCAAACTCTCTCTTCCATAGTTATTCAGAGTGTTTTGTACAACTGAGGGGTACATATAATGGAAACACATTTCTGAATAGTAGTATGCATGTATGTATTGTGCATACAGGTAAACCTTTGAAAGAAAATGGAAAAGAGTAATTAAACCTAATCAAGTCTAGTCATTGGGGACATGAGTTTCTCAAATTTTAACTCCAATGATCTCTTTCAGTTTATAGGTCCTCTCATAGTCTTCCTGGAGTAAGACACAGAAGCACCTAATCAAGCAGATATCCCAGTCTCTTCTCATGGGGCAAATGAAACCCACAGTCCTCGGTGCTCTGAGCACAGAGTGGGAGCATCAGGGTTAGAATTTCAGTGCTGATACTGCTTTGGAACAAGTTACTTCGTTTTTTTTTTGCCTCAGTTCCCCCACTAAGGTAAATTAATATTTAAGTATTTCAAACAGTGCCTAGAATACAATAAGTATATTTAAACATCTACTAAAATAAACATGTAGAATCACTTCTATGATTATTTTTGACAGATTGTTTTGTTCGTAATCGCTCCCAAATACCTAGCATGGACCTTGACACATTTAATTGCTTAATTAATATTTTTAAATGAATGTTACTTGAATATTTTTCAGCATTAGGAATCAGAACCTCATAAACTCTTTTCATAGTTTGATAGCTTCAGACAATAGAAATTATTTTCAGTAGTCTAAACCTATTCCCCCTGCATTTCTACTCACTTTTCTGAGTTCCAAATTCTGTAGCCCAATTCATTACTAGTTATCATTAAATAGATCATTAAATCCATATACCATTAAGTTGGGTTTGAAGATTGCTTTGATGTTCTTCTATCTCTTCTCGGTGATGAACATTTCTTAAAAATTATCTTTTAGTCTGGCATTTAGATATCACATGATTGCCCACATTTTACTTTGAGAATTTTTCTTCCTTTGACTCTTGTTTACTCATAACATTTGGGGCTATTTGGGGTTACTTGGGAATCCTCGATATAACACTGCACCTGACTAGTCATTTTTTAAACCTTACCTAATAAGACTTTACCTGACCAAAATCAATTTCTTAGACTCATTTCTATGAAGTTTGATGACTTAGAGTTTATTTTTTATGTTTCATAGGATTTTTTGGCATTAAATAGTAAAATGAATGAACAATTACAAAACATTTGGTGTATTTAGTTTTTATAATATTGGGTATATTAGCTTTTGGTATACTTAGTTTTTGTTTTCTTCTATGAATTTATAAATAAGAAACAAGTGTAAAAAAGTATTTGACTTTGGTGTCAGGCAGACTAAGATTGTATCTCTGGCTCTGTTACAATGGGTAGTGTGTTATTCAAGCTCCATAAATCACTTTGACGAATTTCCTGCCATACTGTGTGTGAGATCAATTTGCTCAATACTTGCTATTTAGTGGAGCACTTAAGAAATGTAGTTGTCTTCCAATGTGTCCTTCAAATGTTTCTCTACTTTGACCTCCACAGACTTTAGATCAGGCATGATTACTTTTACCCAGGTGATTATGTTTATTTCCCAGCCTCTAATCTTTTCTCTCTATTATTATTATAACTGTAGTTCTAAAATATGGATTTTTGTCATATCGCGTGTTTTTAGAAGACTTTAATAACGTTAATTTCTTAAAGGAGAAAGGCTTTTTTGCTTAATCAGATGCATCAACTTACACTTCCAGCCTCATATCTGGCCATTTTTTTCTCCTTTTACTGTGTTCTTTAGTCACAGAAGGTAGGCACACTCGCAGGTACTAGATACTTTCATATGCTGGGATCATTGCAAATGCAGTTTATTCTACAATCCATTTCACTCTCTGATTTATACTTACCCCCAAAATTAGCATCCTTGGATATCCCAAAAAGACTCCTATTTTCTTTTTTTGTATTGGCTTAATACATGTTTCTACTTTTCTAGCAGTTAGCCCCCACCCCCTTGTGGTACTGGGTGTTGAATTTAGGACCTCTTTGCACTGAGCTACACCTCCAGGTATTTTTTATTTTATAACTTTGAGACAGGGTTTCACAAATTACTAAGTTTCCCAGACTGGACATGAACTTGGGACTGCTGCTTTAGCCTCCAAGAGTACTGGGATTATAGGGATGTGCCACTAAGCCTAGCTTACTCTAGTTAGTTTCAGTTGTCAGCTTGACTGTATTAAGAGACTCCTGGAAAAGTAATTGGGTGATGGAGGCACTGTGCTTATCAGTGCATTAATTCACTGTTGATGTTCATAGCTGATGTGCTGTTGAGAGGTGGGGCCCACAGGGAAAGGAGGGTCACTTGGCATGCCTTTAGACACTATATCCCTTACTGGTGCTCCACTATTGTGCTCTGCTTCAAAATTGCTGTGAAGTGAGCAATTTTGCTTTGTCACACTCTTCTGCCATAATTTTTTTGTCTTTTAGCCAGCTGACCATTGACTGAAATCTCTGAAACTCGGAGCCAAATAAACCATTTTCTTCTTTAAATTATATATTTTGTCCCAGCAATGGGAAAGCTATCTATATACAAACTCTCTTCACATGTAAATAATTGTATCTTAACCATTTATATATGTGTAGCTACAATTGTAATTACACTCCATTTGGTATATATATATTTTGTTATTCTTCATAATCATTCTGCAAATTAGAAGTCATATAAGAATAAAATTGGAAACAAATAATATCTGTTGAATATGGTAAAAAGTCATATAACATAGATAGCATTTGTTTAGTCTATGTATGTGACACTATTTTAGGTGCCTTACAGATATTAAATAAATTCCATACCACAGGTCTTTAAGATGGACACATATATTTTGTTATTCTTCATAATCATTCTGCAAATTAGAAGTCATATAAGAATAAAATTGGAAACAAATAATATCTGTTGAATATGGTAAAAAGTCATATAACATAGATAGCATTTGTTTAGTCTATGTATGTGACACTATTTTAGGTGCCTTACAGATATTAAATAAATTCCATACCACAGGTCTTTAAGATGGACACTGCTACTGTATTTCACGAATTTTGATACATACATTATTCTGGTTATCCATTACTGTGTAACAACACTCTCCAAAACTTGATGGCCTAAAATCATGAGCAATTATTTCTGCTCATGAGAACAGAGGCTGTTCTGCTGATCTGAGCAGGCTCAAGTGACCATAGATGAGCTTGCTTATGCATGTGTGGTCAGCTGGAAGGCATGCTGCCAATTAGGTGATCTTGCAAGACCCTGCTGAGGCTGAATTGGCTGTATCCCCAGGATTTCTCATTTCTCCAACAGGCTGCCTAGAATACAAGACCGCTTGACTTTAGATTTAGAATAGGCTCATCATCAACTTTGGCACAAATCATTGATCCAAAGAAATCCCAAGGTAAGCAGAGATTCAAGCGTTGGAGAAACAGGCTCTTCAATGGAAAAGGACAGAGATAATTTTATGAAATATGTGAATTTGGGGAAAGGAAGAACTGGGGCCAGGCATATAATCAACTTATCTCACATATCTCCCGTCTACTCATTGTAATATCTCCAAAATTGTTCTCCTAATTCATGCTGCTTTAGTGTGGCTTTGGCCTGGATTTCTATCAAATTCATCCAGAGGCAATTTGTATTTGCTTGTAGCAACTCTGTTACCCGAACATAATCAACCTCAGCTCTCGTGATCTTTGTTAGACCTCACTCGTTGTATGAGTGCAGTATTCTGTGGTGCATGGCCACTGCCTTATTGTTTAGTTGTCAGTGGACATTGTTTTCCTCTGTTTATTCCATGATAAAATAGGAGAATGCAGGTTTCTTGTTTTCTGTGCTAGGTCTTTTCCCACTCACATCTTAGTCCTCATACCTCTGTTCACTTTACATAGGTTTCCTTTTCAGCCTCCTAGTTTTGGTAATTTTTCTTTCATAGTGGTACTGAAAATAATGGTGTTTCCTAAGACAATATATGGTACAGTTTAAACAAAATTTCTTAGACAAAATATGGTACAACTTTATTTTAAAGATGAGAATTTTGAGCCATAAGGAGTTAATGAGCTTAGCAAAAGCCTAGCAGACACAGTTGGTAAGTAGTAGAACAGAGTTATAAGCAGTCTGTAATCACTGCCTTATAGAATTTATTGAAAAAAATATTTAATTTAAAAAATGCACTGTGGCTTAGGGATTTCCATATATTATGCCTTTTATCACAAGCTGTTTCAACTATCCTTTTTGAGAGTAGGAGGGGATTACATTGTAAATAATTAAAAATGTAATATACATATAAAGCATCAAAATAAATAAGTAATGTGCTTTGTCTTCCAGGAAGTACACATTATTAGTGACCTAACTTAATGAGGTTAATAGCACATGTGGTTCAAAATGTACAATAAGGTCATTAAGAGAGAAGTTCTTTTGTTACATTTCTAAAATCATCCCATTATAATTAGCTCTGTGTCTATCCTCATATAATGTTGAGTACCTCTACAGGACCATCACTTATTTTTGTCTAGTAGCTGTAACAATATATACTAAATTATTCACTGTTAATAATACAGGCTGTAAAAGTTGGACTCATCCATTCTTTAATTTATAAAATTCATGTTTAATGGCCAAGCAATAAATATTAATTAAAAGATAATGAATTTAAACCTCAATAACAAGAGCTATTTTAATTTAGCTGTGAAAACCTACAGTGTTAAAATTTTAATACTTAGCTTTTTCAATTTTGCAAAGAAAGGTTTACCTTGCTGCCCTAAGCTGTTTTTTTTTTTTAATCTAGCTTTACAGTTTAGGAATATTAAACATTTTTTAAAATTCCATGGAAGTTGAGATAAGCCCTAAAATATTTGCCAATAAAGAGCCACAAGTTTTCCTCAAGCTGTAAAGCGGCAGTGGGATATTAAATATTTAAAACACCCACAAAGTTTTCTCTCTGAGCTGCCAACCCTCTCTAAAGAAATGCATTAAAAGAATTCCCTCTAGTCTCCAAAAGATCCCCACATTTCATGAATAAAGGGTAATACCTTTTCCTCTACACTTTAACTAAATTTGAAATTTCTTCTTACTGAAAATCCTTAAAAAGTAAACATACGATGCTTTTCCTCATCATGCTATAGAGAGGCCTCCAAACAGATTTTCACTACATACAAATAACCAGGAGTTAGTTATTAGGAAGTGCCATATGTTTCTCAGTCTGGCACCTTGTACGTCAGCTGGAGTTTTCTTCCAGTTGGAGTGTGGTGTCAGACTGTAATACTAATAAATAAGACAAATAGTTCAGCATCTTTTGAAATTTCATAAATAGATTTTTGGGCATATTTAATTAAACAGACTTGGGAGCTGACATATGTTATATCCATATTTCATTTTGGGTAAATAAAACAGTGATCTAGTAATGGATAAACAACTTTCAATTATTTTTTGATATTAAGAATCTCTTAATTGTCATATTTTTCCCAAATTTGGCCTCCCGTTTTTCCTTCCTAGCCATTTACTTAGTTGTGAATTCTTCTTCCTTTTTTTCTACATTATTTTGGCTCAAGGTTATATTTCTTTCAGGCTCAAAGTATGATGGAAATATTAACTATTAAACAGCTATTTTTGATAATTATTTATTGAATACAATGATGTATAAATATTCATCTTTTAGAGCTGTTTCAGTCAACTTCTGTTGCTTTTAAAGATTCGTTTTGAGTCTATATTCATTTAATTTAGTATTAATCCTTGAAAATTATTTCTGCTCAACATATAATTGGTACTGTAGTAGCATCAAGAATGAAAGTAGTAACTAGCATTTTACTTAGGAATGTTTTAAGTATTTTGTTTGCTTCAAATCACATGATTAAACCAAAAAAATCACAGTACTGTTTAGTTCCAACTAAATGAAATGAATGAATAACAAAAGCAAATGTTAGAGAAAGAGTAGGCTTTTTGTACTGACTTGAAATATATAAACTAGCATCATAACATAGAGCTGTAAAATCTCTTTGGCTTCTTCCAAACATATTCAGAAGTTGAGTGAAATTAGGTCTGCAAGGCAGTCTCCAAAAATAGCTGCTGTAAGACTACACATTCAAGGATAATTTTTCTAGTTTGCTACTAGTGAAGCTTCTCTGATCTCATAGACTACTAGAAACAGGCACAGGGTTCTATCCTGAGTGTGAAACTGCCACTTGGTATTGCTTTATTGTAACTGCTATTTGCCATTGGTGATCAGTCTTCAGTTCCTTTAGGAGAGGAAGAGGATACAGTCTGAGTGGTTCCTGTTCTACTGGAAAAAATGTTGGCTGACATCAGCTCATTCTGTTCCTGTACCACCATACCATTTTCCCTGAATGTGCAGTGTAATTCTTCTCTCTGGAGTTCTTTGACTGCTGTAATAAATAGGATGCTACATAAGTGGTATTTTAGGACCTTTGAATCCAAGCCTCAGGATGATGATGGGGGTCAGGGGGAGCTTCTATTGTTTCTTTTTGAAACCCAGCTTCCGTGATAAAATAAGGAAGCCCTAGTCACTTTATAGATAGGTCCGCATGGAGAGTGCCTGAGGGCTCTATCTCAGCCCCCAGATGGTGGCTAACATCCACTTCTACCTGTAGGATTAAGGCCAATTGGACCTTGCAGCCGTTTCAACCTGTATCACGTGAAGTATGAAACCCCTCCGTGAGTGTACATGTATGGGCATATATGATTGGTGTTAACATGTGATTCCAAGTAAAGAGAAAATGAGACTTGGGTCAGAAAATGAGAATGAGATTTGCAGGATCAAGGTAGCCAGGCACAAGGACGGATGCAAGGCAAATTCAGCATTCTAAACCCCACAATGTTCAGTTTCTCGTGGAGAAGCTAAAGTCTTTTAGATTTGATTCTGTATATGATGTCCTTATTCAGCCCCTCAGATTTAAGAAGAGGATTAGTTAATTATCTAAAAAAAAAAAAACTTTTCTCTTTTTTAGTGGATCAATATGAAGAGGTGCCATAGCTTATGCAGAAAAGCTCTTATCCTCAGGCATGAATGTGTCCAGATTACACCATGTAGGTCAAGGATCAAATTCCCTCTACCCCATTGAATGTGTTCCATCGGCTTCTTAAACAGAGCATTGATCTGTCCCCTGTCCTTCTTTAGCACAAATTTGGTTCTACTGGTCTTATATTGCTTCCTTTCCCCATCCCTCTTCTACTATTCTAGAATGATCCTAATCATTTTATTTGCAAGAGGTGGGTTGAGGAACCCTTTCCCCCAACTTCTCAAAAGTATCACCTAAAAATCTACCTCTTCAAAATTCAGGACAATCCTAAATTTCACTACCATTACCAGTTGTAATGTCAATTTTTCTTTGCATTACTAAAGTATGTTATGCTAAAATGGGTCCAATTCTTTCCTTTTTTTCAATTGCTTTACAGAAGCTTTCTGTTCTTTGCATTGTGTGTTCTGTATCCTAGGCAACTGTTTCTCACCCCCCCACACTCTACAACCTGTTACAAAAAGACAGCCTCAGATACTGAATTAGTATGTCTTTTTATTGATTTCTATCAGAATATTATTAGGCTTGCAACTTTTCTGATGAAATTAATCTACCTGTGTAGATAGGGTCCCCCAACCTAAACCCAACACACAAAGATTCACACCTTGCAAAGGAAAAATGGTTTATTTCCTTGTATTGAGATACCAACAAGATTTTCTTAAATTATTTGCCGGTGTCTTCACAAAGATATGATTTATTGGGCTAGAGTTATTTTTAGATTGATAAAGATTTTTCCCTTATCAAAAATCTCAACGTGAGTTAGTGTAATGACTCAGGCCTACAATCCTAGTATTCTGGGAGACTGAAACAAAAAGATGGAAAGTTTCCAGCCTAGGCAATTTGATAATTTATCAAGACTTTGCCCAGAAAAAAAAAAAAAAAAAAAAGGCTGGTGCTTTTGCTCATTGTGAAGGTCCTGAGTTTAGTCTCCAGAATCCTCATCCCTCAAAAAACGAAAGATATCAGTACAAATTCTCAGAATTCTAAGGCATCTGAAAGAAAAATTATCAAGGATAGTGTACTATAAAATAAGCTCTCTGCAGATGACACAAATTCTACTCACCTAACTTTGTTAGTGATGGCTAGTAATGTGTGTCATATCCCTGACCCCATGGTCTCTCAAGTGTCTCCCTGGATGGATTTCTAAACTCACTGGCATGTGAGGTTCATTACTGCCTTTGTTAACTGCTGCTACTGGCTACTTTACACTTTAAATAAATGGTGTGGTGAAGTATACTTGCCCTTAAAGCTACTAACTATAGTGTCTCCATTACTTTTCTTATTGCTGAGACAAAATACCCAATACCCAAAATTAAAGAAGAAAGGTTAATTTCAGCTCACAATTTATAGGGGTTTCAGTTCATGATTGGCTAACTTCAAGGCAGGGTGGCATGACAGAAAGGAATCACAGAGGAGAAACAGTTCATAACAGGCAGAAGGCAGCAGAGCAGTGGCACAGCAAACTAGCAGTAAGTGTGGCCACAGCCCTTTTTCTGTTCCTTGTATTCTACCCAGGTTACCTGCCCTAAGAGCAGGTAGTACTCATGCCTAGGTAGGGCCTTCCCATTACCTATACCCAGAAGTATTCCAAACCAATCAGTGGGCTAATTTAGTAATCATATACCCTGACTCTCAGCTTCTCACACTTAATCGCAGCATCCCACACTATTTCGATCCAGTCACTCTGAAAATCCTCACCTATGACCACATGAAGCTTTGGGGAGACATCTACACACAAACCATAACAATTAGAACAATGACAGAGGAATGTCTTAATGAAAACTTATAAAAGAAAAACTAAAATGTACTGAAGAAGGAAGGAAATACTATTATATACTAAAACCAACAAGAAATCAAAGTTCAAAAATAACTGAAATCATTGTCATCATAAAACAATTCACACATTTATCAATATAAAAAAGTCAGAGAGTTAATGGCAGGCATCCAAGCCAATACAGTAATGCTGACACCAATTTAATTGTATCAAAAACTGTATATATATTGAGTTTAATGGCCAATCTATTTTAAAAAGTTAAACATATTATGAAATTATACATTCTAAAATAAACTATTGCATATATTTTGTTATCTCATTATAGTGGTTTTTGATGAGCTGTTCAAAAATGTGTTATCTAAAAGGTAATTTGCAAGAACTGTGAAATATTAGTCTTTTCTTAATGAAAACAACAGGAAATAAAAATTATCTTTCAGGTGTTTAAAAAAACAGCAAAGCTAGCTGATAAAAACGTGACAGCAGCACAGAAGTAGAATAAATCAATTTCTTGTTTAATTTAGTAAAATGCCCAGCTTTCAAGCATGGAAAGAAGTTTATTTGAAAAACCAAGACCCTTGGGTAGATAAAGGTCATTTTTGTATTAAAAAGGATAATGCATTATTTGCAAAATATCACTCTTTCTACACATTTGTGATGAGTTTCTTGAAAATTAATGATAGTATTAAAAATTGCTGTTGTCAGGCCCTGTAGATTTTGACAATGTAGATTGTAACACACTATATTACTACACTATTAAAAATATTAAAAGGAAAGTAAAAAAGCTGATGACAGATTTTTTACCTTTATATTAACATGTACCTATTGCAAAAGACATTTCATTTGATAAAAGGAAAAAAAATAAAGGATGGTGTGGAAAAGCATTTATTAAAAATTCAAATGACCTTTATTGTAAATAAATTTAGGACCTCAAGTTCAATTTATTTTTACCTTATGCAGTGAATTTTTTTCTACCATGATGTTCCAAACTTTTAAAATGATAAAGTGCCTTCTGAATTGTTAAATCAAAAATAGAGAATTATAATCAAGAATGAGAATTGACTTTTTAAAAATAAAATCCTGATTACTTGGACATGGTGCATGAGTTTCCTCTAGGTTAACCAAGTAATTTACTAGAAAGTTTATTCTTAAGCACTTCAGATAATGTATGGGGGTATTCACAATGACCATGTTTCAATATTTTCATACTCTATATTGAAATCAAGGAGGCAGAGAGAGTGAATGATAGATACCCTTTGTGTATGTATCTTCAGAAAAAGAGCCAATGAGAATATTTAGGTAGAAAATAGATAGGTAGATATTATAAAGATTGATTCATTTGCTTATCATGGAGGCTAAAAATATCTGCAACATATGAACTTTTTTCAAATGTTAGCCCAAGAAGATATTAGTGAAGTTTCAGACCAATCCAAGCCAAAGGACTGAAAATTAAGAGAACCAATGGTATATGTCCTAGTTGAAGCCTGAAGGGACAAGCACCAGGAATATGATGTTCAAGTATAGGAGAAGATAGGGGTCTTAATGAGACAGGAGATTAGAGTGTGAGAAAACTGCCTGGGGAAGTAGGCATGACCTATTAAATACAAGATCCAGGAACACCTGCACAGAATAGTTCCCAAAGCCCTGCATGTGTACTTCTCATGAGAATTTGAGCAGGTTTTTGATAGGATGGCCTAGACCTCATGTCAGCCTGAGGTATGGGATCCCAGCACCATCTCTCAGGACACAGATGTAGAAGTTCTTGCAGGTTTCTTTGAAAATTTTTTTCTCATTGAGTTTATTGGTACTTTTTAAGTATACAGTACAGTTGCATTTATCATTCCAATCTTTTACCTTTATATTACAGATCTTGGTACTCATATTTTCCTCCATACTCCTGCCCTCTCCTTTCACTCCCTCTACCCTTCCATATTTACAAAGACTTTGTTTCCATTTTTTCATTTTCTCATATTTTTTATTTTCCCTTATTTCTTTCCACCTACCCTTCCCACTTCCCTACTCCTACAGCCCTTTTCTTCCTGTTTCACATTGTCAATTATACAATTTGAACCTTGTTTACACTTTTAGTTTTTCACACCAGAGAAACTATCCAGTATTTGCACATGTGTGTCTTATTTAATCCCAGTTGTTGATTCTTTGTGCTAGTTTTAGTGCTACTGAGTATTTGTTCATAAATTCTTTTCCTATTCCAGTGTCTTCGAGAGTTATGGCTAATTTATCTTCCAGCAAGTTTAGTGTTTCTTTTTTAATATTTAGATATTTAATCCACTTGGTTTTTACTTTAGTGCATGGTGAAAGATAAGGGTCTAGCTTTAATCTTTGGCAGGTTGAGATCCAGTTTTTCCAACACCATTTATTAAAGAAGCTATCTTTCCTCCACTGAGGATGGTTGGCTCCTTTGTCATGGATGATGCAGTTGAGTACATCTGGAGTTGTTTCTGTATTTTCCAATCTATTTCATTGATCCTCAGGTCTGTTTCTTTGCCAGTACCATGCTGTTTTTATTACAATAGTTTTGTTGTATATTTTCAAAGTGGGGGAGTGTGATATCCTCTGCTATGTCTCTGATGCCTAGAATTGCTTTTGCTATTCTAGGTCTCTTCTGGTTCCAAATGATTTTTGTATTATTTTCTCAAGTTCTGTGAAATATACTGTTGAAATTTCAATCAGAATTACATTGATTCTGTGTAGCAGTTTTGGTAGTATGACCATTTTCACTGAGTTGATTCGTCCTAAAAAAGCAGGGGTAGCTATCTTATTCACAAAGTAAATTTCAAGATGAAACTGATTAAGAGAGTCAAAGAAGGCCACTGTCTCCTTGTAAAGGGAACAATTCAAGAGAAAGAGATGATAATCATAAATATATATGCACCAAATATCAATGCCCCCGCTATATAAAACAAATATTAAGGAACATGAAAAGCCAAATAAACACTAATACAATTGTAGCAGGGGACCTAAATAACCCACTATCACAAATAGACAGATCATTGAGACAAAAAAATCAACAAAAATATCCTAGAACTAAACTAAGGTTTTGAACATATAGACTTAATAGACATCTGTAGAGTGTTTCACCCCACAAAGCCAGAATATACATTCTTTTTAGCTGCACTTGGTTTGTTATCCAAAATTGACCACATACTAGCTCATAGAACAGGTTTAAATAAATGCAAAGAAATCGAAGTTATCCCATGTATATTATCAGACCATAGTGCATTTAAGGGAGAGATCATTTTAAATAAATGCAAAGAAATCGAAGTTATCCCATGTATATTATCAGACCATAGTGCATTTAAGCTGGAGATCAATAGCATAAGAAACCATAAGAACTTCACAAACACATGGAAATTGAACAACACTCTCCTGAATAATCAATTGGTCACAGAGGAAATTAAAGGATAAATTAGTCAGTTTTTAAAAATAAATGGCAGTGCCAGTACAAAATACAGGAATCTTTGGGACAGAAGAAAGCAGTTTTATGTGGAAAACTTAAAGTAGTCAATGCCCATACTAGGAAAGCAGAGAGAGCTCAAAAAAACTACCTAATGGTGAATCTTAGGTTTCTTTGATACTTGGATGATATAAAAGGACACAGACACCAAAAAGAGCTTGCTAACATGGCTATTTTCATGATAGCCTACCCTGCTTCATCCAGGGTAGTTTTATCTTGCTTTTTCTTCTTTCTCTTGGCTCAGGATCTCCCTACAGAGCTAGTTTTTCCCTCATCCTTCACTTTTACTTTTTCAAATTAACTTTGACATCACATTTTGCTTGTTTCATTCAATTCTTTATTAGAGACAAAAACAAGTCCAGAGGGAAAGGAGCACAACCCATAATCCAGTAATGCTTATTTGGTGAGCCACTTTTAGAGGCAGCTACCTAATAACACTAGCACAAGTTGAGAGGTTAAAACT
This sequence comes from Fukomys damarensis, assembly GCF_012274545.1. Lineage (NCBI taxonomy): Eukaryota > Metazoa > Chordata > Mammalia > Rodentia > Bathyergidae > Fukomys > Fukomys damarensis. The sequence goes on from NW_022900949.1 coordinate 56,817,498, forward strand.
ACTTTTCTTCTTCCTTTTTCTTCTACTAAAACCCTCAAATATTGGGTGATAGAAACTTATTTACTCATTCTTGTGATTTAAATGATAATCCTTTTGAAAACACCCACATAGAACACACCCATAAATCCTGTCTGGAAACTACCACATAGACACAACTATAAATATCTACTGTCAGCATTACTTCAACAGGTTGGATTCACATGTAAAATGAACTATCATAGTGTATAAGATAGATACAGAAGTGAAATAATAGAGTCAAACTTAGAGATTTAGATATGAATATCTCTTGACCATAATATAATCCCTAATGTTTATTAAATATTTTTAATATAGTCAATGTGCTCAATGATTTACATGTATAAAATTAGTTTATTATTTTTATAAGAGTATAATTATTACACTCATTTCATAGGTAGAGATGGAGGGATTAAATGACTTATCAAGTGTCATGCACTAATATATGGTGCTGGTTATTTGAACTTGGATATTTTGAATACATATTCCAAATGTTCAAATTAGAGATTCACAATATAGCAGAAGCATGGCAAGGATATTGGTAAACATAGTTGAAAGATAAGGATTCTTCTAAGTTTTCATTAGTACATGTTTGCAGAACATAAAGATTACATACCTTGTATGGAGTTGGTACATGTGCATAACACATCTCAATTTCTTCTATCTGTTCCCCCTTACCTCCCTCAATTCCTTCCTCTGTCTCTTGACCACCTTCCCATTTGAGATTATCTACTTCCCTTCTTCCTACTATTTTTTTCTCTTTATTTATATTTTGGGTTTCTTATATAAGAGAAGCCCTATAATATTTAAGCTCATGTGTCTAATTTATTTCACTTAATGTTATGGTCTCCAGATTCATTTATTTTCCCACAGATGACTCATTTATCCTTCTTTATGGCATAGAAGTAGTCCATTGTGACTTATTTATGAGTATATCCTCAATATGTATCCATTTTCCTATGAATGAATCTAATTTCTCATTCTTTATGGCTGAGTAGTACTCCATTTTATAGAAAAACCACATCTTCTTTATTCAATCTCCAACTGATGGGCAAATGGGCTGTTTCCAAGTTTTACTTCACACATGTGTAAATACCAAATAGTTTCTCTGGTGTTAATAAGCTGTAATAGTACATTAGATCTTAATGAGATAACTGACATTGTGAAATGGGAAGAAAAGGGCTAAAGGTGTAGGGAAAGTGGGAAGGGTAGGGGGAAAGGTAATAAGGGAAAACAAAAAAAATTATGAGAAAATAAAAAAATGGAAATAAAGTGTTTGTTAATGGGGAGGGGAGGAGGGGGTGAAGGGAGGACAGGGACAAGGGGTAAAAATGAGAACCAAGACCTGTCATGTAAAGGTCCAAGATCTCAATAATGAATGTAACTGTACTGTGTACCTAAAATGTACCAATAAATTCAATTAAAAAATAAAAAGGAGAAGTGGTCCATTGTGTATAAATACTACACAAGGACTCTTAAGAAATTGAAGACAACTGAAAAAGTCAATATCTCTAACATGTATTTGTTGACTGGTTTTGAAGGGAAAAGAAAAAATAAGAGAAAAATAAAAAAAAAGAAATGAAATCTTTGTAAATAGGGAAGGGTGGAGCAGGGAAGGGAGCTTAGGAGGATGGGGAAAAAATAACCAAGATATTTCATGTAAAGGTGCAAGAGCCCAATGATGAATATGATACCTAAAGTGTACCAATTATATATCTATCTATCTATCGAGATATATATATATATATATATATATGTGTGTGTGTGTGTATATATATATGTGTGTGTGTGTATATATATATATATGTGTGTGTGTGTATATATATGTGTGTGTGTATATATATGTGTGTGTGTATATATGTGTATATATATATATATGCACACACACATGAGCTACTATGTAAGTTTTTCTGCTTCTTTATGTATTTTGGGTATTGATTTAAAATCCCATTTATCTAGTGATAAACTGACTTTCCTTTTCATTCTGTGTTACTAGATGAAAGCCTTCACTAAGAGGAGTCTTTCCCTCCCTGTCTCACAGTTTGATACTTATGATCTTCCACTTGCTCCCAGAATTATAAAATTCCCACAATGGTTCAGATATTATCTCTTATCCTTTTACTTCAAGTGACAAGTAGCTGACAAATAAGAAATGACTACCTGACCTTTTTCAGCTCTAACTTGTAAGGATGTCACAGATTTCAAAATACCCTGAGTTTATATGTGAAATACTACCAGGCTATTTGATTAAATAATTGTTATCTCCATTTACCAGTCAATGACTACAAATATCACAGGTTAACTTTAATTAAAAGCTTGGAAAATGTCATCATACCCTCAACCTCCTGTCAATTCTCATATGGTTTGCAAACTTATAAATTTTTTTATCTATTAAATATTTTTCTAATTTTATAACAGAAGGAGCGAATAGTCTAAAGGAAGGGCTTTCTGTTTTAAAGATTTAAAAAGATGGAACTGCACAGTAGATTGAAGTTTTCAGGCTTTATAAAGTCATACAACTATAATAACAATAATAATGATAGGCATTATGTGTTCAGCCTTTGTTATGTGTTGCCAAGAGTTGTGCTTTATAAATACATTTATACTTATCATCTGATTTATTCTTCACAATAGCTCAAAAATATGTTTCTTCTTACTTAGATTTTAAATAACTTGTTTCTCATTGCTGAGAAAAAAATACTCAACACCCATAAGTTAAGAGAGGAAAGGTTTATTTTAGATCACAGTTTGTAGAGGTTTCAGTCTATACTCAATTGGCTCCAAGCAGGGTGGCATGGCAGACAGGCATTGCAGAGGAGAAAAAGCTCATGGCAGGCAGAAGATAGCAAAGCAAGCCAACAAGTGACACCCTCAGATCTTTCTTTCCCTTATATCTTAGCCAGGCTACTTTTGGTAGGTAGTACTCACACCCTTAATCCTAGTGCCCTTGAGCCTAGCACTGCACCATGAATCACTCCCTGTATCACGCCCCTTAGTTCCAGTCACCTGGTCATTTGAGAGATGCAGATGAAAACAACACTGAGATTCCATCTCACCTCAGAAAGAATGGCTGCTATAAAGAAATCAACCAATAGCAAATGCTGGCAGGGCAATGGGGAGAAAGGAACCCTTCTCCATTGTTGGTGGTAGTGCAGACTGGTACAACTACTGTGGAAATTATTATGGGGATATCTCAAAAAAACTAGTATTAGAGATCTCATTTGACCCAGCTATCCCTCTGCTGGGTTTCTTCCCAAAAGAATTAAAAGAATCATACCACAGTGACATATGTTCACCCATATTTACAGCAGCACAGTTTGTAATAGCTAAAATTTGGAGACAGCCCAATTGCTCATCAACTGGAGACTGGATAAAGGTGTGTGTGTTTTAATAAAGTGGAGTGCTACTCAGCCATAAAGAATGAGAAACTAGAGGTATTTATAGCTAAGTGGATGCATATTGAGGTCATACTCTTAAATGAAATTAATAAGACACATGTGTAAATACCAAATAGTTTCTCTGGTGTGAAAAGTAAGGATCAGAATGTATAATTGATACTGTGTAATAGGAAGAAGAGGTCTAAAAAAGTAGAGGAAGTTGGAGGAGTAGGGGAAACATAAAAAAGGAAAATAAAAATATGTGAAAAGGAAAACACTGGAAACACTGTCTTCGCAAACAGGAAATGGTGGAAGAGGTGAAGGGTGGACTGGGGAATGGGGAAAAATAAGAACCAAGATGTATCATGTAAAGGTATAAGATCACAGTAATGAATTCAACTATATTGTATACCTAAACTATACCAATAAACTTCATAAAGATAAAAAGAAATAGGTCCAGTCACCTCTGGAAAAGCCCCACCCATGACTGCATGATGCTTTTGGGGGACATCTAGACACAAGCCATAACAAGTAGACTAGTTTTAAATCCATCTGTTTTTAAATTCTATATTGTTATCAGCATCTAATTAAAATACAAAATGTTCAAGTAATTACCTGGATATTTGAGCAATTTAGGTATTGCATGTATTAATTTGCTTGGTTAAACACTGTATATCTGTTAACAAGTGTATTAGCTTGCTAGAGCATCCATAACAAAATACTTTAGCCAGGATAGTTTAAGCAACAGAAATTTATTTACTTACAGTCTTGGTATGGAGAGATTTTTGTTTCACTCAAGGCCTCTCTCTCTGGTTTGCAGATAGCTGCCTTCTCTTAGTTTCCTCACATGATATCTCCCTTTCTCCTTTCCTACCTTCCTCTTGTTCCCCCCATCCCTCACCTCCCTCTCACCTCACTTCTCTCTCTCTCTTACCTTCTCCCTTCCTTCTTTCCTTCCTTCCTTCCTTCCTCCCTCCCTCCCTCCCTCCCTCCCTCCCTTCCTTCCTTCCTTCCTTCCTTCCTTCCTTCCTTCCTTCCTTCCATTATTTGTTTTGAGACAAGTTCTAGCTAAATTGACCAGGAAACTAACAGTCTTTCTGCCTCAACCTCTGGAATAACTGGATTCATAGGGGTACTCCACCAAGCCTGGCTGACCTTTTTGCTCTGTTCATGCATTCTTAGTGGCTCTTCTTTTTCTTATAAGGATACTAGTCATATTGATCCAGGGCCATCCATATGATTACATTTAACTTTAATTCTCTCTTTAAAGCCCCTATTCCCTAACACAATAACATTTTGAATTATACTGGGATTAGGACATTGGCAGATGAATTTTGAGGAGCATAAATCAGTCCATAACACTTGTTGTAACAGATATGGAATATCTACTTAGAGACTGAATTTCCGTATTTATAGAACTGTCAGTATACATGTCTCAGCTTTATTTTTGATGTTACTATAAAATTACTATTATCATTAATTCATTCAATAAAAACAATACAGAAACTGGAGATATTGTTCAAAGGAGGATAAGGAGATGAAAAATGACAATGCTGAACATTATAAACTGTAGATAAAAGCATGTAAAGTATTTCAATGCCTGTAAAATATTAGTGATTTAATGGTCAGCATTGTGTTATGGATTTTGATTTTTAGAGTGAAATTTTAGAGAACAAAAAAACCTATGATAAGAATTAAAAATTTTACAAACTTTATTTTCTTAACTTTCTGAGCTGCCTCTCCAGGTTGACTCATTCCTTAACTTTGAAACTGTAGTGCTCATGTTTCTGTAAGGAAAGAGGCAAACATACAAAGAAATATGCTTGGCATATGTTTATGGAAAATAAGTCATTGTTATGTGAGTCCTAAATCTAACTTCAGGAAACTGATGAAAAAATAATTTCAGAGTAGTGCAATGTAGAATGCAATCTTAAGGCAAGTTTTATGGGATATTGCATAACATATCTGTATTATGAATACATTTGGAAACTGAACAATTTACTGTATTCTCTTTTTGAAGATTCATACTGTGAATCTAACTGAAGGATCTGTACATTTCTATGCTAAAGATACCATTTAATCAGTCTTTGAAAAAAACAAAACACAGTGTTTATTTTTATTGTCTAAAAATATTGTTCTTTGAGCCCAATAAGATATTTGAGATGCTATACATAATAATTTTGGTGAATCTGACTTTGTCTGTTACCTCATAAGGATGATTAAAAAGGGGAAAAAACAGTAAGTTATGTCTAACTGAATGTACAAATGAAAAATAAAAATAAATGTTTTAATTTTAAAAACTTATGGAGAAAATCACAATATCTTACAAGGAAAGTGAGTCACTATTAGAAAAATACAAAATAAATGGGCTGATTACTGCATAAACAAACTTGACAGGATCATTAAAAGAAAGCAAAGATTTCTTTACTCAAACATCCATTTAATAGTGAAGTCTGTGTGTATGGATGTGTTTTAGGAATGGTGTTAATTACAAAGGATGTACAAATGAGTAAAAAGGACTGTGTACAGACTAGTGAGGGATAAACTAGTTGATAATCATGACACAGGGACCTATGAGTGGTGTAGTGGTATAAACCAGTTGTTTTAGTTACTATTTGATTTGCAGGGACAAAATACCCAATACCCATAAGTTAAAGGGGAAAGCTTTATTTAAGCTCACAGTTTGTAGAGGGCACATGAGGCTTTGATGGGATTTCTAGATCCAAGCCACAACACACCAGTGTCACAGAATTGCAGTAAAAATTTGATGTGTTTTGTGTGTTTTATCTTCATCTTGATGGATGATGAGTAATATTCAAATCATAAAATCAAGTGCGTAACAAAGTTAAGAAAGCTGACTTTAGTTACCTGACATATTTTCTGAGGGACAACTCTTAATACCAAATAAGTGACCTATAAATTATTTTAATATAAAATACTTTGATATTATTTATTGTACTAGATAAAGCCACACATATAAATTTTAAACTTCTATGCCCTTTGAGATTATCAGTGGTTTTCTATGTGGTAGTACTAGAGATGAGAGATTACCAAAGACGGTCCTCGGATCTTGGGAACTGCTTTTCAGGGAGACTCCGAGATGGGAAAAACACCCAGAGGATGAGCTAAATGAACCTGGAAATAAGACTCCTGTGGTTTTGCAGATGTGAGCTAAACTGGAACAGCTGGAGTTCCAACCAAGCCTTCACCAAAGTGAATATTTCCCAGGGTTTGAGCCCTTTTATTACTGTTCATTAAGACTTCGTTACAATCCAAAATTTCATTTGGAACCAGAAGAGACCTAGAACAGCAAATGCAATTCTAGGCAACAGAGACATGACAGGGGTTATCACACTTCCCAACTTGAAACTATACTACAAAGCTACTGTGATAAAAATAGCATGATACTGGCAAAGAAACAGACCTGAGTGTCAATGGAATAGATCAGAAGATGCAGAAACAACACCAGACATGCTCAACTACCTCATCCTTGACAACCATCCTCAGTGGAGGAAAGATAACCTCTTTAATATATTGTGTTGGAAAACTGGATTTCAACCTGCCAAAGATTAAAACTGGACTCTTATCTTCCACCATGCACTAAACTAAAATTGAAATGAATTAAAGATCTAAATATTAAAAAAGAAACACTAAACTTGATGGAAGATAAGTTGGGTAGAACTCTAGAAGACATTGGCATAGAAAAAGACTTTATGAACAAATCCTCAGTAGCACAGAAACTAGCACAAATAATCAACTGGGATCTCATCTTTTTAAGAAGCTTCTGCCCTGCAAGAGAAACCACCAAGAGAACTAAGAGACAATATACAATGTGGGAAAAAATTTATTAGCCGTTCCTCAGACAAAGGTCTACTATGTAGAGTATATAAATAACTCAAAAAAAATCTCTAGACCATTAGGCATAAAGATCCAATTTAAAATGGGCATCTGAAATGAACAGACTCTTCTCAGACAAGTAAAAGCAGCAAATAAATATATAAAAAAAGATTCAACATCACTCGTCATTCAAGAGATACAGATGAAAACAGCACTGAGATTCCACCTCACCCAACAAAGAATGGCTGCTATCAAGAAATCAACCAGTAACAAATACGGGTGGGATTGTGGGGAGAAAGGAACCCTTCTCCATTGTTGGTGGGAGTTCAGATTGGTGCAACCACTGTGGAAATAATTATAGGACACCTAAAAAATTAGAATTAGAGGTCCCATTTGACCTAGCTATATCTCTGCTTGGTTTCTTTCTGAAATAATTAAAAGATATATGCACACCCATGTTTATAGAGGCACAATTTGTAATAGGTAAAACTTGGAAACAGCCCTGTTGCCCATCAGGTGGAGACTGGATAAAGAAGATGTAGTTTTTCTATAAAATGCAGTACTATTCAGCCATAAAGAATGAAAAACTAGAGTCATGCATAGGAAAATGGGTGAGGCCATACTTTTAAGTGAATTAAATAAAACACATGTGTGCAAATACTGAATAGTTTCTCTGCTGTGAAAAACTAAAAGTGTAAATAAGGTTGAAATTGTATAATTGGCAATGTGAAATAGGAAGAAATGCGCTATAGGAGTAGGAGAAGTGGGAAGGGTAGGGGAAAGGAAATAAGGGAAAATAAAAAATGTGAGAAAAAGAAAAAAATGGAAACAAAGTCTTTGTAAACAGGGAAGTGTGGAGGAGGTGATGGAGGGCAGGGGTATGGGGAAAATAAGAACCAAGATACATCATGTAAAGGTACAAGATCCCAGGGATGAATGTAACTGTACTGTATACCTAAAATGTACCAATAAACTCAATGAAAAAATGTATTTCACTTTGTACACAGCACTTGACTCTGAATTTTCAGCAGAAAGGGAACTGTCTTGTCTGTTGCTACAACAGAAACCTAACTGGGTGGTTTTAAGCAACCACCATTTTTATTTCTCTTGAGTATAAGGGTTGGGTGGGCTTTGATGCACTTTTGGGCTCCCTCATACACTTTCAATGAGCAGGCCCACTCAGGGATGGCTGCTGTAGCATGGCCCCCACTGGACTCCACCTGCTCTCTTCTGGCAGGATGGATCATGTTTGTATTCATGGTGGTGGCAGGAAGCAAAAAGGTAGAAAGTGAATAAGGCCTTTTGAAATCTAGACTACTATTTAACATGCTGTTAATTCAGCCATAATCTATCAGTAGAAGTAACTCAGAAAACCAGCCCAAATTCAATGATTGGAAAAAGAAACTACCTGATGAGAAAATAAAAAACAAGATTAAGGAAGAAGTATAGCTGGGGCATATTCACAAGTATTCTACCATACATGCCTTATGTCTTAATCTCTTTACTCTGTGGTCACCCCTCAACAGGTGATGGACATGGAAAAAACAAAGAGAATGAAGTGGGCATCCTAACACCTTGTATTTGGACGACAATTAACTGAGTTCTGAGTCCTTGATTCTAGATAGGGATTAAGGATATCCTTATTTAGAACTTACAAACTTTTTAGCAATTTGAAAAATAGAATGTAACCTGAACTTTAATGTGAACCACATAGAAGATGCAAATTTGGACAAAATAGTGGACACATTTGTAAAAAAATAAAATGTAATGCTAACAGTAGGATTTTGAGGCAGGAAGTCAGAGCATCAGAGAGCAGTATCTCAGAGGTAATTAGACACATTATGCAGAAACAATTAAAAATTGAGTTGAAAAATGAAGTTTGTTACAGATTCTGTGCTGCATCCTGTGACTGAGGATGTTCCTCGGACAGGATGTGCAACTTCAGCACAAAACAGCAGAGATACAACTGAGAGCTATTTGTTCAGTATTGCCATCTTTGCTTCATCACTGAAATGCTTAAAAGGGCTACATAGTGTATTAAAATGTTTGGTAATCATATAAAAGCACTATGAAACACTGATTTTGTTCATTATTTTAATCAGAATAAAATATATGATTTACTTCCACTTAAGTAAAATATGTATGCTTGGGGCTGGCAGTGGTAGAGTGCTCACTCAGCAAACTGGAGGCCTGGGTTTGATACTGAGAAGCAGATAAGGAAGGAAGAAAGGAAGGAAGGAAGGAAGGGGGAAGAGAAGGAAAGAAGGAAGGTGCAGACTTTAGAGAGATTTCCAAACTCTTTATTTTTAAATACTGATCAGCTAAACAAAAGTTGTTTTTTCTTTTTTTTTTTGTAATTTTGGATTAGACAAATCATAAAGGCAGTAGAATATTGCATCTGAAGATAATGTTAAAGAAATTAGAATAATTGAGGCTACAGTCCACACATTTATTAATATTAATCAAATTATTTAAGAATAGGAGAGCTTATTAGGTAGAACATGATAATCATTTGCAACTCAACAGAAATGAGATCATTAGAAAGTGGATGAAAATTTGAAGAAGTCTGACAAAAGAGGCCCTCCAAGTTGTGGAAAGTAATAATTCTTCTCTGTAAGACTTTGAATGCCAATGAATAGTTAATTATGAACTTTCTAAATATTTTAAGATTTCTTTATATTGGTTCAGAAATCCCCCCCACCTCATCCTCACTCGTATGACCTATAGCAAAAACTCAGTAACAAAGGCCTTGCTTTTCTGCAGAGCTGCACTGTGTTTAAATTTGTTTTACATATATTTTCATATACCTTTTTCACACAATTTCCCTAGACAGTAGGAGATAGGCTTTATTATTACTTATGTGTGTGTGTGTGTGTGTGTGTGTGTGTAAAACAGAGAAGCTTAAATGCTAGAATATTACTTAAATAAATGTCCTGCCCAATGTCAAATACATATTATTAAATAAAAGCTGTCTAATTTTGAATTAGTTGGTTAATGATTTGAGCATGTTAAATGGCTTCTGCATATTAAAATGGTTGCTGTTGGTATATTATTACCTAGGCAACAGAAACAGGATGCAGTGTATAAAGTATTAAATGGAGAAATATAGACTGTAAATTTAGTTGCACCAGTGAAAAACAGACATGGAGAAGTCACAATCATTTTAGGGGATATCATGGATGCAAAGTAAGACTAAACAGATGACATTGTTTTGACTGTTTGGAGACTAAGCATCCATCCCTAAGCATGGTGACACCAATGGCATACATCACATAAGTTTTTAAGGAAACCATTATTTGACTGGTTATCTCATGCTGGCTTGACTCATACCTCTTATCACAAGTAGCTGGAGTGCAAGAAAGGCAGATGCCTGATTCAAAAAGATCATTACCATAAACAATATCCTAGAAGACTTGTACAAAATCTTAACCCAATCCTTCAAGGAAATATCCCTGACCCCCACCCTTACTGAAAAACCCTTGTATGTTTACTATGTAACTTGCTCCCCCATTTGGCCCCCCCACTTAATCAACATTTCTTGGGTGATTGTACTTGCAATGTTATTGGTGGGTCATGGTTTTATCCCACCTCATGCCCACCTTGTAAGTTTTCTTTGGGTCTTATAGTTTTGTCCCACTTTGTACCCTCCTCACCACATGGCTTTGCTGTATAAAACATCTTTGAAAACTAGTGTGAGCAGGCAACCCACTTTCCAGCCCCCCCTCTGTCTGTCTTAAACAGAAGCTTTCTTTCCCTTAATAAACTTTTCATACTCAGGAAATATCAACATAGTGAAAATGGCGATTCCAAAATTTTTATACAGGTTCAATGAAGTTCTGATTGAAATACCAACAGCATATTTCACAGAACTTGAGAAAACAATCCAAAAATTCATTTGGACAAGAAGAGACCTTGAATAGCAAAAAGCATTCTAGTCAACAGAGTCATGGCAGGGGTAACACAATACCCAACTTGAAACTATAGTACAAAGCCACTCTGATAAAAACAGCGTGATACAGGCAAGGAAACAGACCTAAGGATTAATAGAACAGATTAGAAGATGCAGAAACAAGACATGCTCAACTACCTCATCCTTGACAAAGGAGCCAACAGCCATCCTCAGTAGAGGAAATATAGCCTCTTTAATAAATTTTGTTAGAAAAACTGGCTTTCAACTCCCAAAGATGAAAACTAGATCCCTATCTTTCACCATGCACTAAACTAAAATCCAAGTGGATTAAAGATCTAAATATCAAAACAAAAACACTAAACTTACTGGGAAGCAAATTAGGCAAAACTCTTGAAGACATTGGCATAGGGAAAGACTTTATGAACAATCCTCAGTAGCACAAGAACTTGCACAAAGAATCAACAACTGGATCTCATTGTACTAAAATTTTTTCCAGTGCAAGAGTTATCACTGACAGAGCTAAGATACAACCTACAATGTGGGAAAAATCTTTTACCAGCTACTCAGACAAAGAACTACTATCTAGAATTTGTAAAGAACTAAAAAAAAAATCAGACCCCCCCCTAAATGCAAAGACCTGATTTAAAAATAGGCATCTGGAATGAACAGACATTTCTTAGAAAAAGTGAAAACAGCAAATAAATACATGAAAATGTGTTCAACATCACTGGTCGTTTGAGAGATGCAGATGAAAACAACATTGAGATTACACTTCACCCCACAAAGAATAGCTGCTATCAAGAAATCAACCAATAAAAAATGCTGGTGGGATTGTGGGGAGAAAGGAACCCTTCTCCATTGTTGGTGAGAGTGCAGACTAGTGCAACCACTGTGGAAATCAATATGGAGATACCTCAAAGAACTAGGATTAGATGTTCCATTTGACCCAGCCATCCCTCTGCTGGTTATCTTTCCAAACAACTAAAAGAATTGTACCACAGTTAAATATGTGCACCCATGTTTATAGCGGCACAACTCATAATAGCTAAAACTTGGAAACAACCCAAATGCCCATCAACTGGAGATTGGATAAAGAAGATGTGGTTTTTCTATAGAATGGAGTACTACTCAGCCATAAATAATGAGAAACTAGAAACATTTATAGCTAAATGGATACACGTTGAAGCTATACTCTTAAGTGAAATAAATAGGGCACATGAGTAAATACGGAATAATTTCTCTGGTGTAAAAAATTAAAAGTGTAAATCAGGTTCAAATGGTATAATTGTGAATGTAAAAATGGCTAGAGGGGAAGTGAGAAGGGTAGGGGAAAGGAAATAAGGGAAAAGAAAAAATGTGGAAAATGAAAAAATGGAAACAAAGTCTTTGTAAATAGAGAAGGATGAAGGAGGTGAAGGGAGGGCAGGGGTATAGGGAAAAAACAACAACCAAGTTATATCATGTAAAGACAGAAAATCCCAGTGATAAATGTAACTGTACTGTTTGCTTTGAATGTAACAATAAACTTACTGAAAAAAAAGTAAGTAAATTTCTCCTACTCTTACAAAAAGGACTAAACAAATGAACTTGGAGTTGCAGGCTGAGTAGAGAAGGGTGAGCCTCCTGGAGGAGAGAAATGAGTCACAGAACTGTTATCCATATTTGTGTTATGCTAAGATTCTTCTTCTTGGGCCAAAAGTATCTGTAAAGCATAAAAGTGTGTGAGAGTATTTGTTTCTTGCTAGACACAGATGACGATTATACAAAACTCCAAAACCACATTTTAACTTTGATATAGAAACAGAAAATGAGTTCTATAGGCTCATCACCAAAACAGTAATATTAATAAGATCTTTTATTTGTTGGGTATATGTAGGATAAACTGAGCTTATAAAACTGTTCATTATCTTTCAATGAAATTCATACTGTAATAGTGAAAAATCTATAATTGATTGTCCTAGGGATGAAGTAAGCATGAATTTCTAAATAAGGAAAACTCTTTGTGGGAATAAAAATAATAGACATTTCAGGAAATTATTAACAAAATTTAAAAATGTACTAACTATAGAAGGAGAATGTAAAATTCTAGCATTTCTGAATTAGAAGACAAGAAACTTCCATTAAGTTGGGAAGAGGCTCTCTGTGTTAGGAAGATCATGAGTTAGGATTTCAAAATTCTGCATTAGTGGAAGAATGCCCACATGGAAGTGTTTTCTAGGCGTTTGCAGGAATCAGCATAAGTTTAAGGCAAGTTTCTTAGCATTTTGTGGAACCTGAACTCAAACTTTAACTCACCATAATCCTAAAGTTTGTATGAAGAGCATGCATAAATAATGATAAGACTCAATGCATGGAAAACAAAAAAGAGAGAGAAAGCTTGAGTTCCACCAAAGGAGTCTGATTATGTTCTGTAATTACATCTAGGTAGCACTTTCATTAATAAGTTTGATGATTATCATTAATTTTTGAGAAGGAGAAGTTTCTTTGGTGTCTCCTTTTATAAACATACCTAAATGCTCTGTTTTAGGTATATATTAAAGAACAAAATTATTTCAGGTAGCCATGCATTTCATAGGATCTAGTCTTCCTCAGTGTTTTATAAACCATACTTTTTTTTAAAAAAAAATTTTATTGAGTTTATTGGTACATTTTAGGGATACAGTACAGTTACATTCATTGTTGGGATCTTGTACCTCTGCATGGCAAGTCTTGATTCTCATTTTTTCCCCTTACCTCTGCCCTCCCTTCACCCCCTCCTCCCCTCCCCATCTACAAACACTTTATTTTCATCTTTTCATTCTCTCACATTTTTTTCTTTTCCCTTTTTGTTCTTCCCCTACGCATCACACCTTCCCTACACCTTTAGCTCCTTTCCTCAAATTTCTAAATGTCAGTAATCTTATTAGAATCTTATGCATTGTTGCAGAATATTCACACCAGGGAAACTATTTGGTATTTACACATGTGGGACTTATTTATTTCACTTAGGAGTATATCTTCAATATGTATCCATTTTCCTATGAATGAATCTATTCTCTCGCTCTTTATGGCTGAGTAATATTCCATTTTATAGAAAAACCACAACTTCTTTATCCAGTTTCCAACGGATGGGCAAATAGGTTGTTTCCAAGATTTAGCTATTACAAACTGTGCCGCTATAAACATGGGTGCACATACTTCTCTGTGATATGATTCTTTTAGTTCTCTTGGAAAGATACCCAACAGAGGGATGGCTGGGTCAAATGGAACCTCCAGTCCAAGCTCTTTGAGGTATCTCCATATTGATTTCCATAGTGGTTGCACTAGTCTGCACTCCCACCAACAATGGAGGAGGGTTCCTTTCTCCCCACAACCCCGCCAACATTTGTTATTGTGTGATTTCTTGATAGCAGCCATTCTTTGTGGGGTGAGGTGGAATCTCAGTGTTGTTTTCATCTGCATCTCTCGAATGACCAGTGATGTGGAACATTTTTTCATATATTTTCTTGCTGCTTTCACTTCTTTGTATGAGAAATGTCTGTTCATTTCGGATGCCCATTTTTGGATCGGGTCTTTATATTTGGGGGGACTGATTGTTTTGAGTTCTTTATATATCCTTGATAATAGTCCTTTGTCTGAGGTACAGCTGGTAAAAATTTTTCCCCACATTATAGATTGTCTCTTAGTTCTGCTAATGGTTTCTTTTGAAGTACAGAAGCTTTTTAGTAAGATGAGATCCCAGTTGTTGATTCTATCTGCTAGTTCCCGTGCTACTGAGGATTTTAAACCATACTTTTAAAAGAAGCATATCCTTTCAGTTTCTGGTTAATGGAGTCACTGATTGGAAAAACCCGTGTTACATCAATATGTATGTAGTCTCTGTTTCTGTCTTTCTTTGCCTGAAAATAGGCAAGAATTGATTTGGTTTAAAAAAAAAATCTCCAGAAAACAGCAAAGTTCTGTTGCTGTTATGGTACCTGGATATTGTTCTTTTCTTTGTTTTGTTTGTTTTTTTTTTTTCATTTTGTTTCGTTTTGCTTTTAATGGAATGTGCTGAATGTCTATAATTTTGTTCAGATGACTGCAGAACCTGGAAAAGCTGTTGCTGCTATCAATGTATAACATACTATTATTAGTCTTTTTATATAAATATAAATATATA
>NW_022900949.1:56832970-56849280 GCF_012274545.1 Fukomys damarensis
ATATATATAAATTGAATTTTGGGAAACTTTAACAGTGCTGCCAATTTTGGAAAAAGTCATCCCAATTTACTGTGTTGAGTTAGCATTGTACAGAAATTGACAACCATATTGGTATAGAAATGTTAATTTAATATTATTTTTATTTTTTTCCATGTGTACAGGGGTAACACATCATATTAAATATGTAAGGTCATATCTATGTGGGTTTGATTACAGAAACTAATAAAGTATTCTCTAAATAATGAAAAAAAGAATAATATAAGACTATAAGAGCAAGAAGCAATTTAAATATGTTCAGGGACCATTTTCATCTCCAGAATTAAGGATTATTTTAATGTTACATCATTGCCTTTTCTCTTTTACTTTCCTTTTTAGTTTTATTTTAGGATTCCCTATTTTTAATGTTCATACAGAGATTTCTTTAACTGAAATACCAAATAGTTTCTTTGGTGCAAAAAACTATAATAGTACACAGGATCCTAATGAGATAATTAATAATGTGAAATAGGAAGTAAAGGGCTAAAGGTGTAGGGAAAGTGGGAAGGGTGGGAGAAAGGTAATACGGGAGAGGAAAAAAATATGAGAAACTGAAAAAATGGAAATAAAGTGTTTATAAATGGGGAGGGGAGGAGAGGGTGAAGGGAGGGCAGGGACAAGGGGAAAAAATGAGAATCAAGACCTATTATACAAAGGCACAGAATCCCAATAATGAATGTAACTGTATTGTATACTTAGATTGTACCAATAAACTCAATAAAAAAAAATCTCATAAAATGCATCCATATGCCATTCTCAACTTTCATATATTAGGCTATCTGACCTGTTCCTAATGAAGTAAAGTGAGCCCTGCATTTTGTGCTGCCTATAGCAATATACCACAGCTTTTATTTCTGCTCTATGATCTAACTAAGTATAAATATCAAGTTATCTAACCTCCACCTCCAACATCTTAAAAGAAGTCAAGTACTCAGAAAAGGGCCTTTGTCGCTTCTTGGTTTTCTCTCCCTTTCAATGACCATCCATTTAATAGATTTTACCATGGGCCCTAGTAACTGATCAAAATTATTTAGATGATAGTCTTTGTTTTCTTAATGTTCAACTGAACTCATTCAAAGCTTCCAAGTGCTTTCTGGGAGCAAATATCTCCAGACTCCTGCTAAGGTGATGCCTATTAAATGAATGTTGAAGAGTGTCTTGAAATCCATCATTCAGAAAATGTTTCACAGGGTGGGTCCTTGAAGAGGGCTTAGATGAGCCTGGTTCTTCTCCTGCTTCCTATGGAAAGACACAACACGTTATTACAATGGGATTCTGTCTTTTCTCAAGGCTCGACCTACCCACCAGCAGCGCACCTGCCCAATTCTCACTAAACAGAATCTTTAAATCGAAGAATGTGAAATGCGTGCTTCCGTTCTTTGGTGACCTCAGTAGTGAAGAGGGGAGTGACGTGGCTACTGGGGAAGCCTTCAGTTCAATTTGATAAAAAAATGTTCTGTTTTAATAACTTGGAAGGTGTCACAGATAAACCTAAATTTTGAGGGAGGGAGGAGAGAGGAGAGAGAAGAGAAAACATAAGAGCTTATATTTCATTTCTCAACCTGGAAAGCACAGTCTATTACAGTCTATTGCCTGTGTTTTCTTACTGCTCAGTACTTGGAACAATATTTCTAGAAAACCATATGCAACGACTACTTCTATTTAAGAATGGTTGATGGTTTTTGCTGCCTCGTATGCTGTATTTCTCTTTCTGATTGATGGCAGTGGAATAATTCCAGGAATTATATGATATAGGGCTAAGAGATCAACACTATTTCCATGGTGAACTGATTACTTTCTTCTGTATTTATAGTTCCTACCAGCACTGCAAATTAACAGGGTTATGCACTTAGTTATTTTGATTGTGTTTTACATTTAAATGAAGGCAGCTTAGACATTAAATATTGTAAGTTTATAACTCATAATCAGATAGTAGGTCCTGTAAACAAAAGAAGGTATTTATATCACATCTGGATAGAAAACGTTTTTGAAATATTTGTGGATAGTGCTTGCTTCAGCAGCACATATACTGAAATATTTGTGGATTGTTATGTTAGGTACTGTATTCTGTAACATGAAATATATGCTTGATATCCATTTATTATTCATTAGATTAGCATGCTTCAAATTTCAGCACCGCTCTATGTTCACATGTAGAACACATGTGGGTGGTTACATGGGGTGTTACATGGTAACATGGGTGGTTACACATATTTCATATATGTCAAGTTACTGTATATATTTAATATGGTTTTAAATTTGTGCATATAAATATGTGTGTGAGTGTGTATCATAAGGTCAGACATGAAGACAACTTTCAGTTTTATTTCAAGTGTACTCTTCCTATTTTTGTAGGTGAGTTACCAGGAGAGGAGGAACCAGTTGTAAAGACTGTGATTACTTTTTTGAGAGGAGACAGCAATAGAAAGTTGTAACTTAATATCCTCCATATCCAAATGTAGGACTTTAGGACTAAGAAGATTTGTGAAGTGTTATATTCTAACCACCTTTGATCTCAGGTCAATACACAGAGTCCCCAAGTATCAAGTGACGCATAACAGGTCATGCCTATGGCCAGTAGTGGTATAACTAGTTCATAGCTCTTGCTATATTGTGATGTTTTGTAGATAATTTAGCCACCTGCAAAGTAGAATTATAATGCCTATATGCTGTGGCTACTTTTGTTATGGTTGTTTTCATTATTTTCCTAAGGTTAACTGAAATAATCAATATTTCCCAGGTTCTCTATTTTTCTTACTGAATTGCAATCACTGCGCAAAAATATGTCACTATTACTACAAAATATCATTATTTTGGAAAAAAAAAGAATTTAAGGAAAAGCAACTGTGCTTGCTATCAGTCCATAAATGTTAACTTTGTAGGAAGACTGGACCAAATATATCTTCTCTAAATATTGATCATCAAGATGTTGCAAGATAAAATTTCATACTAATTTTGACTACTGCACGGTAAAATTTTTGTTTTCTCAGTTGTGGTGGCCAGACACATTTGTATTAGTATGGAGAAGCTGTCCTTTTAAATGTCTGAAATCTGAATGCTATCCTGGGGCATCTTGAATACATTTGGGGATTTGTTGAAAGCATAATATACTCTGTATTATTTTTTGATAGATGTGAAGACATGCCCTTTAACTTTCAGATGATTGATGTCATCTGGGTAAATGTAATAGAATTGTATGTGCATTTATCTAGGTGAAACTTGCTTCACTGGCAACTTTATTAATAGAGAAGATTTGGGCTGAAATTTTTTCACTCTCATAAGACCTGGTTTGATACCAAAAGCATAGAGGCTACTTAGGCATTTGTTTCTCTTACATTGTTGATTAGCTGTTTTTTAAACTATTTGTGTGGTCATTCTCCAAAGCTGAGAAGCTCACTGCTCAGCATGAAGATGGCTCCATGAACAGCTCTGTATGGATTTGAGTAAGTGGCAGCCTCAAATGGCTTCCAACATTATAAGCAGCAGTTATAAATCTACACTGGATTTGGTACCTGATATAGTATTTTGTGTTTGCCTTTCAGGATATTATATTTCTCAGGATTGTATTAGAAAGGGTAGGAAAAGTGAGTGTAACACAGTAAGTCACTTAATTGTTCAAAGTTCCATTTTGCTACTTATAAATAACCAGGCCGTCCTTTTTCCCTGTTTGTATTCCAGAAGCTACAGAGTATTTTCTTATATAATAGAATTATTTTAATTCAAATCACATTCCTTTCCCCCCTAAAGTGCATCTCCAAAGAGCAAAGTATTTTCTTAGAATATTAGGGAACTTGTATTAATTTCTTCATCTTCTGATTTTTACCTTCTTTGATCTCTTTATTCTTTGTGATCTAGTGAACTCAGAGAAGCTGCAGGTAGAAAATATAAGACGTCATGTAGTTGTTCCCCATCACTCAGTCACCCTCAGTAATGTCAGCCCATGGCCTTATAGATTTTCAATTCCTAAATTTCTGCTTTTTCTGTCATTGGTCTCCAGAAAATTGAGAGAATAAAATAAGGATGGGACAAGGTCCTTTCCTGAGGTTTTCTTGAAGAGCTCTGAGTGCTTGTCAGCTGTGGACCCAAGAATCTTCTTGCTGCAATCTGAGTGCCAATGCCCATGGCTGATAAAAGCTACTGCACTTAGCTCTTTCCTTCCTGGATATGTTTCTTGTTTTCTCACGCCTCTGGCCAGAAATGAATAGAAGCTGTGCACAGAGAAGCAGCAGCTGAGAAACCTCTGTTTACACTTTTCTCTGTCCTTCATTTCCCAAGTTCAAAGTTTCAGTTCACCAAGAGCTTTCAAAAATATATTATTTTATTTTACTATAATCTATTACTGTCTTCAGGAAAACGCTTCATATTATTCTGACACTTCTTCCCCCAATGACAAGCTACATAAAAATAGGGACTTTAATAATCATTAACATCACTTCTCGGTCTTTTGGCTAAGATCAAGTGTAATAATCATTAACATTAGCACAGTATTTAAAAGTGTAAAGGGTACTTCAATACACTATAACAAAATGCTCTGCAGTAGGTATTTGCAATTAAATAGAAGCTAAAATATCAAGCAATTTTTATTTCCAAAATTTCATAGCCAGTAAGCAGGGACTATTGAACTGAATCTGTGAAGATCTTCTGATCCCAAATTTCCAAGTTGATTCCTTAAATTACGCTCCCTCCCTTGTGAAATGTAAATCATGTTGATGAGGAACTTTTTATGCAGTACTCTTATTGAATTGTCTTATTTTTTGTATGATGTTCAAAGGTTATATTTAATGAAAGGGTGTTTTATCAAATTTCACTTGCTTCTTTGTAGTTTTGCAGTTTATTTCATTTGAATTTCTGTGTTCGAGATGTTGAGATGTTAACATTTTATATAGCACAAGCCGTGCCAGGTTTTATAGGTCAGTTATAGTTAATTTTTCTGTTGCTATGCAAAAATCTATAATAAGATCCCATCTGCTTTTATAATTGCTCAAGAAAAATACATTATTGGGCTCATTTGGATAACATGGAATTCAAATGAAATTGTTCCAATGAAATTATCACTTTTAGACCATGCTTTTATATTTTATGAATACATGATTCAGTATATTTTCTAACATGTCTTGTTCTTGTGAATCTGTATATAATATCTTTGTTTAACGGAAACCTGAGTCAGTTGTGTCAAACAATTGTTCAATAAAAGAGAGAAGAATCACATATTTTGGCTTCTTCATAGTGCAACATGCAAAATTCTCTCATCCTGTAGCTTTAGGAGATTAGAAGTTAAAAGTAAATAGGAAAAATAAAATTCATGGAATTTTTATCAAACATAATTTTTAAAAAATCTTCTCATTCCTTTATCTAAAAAATAATAATGTTGAAGGAAGGAATTTTCAATCACTGGAAAGGGAATTTTAGAGATGCATGTATATATAATCACTCTCAGGTAACTGAGACTTTCAGTGTCACTCTATATTGTTGATATGATCTGAGTTCAGAAATTAGGGGAGTCACATGAAATAATGAATACTTTGGAGCTTCATTATTATTAAATCTTCACCTCCCTCCTTTACTGGGGTTCCGCTGAAGACTGGTCATTAGCTCAGAAAGAGAAAGGAAAAGTGTCTCTTTATTGAAGTATTTTAAAAGAGATTTAAAGCACCATTTTTATGCAGTTATTAAGTAGGTGTATGTCAAAAGCCAATGCAACTTATTAATGGATTAATCAGCAGAATGATCAAGTTGGCTTAAGAGCATTTAAAAAGCAGATATATTCATTCAAGGGGAAAAGCAATGCTGAATTAAGAGTCCTAGATTCCCAAGTGCTTATACTACAGCTGCAGCACTTTGAGCTATATTTTGTCCTTCACAAAAATAATTCTATGTTACTTTCAAATTTCCGAGTTTGAGCCCAATCAATTGAGAGTATATATGAAATGATTCATTTCCAGAAGTAAACCTGTTCTATAATAGTCCAGGATGACAGTGCAGAGATGTGCAGTCACTCTTTGTCCCAAATCCTGAAATTCTGGACACATTCTCTTAGCATCTCTTTTCTAGACTTTTATTTAGATTTGCTTGGTTTCTTACGCTGTAGGCTGAGCAAAGAAGAGGAAGGCAGCAGGAAAGCTTTTGTTTGATTGCTAGTGTTTAAAGCTGGCATTGCAGTCTGCAGGCTTGGTAGCTGTTCAAAGTTGACTCCTTCTCTGCGAGGTGCTTTTGTGAGTTTCCAGCAGCCCGTGCTGTGTGTACATATGGTTGTACTTCCCTGATACGAGTGCTGCTCTTTCCTTTGTTTACTCTTGGCCCCTAAGTTTTGGTGTTTCAGCAGTCTCCTCCAACACATCCTCTCCGCTGGAGTTCAAGTATTTTCCCAGATGTTCATCTCTCAGGCGCTCCTCTTCAGAAATTGTAGCACTTCCAACTTGGCTTCTTCTTTTATTTTAGTCCTCATTGGTCAGCAGGAAACCCTGGTGTGCTCTTTGCCCATACAAGCTAGGAGAAGACAACCCAACTCCGTTACAAAAGCACTCTTATTCATTCCACCACCGAAGCAGCTTCCAGTCCAACTGTCCCACTCAATAAACCTTGTAGGTGGACAGAACACCCTAACTAGCCCAATGTGTCACTCCACTGTAGGGTACGAGTACTTTGAATGTTCTACCATTTGATTTGGTTTGAGAAGGGAAGAAAAAGTCTTTGACTTCTCTCTTTGTGACTAGACACTTCTTACAACATCCTCACCTCAGAGCCTTTCCTATGAATCCTGCAAAATTCTCTCGTGACTCTTATATTCTTAGTATGGGTATTAAAGCACAGTCTTAAGTTGATATTTGTCAATTTCTTTTGAACATTTGTTTGTTGACACTGTAGGTTATATTGTCTGACATCTGCTTATCCTAATGTCTCAGATGAAAATTCAACTTTAACAGAGTACAGTACTGGTTTTAGGTGAGGAGAAGTGCCTGAAAGACACTACTTTGGAGGCACCCTGCTCTACCACTTTTCTCAGAATGATTTTACACAGGATGGCTTATTTTTGGATAATTATCTGTAAGACATAAGAAGTTAGGGGGTAACTTAGGCCTGATGTGTAGAGGGATGTAGAGAAGGGATATGAAAAATGCAGTAGTGAAGAAAAGGCTGAGAGAGAGAGAGAGAGAGAGAGAGAGAGAGAGAGAGAGAGAGGTCTTGCTCCATTCTCTGATCTAACGAGATATATGAAAATAATATTTATGTCTGCCCAATGTCCCCTTTGACCTTTTGTGTCTTTTCTGATTATAGGCATTCTCAGCACCTTGACTATTTATCAGATGCAATATTCAGAGGGGAAAATTTAGTGTGCTGTATTCTAGGAGTGTAGATTTCTCTTACCTCTCCTTCCATAATCTCCTTGAAAGGAGAAACTGTATTATTCTCATTATTTACCCCTAGCCCCTTGCAACTTGCCTAGTGTACAGTGTTCAATCATTAAGTATTCACAGAATGAATGTTTGAGACAAAGAGGAAGTCATGCAGAGTAAGATTTCCTTTGGGACTCTGCTTTCTAGAAAGAACTTTGACTCGTTTATCCGTTTTGGTAGTGCTAGGAGGGGTGGGAAAGATAGAATGAAAGGAGAAAACCACACAGCATTGTTTGTAAGAGGCTTTCTTCTATGAAAGTGATTCCTCATTCATCCGTGCCTCATAAATGAGTGTGTGCATAAGGTATGAAATTATTTATAAAAATAATCATATTGCATGGATACATATCATAAACTATCTGCTTTAGATAGAAAGTTTCTCTGTTTAAAACCCTATTGTCATCTTTCATTATGTATTGTATTCATGTTTATTTAGAATTCTTTCCCTCAGTTGAACAAAGTGGCATCTGAATTTCACCAGCCTAGGCTTGGGTGGTTTCATTGTTTTATTAGGGGAATTATTCTTCCTTTTTTATCTTTTCTTTAATATCCCAAAAAGCTTTCAAAGTGTTCTCTTTCTTTATTTTTCCCTTTTCTGTACTAAATGCTAAAGTAAATAGCAACCTCTATTTAAAATTTAGACAGTGTTCTTGCTTAAGGCTGCATTTTCTCTGCAAGCAATTAAAGGGTACAGTTGAACAGTAGGGTTCTCCTCGAAGTGGTTTTCATGTGAAGTGTTCATTTATAGCTTTATACACAGCAAAAGGAAAGCTCAGAATATTGTATGCAGGAAGATATATTGTTATTTTTAATAGGATTGGTGAAGTAAATAGCCCTTAAAAAGCATATATCTGCTTCACTCAAGCCTTTTTTTTTCTTTTTTTTTTTTTGGCTGTACTATCAAATGGGTTTTACTGATAAAAGCCAATATTATGGTTTATTTCTCTAGAAAGCTGGTTAAGAGATAAAGTACAAGACACTGGACTTGTAGTATTATGTTGAAAATAGCTTTCTATTCTGAAATTAGTGGAAACAAAACATAACCCTTTTGTATACGTTTTTATGCCTCTTGCCCTCACATGGATTACAAAATATTGAGCTTAAAATGAAGACATTTTATGTAAGTTTATGTTTAAAGAAAATTGCTTTTTATTTCTTTTAGTATGAATAGACAGATTTTAAACTTCTACAATAAAATGCTATGGAAAATTTAAATGAAAATCTATAAAAAAATCATTGCAACTACTCAAAACTAGCATTTCTATTTTTCTGCTAGACAGAAGAGAAATGCTAGTGCAACTTGTTTATTATTGAGTATATATCTTTCCTTGACTGTAACAGATATTTGCCACAGAGTGGTTGGATGTGATTTCATGTGGACTAGGACTAAGTATTTGGCTTCTAATGGAAGTTCTCTTCTCCACTGTAGATGTGAATATGCCTATTATCTAGAAAATAAAAAGACATAGGTAGGTTACAACAGCTCCCGTCTGTGTATAACAATCCTGAGAGCAGTGCTAACGGACTAGGGGTGGGTAGGATAGAACATTAATCTTGCTTTTTTTTTTTCCTTTTTTTTTTTTCTTGCTTGATTATGTTTGAAGAGATCAGGCTACCCTTTAAAACAGTTGATCATGATTTCTCTTCATTGACATGATCTTGGAATAGCTAGCTGAGGAAGTCCTAGAGATCAGGGTGAGAAAAGTAGGCTTGTAACATCTGTCAGCCAGAGCTTTTCTTGGGCTGTATGCATTTTTGCAGAAAAATGATGTTTTAACTGGCTAAAGCTATGACCATAAATGTCATCTGAAAAGTTCTGAAATAGGCCTTCTTGGACCATATTTTCATAACACTGGAGGCAGTTTTATTCCTGCATCTGTTTTTTAAGGGTTACTTATTGTAGCTAACAACCTTTCCTATACAGTGTTCACAACCAGTCTCTCAGGAATTTCAGCCACATTCACTCTTCTTAACAACACAAAAAACAGTGGCGATGCCAAACCAAGCTTTTACAAATATTTATTTATTTACTTATACCGTGGTGCTGAGGATTGAATTTAGGTGCCTCATACATGTGAAGCAAGCCCTTGATTGCTGAGTCAGTTATGCACATGAAGTTAACAATAGAAATCTTATAATAAACCACCCTAAGTGTGAATGTACACTCAAATATGACAGATGTGGTATTTATAAATATTTACAGGAAAAAAGAAATTATCTTAAGTCTGAACTTCATTGTATTGCAAGTTATTTTACATACTTAGAAAAATGTTTACAAACTTTATATTTTAATATATTTCTTTCTCCATTTAGTTTTGGTCATCTATTTTGATATTCTTTTGTATGTGTAAAGTAGTTTTCTAATAGTGAGTCCCCCAATTCATGGAATAACAACATTAGGATTTGAGAATCTAACATATAATGCTTTGAAATGTGAGCACTTACTATGAGGACATCATTCAAAATAATGAACTTTTAAAAAATTACTCAAAAATAGAAAGACAAAGACACTAATAAGAAAGTGGTTTGTCATATATACAAAAGGGAAAATGGGTCAACTACAAAAAGATTCTAGAAAATTTATAAAAAAATATATATATTTATTTAATAAAGGATGACAGAAACTGTTGATGTAGAGCTCATCAATAAAGTTATCAAAGATAGTTTATTTGTTTCCATTAGAGAATGGTTTGATAATGACTGCTTGGGTCTGATCTCATTGTGGATTCTCCCATTAATTTTTCCATTTAGCCAATTTCCTGTAGCCATTGAGAAGGAGCTCAGAGGAAGAAATTCTGCCTAGTAACTAGCAAACCTTTTGAAATACATGACCCATAGTTGCTTAGTTAACTTAATTGCAAAGATTCATTAATAATAATTTGAAGTTATTCTCATCCAGTATTAACATGGCAAATAAAACAGCTTCTTTCATTTTGTATTCTGACCTGGTCCCTAATCCAAACTTCAAAAAGGGAAGAAATTAAGAGAAATACAATATTCAAAATCAAATTGTTCTCATGAAATTTCTCAGCAATATTAAATCTCCAAAATAGCAGGTATTTTCCATTCTCCTTCTTGCTCCTTTTATTATTCCAGTGTCTAAAGAATAAAATATGTAGTTTTAAATTTTGTTTGATTAACATCTGAATTATACATGACCTATAGAGTGTATAATGGAATCAAACTTCTATAGAGCTTGTATTTTTGTGAACTACATATAGCTGATCTAATTGTTATTTTCTTATTTTTACTGCATTTTAAGAAGAAATATTTTAATGAATAGTCTTAATAAGAAAAACAACAGGTAATACTTTTAAATCACCAAATTATAAATTCTTAACCTGAAATCATGGAAAAATAATTCCAGTTTGTTATTTCACTGTATACATGAATTATCAATCTAATACAGTTCAAAGAAAAATGTGTATGTACATTATATGTAATATGCATGCATGGAAATACATATATGAATACAATTTCTATGCAGTTTTAATACGTTGTGTGAGGCTTTATACATTGTAAGTATAATATGACATATATAATCTTATATTAATTGTGTTGTATGTTCTTATAAAGGACATGTTAGATATAATCTTTTTGGTACTGGGGATCAAACTTAGGACCTTGTGCTTGCGAGGCAGGCAGTAGAACCACTGAGCTAAATCCCCAGCCCCTGTTAGATATAATTTTAAAGTGCAATAATTCACACTTTGAGCTCCTAAAGGGAAAAATAATATCCATGGAGTTATTATTGTTAAAATGTTTTAATGTTTAAGAAAGAAAAAAGTTTCAGCTATACTACAAAGCCACTGTGATAAAAACAACATGGTACTGGCAAAGAAACAGACCTGAGGATCAGTGGAACAGACTGGAAGTTATAAAAATAACTCCAGATGTACTCACCTACCTCATCTTTGACTAAGGAACTGACCATCCTCACTGGAGGAAAGATAGTCTCTTTAATAAATGGTGTTGGAAAAACTGGATTTCAACCTGCCAAAGATTAAAACTAGACTTTTACCTCTCACCATGCACTAAACTAAAATCCAAGTGGATTAAAGATCTAAATGTTAAGAAAGAGACACTCAATTTGCTGGAAGATAAGTTAGGCGGAACTCTTGAAGACATTGGCATAGGAAAAGACTTTATGAACAAATCCTCAGTAGCACAGGAACTAGCACAAAGAATCAACAATTAGAACCTCATCTTATTAAAAAGCTTCAGCCCTGCAAAAGAAACCATCAACAGAACTAAAAGACAACCTACAATGTGGGAAAAAATTTTAACAGCTGCTCTTCAGACAAAGGACTATAATTTAGAATATATATAAAGAACTCAAAACAATCAGCCCCCAAATATAAAGACCTGATTAATAAATGGGCATCTGAAATGAACAGACATTTCTCAGACAAACAAGTAAAAGCAGCAAGTAAAAATATGAAAAAATGTTCCACATCACTGGCCATTCGAGAGATGCAGATGGAAACAACACTGAGATTCCACCTCACCCCACAAAGAATGGCTGCATTCAAGAAATCAATCAATAAGAAATGTTGGCGGGGTTGTGGGGACAAAGGAACTCTTCTCCATTGTTGGAGGGAGTGCAGACTGGTGCAAACACTACGGAAATCAATATGGAGATACCTCAAAGAGCTGGGATTAGAGGTTTCACTTGACCCAGCCATCCCTCTGCTGGGTATCTTTCCAAAAGAATTAAAGAATCATATCACAGTGATATATGCACACCCATGTTTATAGCAGCACAGTTTGTAATAGGTAAAAAACTTGGAAACAGCCCATTTGCCCATCAGTTGGAAACTGGATAAAGAAGATGAGCTCTTTCTATAGAATGGAATACTACTCAGCCATAAAGAATGAGAAATTAGATTCATAAATAGGAAAATGATACATATTGAGGATATACTTTTAAGTGAAATAAATAAGTCACACATGTGTAAATACTGAATAATTACTCTGGTATGAAAAAATTATAATAGTACATAAGATCCTAATGATATAATTAACAATGTGAAATAGAAAGAAAAAGGCTAAAGGTGTAGGGAAAGTGGGAAGGGCAGGGGAAAGGTAACAAGAGAAAAAACATATGAAAAAATGGAAAAAAAGTGTTTGTAAATGGGGAGGGTAGGAGGGGGTGAAGGGAGAGCAGGGACAAGGGGAAAAATGAGAACCAAGACCTGTCATGTAAAGGTACAAGATCCCAATGATGAATGTAACTATACTGTATACGTAAAATGTACCAATAAACTCAATGAGAGAAAATAAAGTTTTAGAAGATTATAAAAACTCATATTGGTTTTGCTATAGTTTTATATACCTTGAAATGACTATTTAAAATAATTTTGAATAATTTGTTTCAAGGAAAGTTATTGTATTCAAAAAGAGCCTCCATTAAAATATGTGCTTCATGTTACATTTAGCCTAAAATAACTTTTTCTCTTTTTTATTTAAATTCTGTTTTTATACTGTGATAATGTTCCGCTTTTTGTTACCTCTTGAAGTGCTTTATGATCATATAATTGGGACTAAGTAGGAACTAAATGCACCTAAGCAGAACAGTTGCTGTTCACCAACTACATAATTATTGTCAGGAAATCTAAAAATGTGGATTGTCTGTCAACTTTTAAAGAAGCACACATAGGGAGCAGTGGTAGGGAAGATGGAAATCACAGCCAGAGGTAATGATTACTCTGAGTGTCTTGCTACAGCAAACATAGCATTTGAAAATTCATGAACATTTCTTTTAAATGCTCAAAACTCTTTGCTAAACAAACTGTACATTAACTAAAACACTGTTGACTGCACTGCCTACACTAAGCCGCCTATAATTTTTGGAAGATTATTTCTATGCAATTTCAAAAGGAAGAGTGATGGCACTTTCAGAAGTTTTCTTTGGTAGCACGTAAGTTGGTGATAAATAGTCCAGATAGTTTTGATTCTTTGGCATATAATATGAAACACAGTGCCACATAATTTTTCTACTTCTATTAATTTTTAAATTTAAGTATAATGTACATCAGAAAAGACAAAAACATGTGTCAGTAATGTACTGTAAATACTTTCTGGAATCTTTGAAAAAAATTTAGCTTTTATCGCCCCCACTGCAAAATGATAATGATAATGATAATGATCCTCCGTCTCCTCTTCCTCCTCATGATCATCATTAGATTCATTTTTAAAAATCCATTTGGGCCCCTTTATGGAGAGGAATTGACCCTCTGGCTTATTAAATAAGGAGGGATGTTTCCTCACATCCAGTTCCAGTTCACAAGTTCCTTTGCTGTTCTTGCTGCCACCAAGAGCCACTGCTCACCACGTGGAGGCCGCCGGCTGTAACCGCGGGAACACAGGGAGGCGCTCGCTCTCTCAGCTTGCGGTGACTGAGGGCTAAAGATGCACAAACCACAATTTCTTTTAGTCCTCTCACTCTTGGTAAGAGGTCAGTAAGTATTTATTTAAACAAATGATTGAGTAGCTTTTATTTTTCAAAATAGCATCATACAATGTCACTGAGCTCCACTGAAGAAATGATGTGAAATTTGACCTTTTTGCTCGTTTGCCAACTTCTTTACAAACAGCGCTGTCTTCTCTGCCTGAGAAATGGGAATCCTTTGTAAAGCCCTCCACTTTGACAGGCACAAAACCTCTGCACAGCGTTGGAAGATGCTGCTTTTGTGGCCTGGAGTGATGATCGCATTGTGCAGAAAGTGCTGAGGGCAGTAGTTGCACTTGAGATGATTACTCTGCACCTGAGGCGATTAGACCGATTTTTTACTGGGGAATATTCTGTAACGATGCATATCTATCCAGTTAATGTTTATTTTAATTGAGTAGAAGTCTAAAACAAGGTGGGGAAAAAACAAAAGGAAAGCAATTTATTTTAGTGTCTACATGTTGAAATTTTATCCCTTTGAGAAAAGTAACTGAAAGTATAAATAATAAATTTTACAGCCCTCAAGTTGATGACTGCCAGCTGATTCAAAGCCAATAGTACCTTACTCTAACCAGTAATATTTTGATAATACCACTTCTCTGAGATCCCCCCCAAATTGACCTTTGTAATCGTATAATTT
This sequence comes from Fukomys damarensis, assembly GCF_012274545.1. Taxonomy (NCBI): domain Eukaryota; kingdom Metazoa; phylum Chordata; class Mammalia; order Rodentia; family Bathyergidae; genus Fukomys; species Fukomys damarensis. The sequence goes on from NW_022900949.1 coordinate 56,847,492, forward strand.
TTGTAGTACTTGAATACATTTTTCATGGGAAGTTGCTGCATGTGACATACCATGTTAATTCCTTTCTCATCCCCTCCTCTTGCTCCCTACCCTATCTCTGGCTTTTGGGAACACTCACTTTTGCGAAGGGTCTGCCTCCCCAATTCCTATTATCTATCTTTATTTTGCTCTTTATTTATACTTTGGGTTTTTCATGTAAGAGAAACCATGTAACGTTTAAACTTGTATGTCTCATTTTACTCAGAATGATGGTCTCAATGTGTATCCATTTTCCTACAAATGATTCAAGTATAATTACTTATGGCAGAGAAGTACTCCACTGTGTATAAATACTAATTTTTCCTTATCCATTCATCTGTTGATGGATGTATAGGTTACTTCTAAGATTTAAAATTAATTTCCATAGTGATTATACTATGTTACATTGCCGTAAACAAAAGAGGAGTGTTCTCTTTCTCATCACAGCTTCTCCAGTATTTGCTATTGTATGATTTTCTCATGATACCCGTTTTCTTTCTGGAGTAAGACAGCATCTCAGGGTTGAGTTGCATTTCTCGAATAGTCAGAGATGGTGAACGTTTTTTCATGTATTTATTGGCCATTTGTACTTCTCATAAGTGTTGCGTTGGTTGTTTCTTTAGCTGAGCAGAAAATTTTTAATTTGTTATAATCCCATTTGTTGACCCTTGGTGTTATTTCTTGTGCGGATGGGTTCTGTTCAGAAAGTTTTTGCCTATGTATTTCTTTAAGAGTCTCATCTATTATATCTTCAAGCGGATGAAGTGTTTTTGTTTTATCATTTAGATATTTGACTCCTTTTTGTTATAGTTTAGTATGATAAAAAATATGGGTCTAGATTCAGTTTTTTGCATGTGTAGCCAGTTTCCTAGCACCATTTATAAAAGAGACTATCTTTTTACACCACCATAAGATTTTGGCCCCTTTGTTAAAGGTCGAAGAGTAGAACGTGCCTCAGATTGTTTCTGCATCCTCTGTACTGTGCCACTGATCCACGTCTCTATTTTTGTGCCAACACCACATGGTTTTCATTGCTGGTGCTTTGTAATATAATTCCAAGATTGTGATGACTCCTTCTTTGCTCTTTTTTGCCCAGGATTTCTTTTGCCATTCTGGGTCTCTTCTGATTGGATATGCATTTCAGGGTTGTTTTCCCTAGTTTTATGAAGAATGCTATTGGTATTTTCATTGGGGCTGCTATATTTATACATACTGTGATCAGTTTTGGCAGTATGACCATTTGACAGTATTAGCTTTTGCATATTGAAGAACAGAGGATATCTTCATTTTCCAATGTCCTCTTTGATCTCCTTTATTGGGGTACTGTAATTTTTTTGTAGATATCTTGTCCTTCCTTGGTTTGGTTAATTCTTAGGCATTTAATTTTTCCTGATACTATGGTAAATGTTATTGGTTTCCTAATTTCTTTTTCAGTGAGTTCATTATTGCTGTAGAAAATGCTATTATTTTTTGTGTGTTAGCTTTGTAGTCTGGATGTCTAGTGAACTGATTATTAATATTTTTTAATGAAAAAGTCTAGTTTATTTATTTTATTTTTTCAGCTTTAATTGAGTTTATTGGTACATTTTAGGGATAGAGTACAGTTACATTCATTGTTGGGATCTTGTACCTCTACATGACAAGTCTCGATTCTCATTTTTTCCCCTTACTTCTGCCCTCCCTTCTTCACCCCTTCCTCCCCTCCCCATCTACAAACACTTTATTTTCATCTTTTCATTATCTCACATTTTTGTCTTTTCCTTTTACCCTT
>NW_022900949.1:56849322-56858239 GCF_012274545.1 Fukomys damarensis
GTATTTACACATGTGTGACTTATTTATTTCACTTAGGAGTATATCTTCAATATGTATCCATTTTCCTATGAATGAATCTATTTTCTCGTTCTTTATGGCTGAGTAATATTCCATTTTATAGAAAAACCACAACTTCTTTATCCAGTTTCCAACGGATGGGCAAATAGGCTGTTTCCAAGATTTAGCTATTACAAACTGTGCCGCTATAAACATGGGTGCACATACTTCTCTGTGATATGATTCTTTTAGTTCTCTTGGAAAGATACCCAGCAGAGGGATGGCTGGGTCAAATGGAACCTTCAGTCCCAGCTCTTTGAGGTATCTCCATATTGATTTCCATAGTGGTTGCACCAGTCTGCACTTCCACCAACAATGGAGAAGGGTTCCTTTCATTCATTTTAAGAGTAATTTGGTGGAATATTTTGGGTCTTCTATGTAAAACACTGTCACCTGAAAATAATGACAATTTGAGTTTTTCATTTCCTGTATTTTCCTTTCCTTTTATTTCTTTCTCTTGCCTAATTGCTCTGGCTAATGTTTTGAGTACTATATTGAAGAGGAGTGTTGATAGTAGACCTTATCTTATTTCTAATTTTAAAGGAAAAACTATAGGTTTCCCCAATTTAAAAAGATTGGTAGTAAGTGTTTCATAAATATCTTTATCAAATTGAAATAATGCCTTGCTATACCTATTTTCTTTAGGATATTTTTTCATCCCAAGTGGCTGTTGGATTTTGTGAAAGGCTTTATGTCTATTGAATTGCTTATGTGATTTTTGTCCTTGCTTCTGTTTATATGATGTATTGCATTCATTGCTTTGCATATGTTGAGCCACCCCCGTATCCTTGGGATGAAGCCTACTTGGTCATTATGTATGATCTTTTTTATTATTTGTTGCACCATATTTGCCAGAATCTTATTGAGAATTTTTGTGTCTATGTTCTTTAAAAAGACTGGCCTGGAGTTTTCTTTATTGGTTGGGTCTTTTCTGGTTTTGGAATTGGGAAAATCCTAAATTCAGTAATGAGTTTAAGGACACTTCTTTACAGAATTTGAAAAGTATTGATGTTAGATTTTCCCCGAAGTTCTTACAGAATTCAGCAGTGAATCAATCCAGTCCTATACTTTTTGCAGTATGTAGGTCTTTATTACTGTTTCAATTTCATTGACTATTAGTGCATTATTCATGTTTTTTCTGTCTTCTTGATTCAGTTTTGGTAACTCATATCTCTAAGAATCTATTCATTTTTTCTTAATTCTTTAGTTCATTGAGGTGCAGGTAGTCAAAAAAGTTACTAATAATCTGAATTTCATCAGTGTATGCTGCAATTTAATCTTTTCATTTTTACTGGCATTAATTTGGGTCTCTTTTTTTGGTAAGATTGGCTAAGATCTTGTCTATTAAATGTATTTGCTTGAAGAAGCAGCTCTTCAATTTATTCATTCTTTGTACCATTTTTATAGTCTCAATTTCATTAATTTCTGCTTGACTTTTTAATTTCTTTCCATGTGGTAGCTTTGGATTTGGGATGTTTCTTGTTTTTCTATACCTGATGATGCATCATTAGGTTGTTAATTTGCATTTGGTCTGTTTTTCTGATGTGGGTATTCAAAGGTATAAATTTCCCTCTTAGGATTGCTTTCATTGCATCCTATAAGTTCTGGTTTGTTGTATTGGCATTATCATTTGATTCTGGGAACTATTTAATTTCTTATTTGATTCTTCTGTGAGGCATTGGCTATTCACAAATATATTGTTTAATTTCCATATACTGTATTTGTATAATATCTTTTGTTTCTTTTGCTATTTATTTAATGCCATGATGTAATAATGTACATGGAATATTTTAAGTTTTTTCATTTACTAAGCATGCTTCCTTGGCTAGTGTGTGTTTGATATTGGAGAAAGTTCCATGTGGTACTGAGAATATATATTATGTTGTCTTTGTAGTTGTGTGGTACACTTTGTAGATAAGTATTATGTCCATGTATTTGAAATCTTGGTTCCATTCTTATATTTCTTTCTTGATTTTGTCTAGTTTATCTGTTTATTTGTGAAGTGTGGTATTAAGGTCCCCAACTATAGTTATATTGATATTTATCTGATCTTTTATGTCCAGTAGAGCTTGCTTTATGAAATTGGATGTATCTGTGTTCAGTGCATATAGGTTTATAATTTTTATCTCTTCCTGTTGCATTGTTAACTTTACCAATATGTAATGACCTTTTTTGCATCTCTGATTAGTTTCATCTTGGAGTTCACTTTGTCTGAAAAGAGGGTAGCTACACCTGCTTTTTGGGGGGTCCCTTATGTATACAATATTGTTTTATATCCTTTTGGCTTGAATTAGATGTGTTTCTTGTGTATAGCACCATTGGATTGCATATATAGCACTGGAATTTGTTTTTTGATACATTCTACTGATCTGTGTCTTTCAATTAGAGAGTTGAGACCATTCACATTGAAAGTTATTATGAAAAATATTGATTCATTTCTGTCATTGTAGTATTTCTCACTTGCTGATTTCTCCCTTTTCCTTTCTGCTCAGCTGCTCACCTTACTTGGTGTATTCATTCTATTAAACTTTTTTTTTTTTCGTTGTTGAGTTCATTGACTTTTTCCAGCACATACTTGGGAATTTTTTGTAGTGCTGGTTTGATGGCCATGGATTTCTTAAGGTGCTCTTCTTCAAAAAATGCCCTGATTTCTTAATTTTTGAAAGATAGCTTTGCGAGATAATATCAATCTGGAGTGGAAGTTGTATTTTTTTTATTTGTTTGGTGTTTTTGGTGTTGTGGCACTTGAAACAATTCACTCCCAACTCTCCTAGCTTTTTAATTCTTTGTTAAGAAGTCTGCTGTAATTCTTCAGGATCTATTATTATAAGTGACTTATTGCTTTTCCCCAACAGCTTTTGAGATTCTCTCTTTGTGTTGGACCTCTGGGACATTGACTATCACATGTCATGGAAGTGTTCTCTTCTGATTGTGACTATTTGGCATTCTATGTGTTTCATATATAGAATATTTTCTGCTGTTTCTGTAAACAGATATTGTTATGCTATTTGTGCTGTCTTCTGATTTTTCACTAATTTCTCTTAATCTCACATTAGTCTTTGCTTCATCTAGCCACTTTTAGGTCCATTTTTCATGTTCTCTTCTTTTTAAGATTTCTCTAAGTAATCCGTCTCACATATCACCCTATCTTTTAGAGCTGGCACACATTAGTCACTTATTGTGCCCATACTTTCAATAGAATTTTATTCTCCTGATTTTCTGTTTGAAAACTTTTCATGGATCCTATATATTTGCTGAACTCTTCATTCAGGTTTTATATCACCTTGTTTAATTCAGCTAACTTTTCATTAGTGTTTTGAGTAAACTCACTAATCATTTTATTAAGTCCATTATCTGTTTACTTATATTTTCTTTGAGTCTACAGAGCATTCTATTGGTCAGGTTTTTTTAATCTCCTCTTTTATCAAATAATTCATCTGTGTGACTTTTGATTTCCTGCTTTGTGATGACACATGAACCAGTTTAGGGGTGGTTTGGAAATTTGGGGGGCATTTTATTGCCTTTTTTCCCATGTTTCTACTTTATGTGTGTGCTGATGTTTATGGGTTGATTAGAGTGGAAACATTTTGTTGCAATTAAGGAGACCTTTTTAATGTCTGCTTTTCAGTGATGAACTCTGGGCATGGCTAAATACATAAATCTTTGCCTCTGTTCCAGGATCCAACTACCTGTGTTATATTGGGAGGTGAGAAACTGCAGTAAAATTGACTCTGCATCTAGGTCTCTAGAAATGAGCTGTAGGGCTGTTGATGATCCAAAGGCAACTCAGATATTAGCATACAGGGAAAAATATTAGTAGCAACAATTATGCCATCCTGGCAATAGCAATAAACCAGAAACAATAAAAGTCTCAAAGACAGACTGCATACTGATGTACCAGAAGAGCTAACAATGTACCATAGCTATAGTTTAAACAGTAGGACAAAGTTACTATTGTCATACAATAAAGATCTGTTAAACCCAACAACTACTTTCACTAACAATAGAAAAGGATTCAACTGTAATAGCTTAGTGCTAAGTAACTATCTAAAGATTAATATAGCTTAATGATTGCGCTTGTAAAGAGAGAGGGTGTGGCAAACAGGAGAATGAAAAAAATAAAATTTGAAAAATTAAGCAATGGAAGCTGAGAAGAAAGAAAAGTTAGATAAAGGTTCCTATTAAGGACTAAAATGAAATTAACAGAATTGGACAAAAGCAATAAAAAAGAAAAAAATGAGAAAAAAGAAAATATCAGAGCAAAATAAAGAAAAAAAACTGAAGAAAGGGAAGAGGAAATAAATTAATAGAAAAAAATTAATAGAGGGAAAAGTGAAAGGGGTAGGGGAAAGGAAAGAGGAGAATGAAATTAATATGAGAAAGTGAAGAAGTGGAAACAAAGTCTTTGTAAATAGGGAGGGATGGAGGAGTTGAAGGGAGGGTAGGGGAAGAGAGGAAAATAAGAATCAAGATATATTATGTAAAGGTACAAATTTTCAGTGATGAATGTCATTGTATTGAATACCTAAAATGTACCTATAAAATTAATTAAAAAAATGAAAAAACCCAAATCCCAGAAAACTGATAAAGAGCAGAAAAAAATGAGTCAAAAAAATTCCTCTGTGTTTATGAATGAGGTTTTTTTTTTTTTTTTTTTAACAAGATGTTCAATCTTGGGATCCAACAAGTTATAGTTTCTCTCATAAAGTTTATGGCCTATGCATTTGTGAGGTAGCTCCTCACTCTGGTCCAGAAGCCTCTCTATCTGTACACTCCAGGATGTGGCAACCATCTAAACTGATCCATTTCCTTGCTCAAGTTGGTAGATGGGGAAAACATCCTGACTACTGCTCTCTGTGCTAAACGTAGATAGGAGGATGGATTCAAGCAGGGTACTTGACTTAATGTCAGCACTTTCAGCTACAACCATCTCTGAAAGCCACACTCCAGTCTTCTCATCACAGAAAGCAGGGCCCTGTTGCATTCCTGGCCTGAGTTTAAACTTCTCAAGGAGTATATGCCTAGCTTGTACCTTCCCCCTTGCCTGCCTTCTGTGCCCATCTCTCACCTAATCACTGTGGAAGGGTTACACTGGAAACCCTGAATTGAAATTCTTTTGCAATTTTTCTGTGGCTCAATCTTAAACATTTACCCCCTTCCCTAAATGGCTCCCAGTTAAATATTCTCCAATCTGTGAGGAAATGTGCTGGCCTTCTTCTCCCAACTGTGTGCTTCTATGCAGAAAGAATCACTTTCAGAGTAAAAGCCTATGCTATTTTTTCAATTTACTATAGACATGGGTTGGGGCTAGCACTGCTGGTCTTCCCTACTGTGTCTCTAAGTTCCAGACCCTCTAGGCTTATTTTATCCCTCAGGTGTTGGCCTTGTTCATGATAAGTTTGGTCGGTTGGTCTCTCTTTTCCAAAATCTTGAAGGAGAGAAATAGGAATCACTTGAAAGGTAAGGAAAATTGCTGCTGAGATCCTGTGTGCAAAGAAGAGGATGACAGTTTTTTTTTCATTGAGTTTATTGGTAATTTCTAAGTATACAGTACATTTGCATTCATAATTGGGATCTTGTACCTTTACATGACAAATCTTGGTTCCTGTTTTTATCCCATACCCCTACTGCCCATCACCCCCTTAACCCTTCCCTATTTACAAAGACTTTGTTTACATTTTTTCTTTTTCTCACATTTTTTATTTTCCTTTATTTTCTTACCTTACCCTTCCCATTTTCCCTGTATTTTAGCCCTTTCTTCCTACTTTGCATTATCAGTTATATAATTTTGATCTTATTTACACTTTTAGTTTTTCACACCAGAGAAACTATGCGGTATTTACACGTGTGTGTCTTATTCATTTCACTTAAGAGTATGGCCTCACTATGCATTCATTTTCCTATGAATGACTCTAGTTTCTCATTCTTTATGGCTGAGTATTACTTCATTTTATATAAAAATCACATTTTCTTTATCCAGTCTCCAGCTGATGGGCTATTGAGTTGTTTCCAAGTTTTACCTATTACAAATTGTGCCTCTATAAACATGGGTGTGCATATATCACTGATGTATGGTTCTTTTAATTATTTCAGAAAGAAACCCACCAGAGGTATAGCTGGGTCAAAAGGAACCTCTGATCCTAGTTCTTTGAGGTATCTCTATATTGATTTCCACAGTGGTTACACCAGTCTACACTCTTACCAACAATGGAAAGGGTTCCTTTCTCCCCACAACACTTCCAACATTTATTATTGGTTGATTTCTTGATAACAGCCATTCTTTCTGGGATGAGGTGGAATCTCACTGTTGTTTTCATCTGTATCTCTCAAATGACCAATGATGTTGAACGTTTCATATATTTACTTGCAGCTTTTACTTGTTTGTTTGAGAAGTTTCTTTCATTTCAGATGCCCATTTTTGAATCGGATCCTTATATTTGGGGGCCTGATTTTTGTGAGTCCTTTATATATTCTAGATAATAGTCCTTTGTCTGGGGAGCAGATGGTAAAAATCTTTTCCCACACTGTAGTTTTTCTCTTAGCTCCGTTGGTAGACTTTTTGCAGTGCAGCAGGTTTTTCATAAGATGAAGATCCCAGTTGTTGATGCTTGTACTAGTTTCCATGCTACTGAGGATTTGTCCATAAAGTCTTTTTCTATGCTGATATATTCGAGAGTTCTGCCTCACTTATCTTCCAGCATGTTTAGTGTTTCTGTTTAATATTTTGATTTTTATACACTTGGATTTTAGTTTAATGCATGGTGAGAGATAAAAGTCTAGTTTTAATCTTTGGAAGGTTGAAATCCAGTTTTTACAACATAATTTATTAAAAAGGCTATCTTTCTGCCACTGAGGATGGTTGGCTCCTTTGTCAAATATGAGGTAGTTGAGTACATATGGAGTTGTTTCTGTATCTTCCAATCTATTCCACTGATCCTCAGGTCTTTTTCCTTGCCAGTGAGTTTGTAGTATAGTTTCAAGGTGGGGATTGTGATTCCCCTGTCATGTCACTGTGGCCTAGAATTACTTTTCCTATCCTAGGTCTCTTTTGGTTCCAAGTGAATTTTTGGATTATTTTCTCTAGTTCTGTGGAATATACTGTTGGAAGTTCAATAGGGATTGCATTGAATCTGCATAGCTGTTTTGGTATTATGGCCATTTTCACTATGTTGTTTCTTCCAACCTAGGAGCAGGAGATATCTTTTCATTTTCTTATATCCTCTTTGCTCACTTTTTTCAGAGTGCTGTGGTTTTCAGTATAAAGGTCTTTTCCTTCCTTCATTAGATTGATTCCTAGAAACTTCATTTTTTTATGCCATTTTGAAAGGAATTATTTCCCTGATTTCTCTCTCAGTGAATCTGTTATTTGTATACAAGCAGGCTATCAACGTTTGGGTGCTGACCTTGTATATAGCTACTCTCCTGAAAGTATCAATTAAGTCCAGAGTTGGCAGAGTTGTTTGGGTCTTCCATGTAGAGTATCATATCATCAGCAAATAATTATAGTTTAACTTCTTCCTTTCCTATCTTTATTGCTTTTATTTCTTTCTCTTGTCTAATTGCTGTGGTTAATGTTTCCAGAACTATTTCAAACAGGCATGGTGATAGTGGACATCCTTGTTCCTGATTTTAGAACAAAGGTTTTCAGTTTTTGGCCATTTAATATGATGTGGGCTGTTGGTTTTTCATAGATAGCCTTTATCAGTTTGAAATAAAGAGCATTTATTCCAATTTTCTGCATTTTTGAATCATGAATGGGTATCAACAGTGTCCTTGACACTGTTGACAGTGTATTACATTTATTGATTTACATATGTTAAACCATGCTTGCATCCCTGGAATAAATTTGACTTAGGCAGGGTGTATGACCTTCTTGATTACCCTCTGTGTTCTGTTTGCCAGTATCTTCTTGAGGATTTTTGCATCTATGTTAATTAAGGAGATTGGCCTGTAGTTCACTTTTTTGATTGGGTCTTTCCCTGGTTGGGAATTAAAGTAACTTTTTCTTCCATGAATGAATTTGCAAGTATTGCTTCCCTTTCAATTTCATTGAAAAATTTAAAAGTAATGCCAATAGTTCTTCCCTAAATGCTTGTAGAATTCAGCAGTGAAGCCCTCAGGACCTGGTTTTTTCTTAGTTCAAAAACTTTTAATTATGTTTTCAATTTCACTGATTGTAATTGGGGTGTTTAGAAATTTATTCTCTTCCTTCAACTTTGGTAACTCATACAAATCAATAAATCTATCATGTCTTCTGTGTTTTCCATTTAATTAGAGTACTGTTTTGTGAAGTAGCTATTGATGACGCTCTGGATTTCTGCTGAATCTGTTATGACTTCACCTTTTTAATTCTTCATTGCATGGATCTGAACCATTTCTTTTCATTTTTGGCAAGGTTAGCTAAGTGTTTATTGATTTTATTTATTCTTTTGAAAAAATAACTCTTTGTTTCATAATTTCTTTTTTATATCTTTCTCTTAGTTTCCATTGCACTGATTTCTGCTGTGATCTTTATAAATTCTTCACTTGTAAGAACTTTGGGTTTTACTTACTCTTCTTTTTTCTAGGAGCCTAAGATTTATCATTAGGTTGTTTATTTGTGCTTGCTCTGTTTTCCTAGTGTGGGCATTCACTGCTATGAATTTTCCACATAGAACTGCTTTCATTGTGTCCCATAGATTCCTGTATGTTGTATTAGCATTATCATTTATTTGAAAAAATGAACTAATTTCTTCTTTAATTTCCTCTGTGACTCGTTGATCGTTCAGGAGAGTGTTGTTCAATTTCCATGTTTTTGTGAAGTTCTTACAGTTTATTTTGCTATTGATGTCCAACTTATGGTCTGATAATATATATATAT
>NW_022900949.1:56858280-56866926 GCF_012274545.1 Fukomys damarensis
ATATATATAAACAACTTCAGTCCTCTGCATTTATTTAAACATGCTCTATGAGCTAGTATGTGATCTGTTTTGGAGAATGACCCATGTGCAGTCAAAAAGAATATATATTCTGATTTTGTGGGGTGGAAGACTCTGTAGATGTCTATTGTCCATTTGTTCAAAGGCTTGGTTCAGTTCTAGCATTTTGTTGTCGATTTTGTTGTCCAGATGATTTGTCTCTTTGTGACAGTGGAGTTTTGAGGTCCCCCACTACAATTGTATTAGTGCTTTTTTGGTTTTTCATGTCCCTTAATGTTTGTTTTATATAGGTATGGGCATTAATATTCAGTACATATGTATTTATGATTATCATTGCTTCCTCTTGGATTGTTCCATTTACAAGGATATAGTGGCCTTCTTTGTCTCTCTTATTCAGTTTTCATTTGAAATTTACTTTGTCTGTGAATAAGATAGCTATCCCTGCTTTTTTTCTGAGTTTCTGTGGCACAGAGAACTGTTTTCCATCCTTTCACTTTCAGTCTCTGAGTTTCTTTTGAACTAGATGTGTTTCTTGTATACAACATAGTGTTGGTGTTGGATTTTGCTTCTTAATCCATTCTGCCAATCTATTTCTTTTGATTGGTGAATTGAGGCCATTGACATTGATTTATATAACTGATATGTATTGACTTATCATTGCCATGTTATTGTCCTGTTGTTGGCTTTACTCTCTTTAGTTTCTTGCCTTGCCTAGTTGATTTGCTCTGTTGGGCCTCATGGTGTTATGATCTTCATTGACTTTTTCTAGAATATTTTTTAGAATTCCTTGTATTGCTGGTTTGGCATTCATGAAGTTTCTCAGGTGTTCTTTATCATGGAAATATCTTATTTCCCCATCAATTTTGAAAAAAGAGTTTTGCAGGATATATCAGCCTAGATTGGAAGTTGTTGGAGGCTTGAAGTACCTCACTCCAGGCTCTCCTTGAAGTGAGGGTTTGTGTTGAAAAGACTGCTGTGATTCTGATGGGCTTTACTTTGCATGTGATTTGTTTCTTTTCTCTAACCGTTTGTAGTATTTTGTTCTTCTGTTGGATTTCTGGGATCTTGACTATTATATGTCTAGTTGTAGATATTTTTTGATCATGACTAGTTGGAGTTCTTTGTGCCTCACTTATCTCTATGTCAAATTCTTTCCCTATGTTTGGGTAGTTTTCTGTCATTAATTCTGTGAACAATTTTTTAAAAAGATATTTGTACTTTCTCTCACTACTTCTTGTATCCCTATCAGTCTTGTGTTGTTCTTCTTTGTATTCTCTCAGAGTTGTTGGTTCAATTTCTCATGATCCTTTCCCGTTTATCTCGTTTCATGGTCATTGACTACAATCCTAACTTCTATATCTGAAATACTATCTTCACATTTGTTCATTCTGCTGTGAATGGTTTCAATAGTTTTTAATCTCTGGGATATCTGAATCTGTTTCATGGGTTCCATTTCTTTCCTATTTTGCGCATTCATGGCTTCTATCATGGTCCTGAGCTCATGTATGTTTTTGTCTGTTTCCCTTCTAGAATCTCTAATTATGTCTTTTATTATGCTCACCATCTCTGTAGTTATCTGTGAAATTATTTCTGTTTTGAATTTTTCTAGAGCCTGATTGATCTGCTTTGTTACTTCCTGTGCTATGAGTTCAGAGTGTCCTGGTGGTTGAATGTCATCCTTTTCCACCTCTCTTTCCCTATAATTTGCTGTTGGTGAATTGGAAGTCTGTATGTGTGCCTTGTTTAAGTGTTTTCTCATTTTTATTTTTGTTGCCGGGCTGTCCTGATATAGCTGCTATTTAGGTTTTGAGACTCTAATGACTTATAGACACTCTCATTTTCATAATATCAGAAAGGACAACTCATTAAATCAATCACAACCCGTTAGCCCAATTGATACACTCAGTAACACAATAGCATCAAGCACAGCTTAGAAATTGACCATTTATGGTAGTTATTAATCTATCATCTTTAACCCTGTGAATTAAATCAAAAGTGAGAACCAGCCCCAAATATGTTTATAGTGAATAAACTCTTCAATATCATAACTTTACCCTTCAGGATGGGGACTCAGAAGGAATTGGCTGGAGAAGAATACATAGGTAAAAGTGTAGGAGAAGGTTGCAGGTGAAGCTAGAGGACACAGGATTATCACAAAAACTCTAGGAAAATGGTGAAGACAAGAAGGAAAAAGAGAATGCAAGAAAAAAGACAAGAAGAGAACAACTTAACAGTAATAGGGAAACTATAAATTGTACTCACTTTCCTTTGAAACTAATAACAATCAACCAAAGGAAAAAGAGAGAAGAAAAGAAAAAGAAAGACGAAATCCAAATTAGGGCAGGAACAGGAAGAAAAAAGGAGATGAAGAATAACATGGGTGAGCAAGAGTCTGAGTGGGGAAAAGGGGAAAAAAAGGAAGAATTTGAAGAATGGGAAAAAATTAAATTTTTAAAATTAAAAATTTAAATTAAAAATGAGAGGAAAAGGAAGAAAATAATTGAAGAGGCGCAATAGACAATGTGTGCAGCAATGTGCAGAACTAAATTAGTTAGTCTCAGCTAGTCATCTGTAGACCCCTGAGTTTTGGTCTGAATTCTGGCTACAAAGCCCAAGTTGAGCCCCCAACCTCTTCAGGATTGAAACCTGCAAGGTTCTACTGCAAGTTCCAGCTGTCCTTCCCCTGAAGATAGTCCAAGTTCTAATGGAACTTGGATCCCTACAACTTACCAACTACAGAGGTCTGATATGACTTTATTGCAGTTGCTCACTTCTGTTCTATATTTTGGAGCTCAGTAAAATGGTCTTTATGACCACCTGTGCCTCTGCAGTGTGGAATCAGGTACAAACAGGGATCCCAAGAGCACTGGGGTGTTGGTGGGGGAATGCTACAGAGGTGCCCACTTGGCTGGGCAGTCCTCATCTGTCTGCTCTGATCAGGATGGCAATTTGTGAAGAATGAACATTTTAGCAACATGAAAGTGGAAGGATATTGATAGCCAGAGAAGGTTTTGTAAAAATTGAGCAGTTATTCTTATTGTTCTGATGTCAGATTTTTCACTGAATTTATCTGCAGAGTTTTTTAAAGTGCTGTGGCTTTCTGGGGTCAAGCTGGAATGGTAAAATTCAATTAAAAATTCTACCAATTTTGCAGAGTTATGATGTCAATGAAACGTTGTTCAGACTTTTTTGTTCTAGTTTGAAAAGATACAAATCAAAGCTTACTAAGGTTTGAACACTTGTCAGAATATGTATAAGATATTACAGATCATCTGAAGTAACTTATTTCCAAAGAGCATTCTATGTATATCAGTTCCTTAGGGCTGAAGTATGTATTATAGGTTTTGTAGTCAAAACTGTGCAGGAAGTATGGAGTCAGTTTACAAAAATGTTTTGAAATATGCTAATGTTCAAATTGAAGCTCTAGGGGATGAAGACATTGTTTATCAGAATTCTTTGACCCTGAATCTTTTAACAAATCATTCAAAAGATAGGTGATTTCCAAAGTCAGCAGAAATTCAACCCATGCACAAAACATTAAAACCCAAACACACCATGACCTCTTTATTGATTGGTAAATTTTGCTGATTAACATTTTACTATATAAATACCATGGCCTCTTTCATATGTATGTTGGTAGAACTCTTTCTAACTAGTCTCTTGTTATTTGTTGATGATGACAAAGTTCACCTACTAAAGTCCAATCTCTTCTTTGTTCCTGACCACAAGACAGAGATGGGTTTAAAATTATATTCTAATTCTGATATGTTCAAGAACTGGAATGTGGAATCTCTAACTTTTGGAAAACACTACATTTTGCCCTACATGATGAAGGTTTTATAAATGTGAACATCTTTTTACGAATTCTGACATTTTCAGGATTTTTTTTTTTTTGCATACCACTATATAGGACTAGTTAACATTCACAGAACCTACCATGAGAAATGCCATTTGATTCAAATGACTGTGGTTCTCAGATGGAGAAAAATAGAACCCAGAATATGGAGTCATTTTTCAAAGTAAACTGAAGCTAGCATTTCTGCTGAGGAGTAATTTCCATTTTGGAGAGAACTCCCTCAATTTGCTTGCATTTTTACAAGAGAGAGAGAGAGAGAGAGAGAGAGAGAGAGAGAGAGAGAGAGAAAGTGAACTTATTGCTCTAATGATGACAAAGTTTACATCTGACAGGCTATATATACTTCAAACAAAATTGGCCCAAATATGGATTTCTAAGATGTAAAATCCTCTGTGGAGGATTCTGGGAAGTATTATTTTTTTATGCTGCTCCCCCAAAGTTCTATCATATATATAAACCTGCAATAAAAATAAGATAAATTGCCCATTGAACAGGTTCACGAGTGTGAAGTGAGACCTGTCTTGAATTTTTATGAATGTATTTTTGGGTTGGCAACCTTACAGTACTTTATTGATCTGAAAGAGAAAGCTCCAATTTCAACACTAATGTCCGCTAGTCAAACTGTTTTATTTTTTCTATTGACTGTTGAAGTATTGTAGTCACCAACAGGGAAAGAGAAACTTATTGGAATATACAATTTTTTGCATTCTACTTTTTCCTTTTGTGTGTGTGAAAAAACTTATGAAAGACTGTAATGATCAAGCTCCAGATTGGTTTTTACAATTCATGACTGAGTTTCTTTCTTTTAAGAAATAGAACAGTAATATGATGAGAAAGATTATTGAGGGGAATGCATCTGGTTATCATGAAATATTTAGTTCAGATTTTTTAATAAGTAGATATTTAATAGCAAAAAGCTATATTATTACTTATGGGATGATGTTGACCTGTATTTCTCCCCCAATCTGAAGTAGCAAACTCAAATAAATAGTCATGCTGAATTCAATAATGAAGGGCAAATGTAAAAAAGTGTATCCTTCAAATGAAGTAGAAATCAACCCACCCGGCCCATGAATTCTCTCCCTTAATGATTATTTACTTTCATTTAATTGCCCCGTTGCTAATTCTGCGTTGGGAACATTGTCTGCCTTAAACTCTGAGGAGGATTCTCTGATACTGTGATGTTGCCCTCTGGAGGTAGGGATTAGATTTCTAATCTCAATGCTTCCCAATGGAAGACAGGCTTTGGGAATTTGTTGCCCCTCCCTTAAGCGGAAAATCCCCGATGCCAAGGTTTTCCTCCATGGCAATGCTATCTCCCAGTTTCCCAGTCAGGCTCTGATGCCCCATCTTTCACCCTTCCCTAGCCACTGTCCCCTCTATCTCACGCGTTTCTTCACTGTTGGTCCACTTCGGGGGAACTTATCATCCTCTACAGTACGGTTTTAGGCTAAGAGGTTTTAGAAAATTCTTTTCACCTCAATAAAACATGGCAAATGCCTAGACTTCAAATCATCCTCACACTCTTGCCTCTGATCAGTAGAATGAGAGTTTCAGGCCTTCTGGGCAGGACATTAACACTTTATGCACTGTAACCATTCCCTTTATACGATAACTACTTAGGTACTGCTTCTTCCCCCTCTTATGTCTGTAAAGAAACCAACACTAAGAAGTTACTCATGGATGTAACCACACATTTCAAGAAGCAAGTCTCTTTTTCTATTGCCCTTCTTTTTCTAACTTATCATATTAAGAAGTAGAAACTCCTGAGCTTCATACTGAGATAAATAATGCTGTTCAGCTCTGTCTTATGAGACCTACTTCATTAACAGAGTATTGTAATATGTCTTAGAGAAATGCTTGCCAAAATGAGCTCCGCAATGTCATAAAACATTAATTATATTTTACAGATTAGTATATCACACTGTGTGTCTGGATTTCTATGGTTGCACCACACTAATACCAAGAGGAGATTTAAATCTTAGAAAGGTATTTATTAGGAGAAAAACTTTCACAAAAATACTGATAGAATTTAACACATCAGTTATCAAAGTTTTATTAATTTCTTACCTAAACTCTATTAAACTAAGTTAGTGAAAATGGCATATATATTCTTGAATTCTACAGTATATATTTACTTCTTTATATATTCAAAGAGGAATGCCTTATAATTTTTAAAATATTATATTTTTCTTTGTACATATTAATTACACAGAAAATGGATTCCGTTTATATACATGTATATAATTATTTTGATCATATCCATCCAATGTTACCCTCAGTATTTTTCCCTCCCCCTCCCCCAGTTCCCTCCCTTTTTTCTAACAGTATCTCTTTTTTCCAGATTTCATATATAAGAGAAAACATGTACTTGTCTTTAAGAGTGCAGCTTTTTTCACCTGACATGTTGATTTCCAGCTTCCATACATTTTCTTGCAAATGATGTCATTTCATCTTTACAGTTTAATAATACTCCATTGTGTATATGTGTCCATTGACAGGCACTTAGGCTGATTGTATAACTTGGCTGTTGTGCCACAGTGGGAATAGGTACTTGATCCTTACTCCTCTGCACATGTACTGAGGAATGGTATGACTACCTTATGGTAGCTCTACTTTAAGTTTTACGAGAAATCTTCATAATGGCTTCCATAATGACTGTACTAATTTATATTCCCATTTTAACTTTAAACTGCTTTATTTATATATACATATATATGTAATGGGATGTCAGTTACCATACTTTCAGCATTCTGATGGTTACTATGTTCTATTTGCTGAATCAATTAAGATGCTAACACTTTAATTTAGTGAAATAAAATTGATACCTGTAATCCTTTCAAATACTACTTCTTATAGTGAAAAATTATGATCTTTACTTTCAAATAGAATTTTAACATTTTCAATTTTACTGCATTTCACTAGATAACTCCTTTCTCCACTTTAGGAGATTTAAAAGGAATATATTTAGCCTGATATTTATTATGTACATATTTTAAGTTTATAATAATGTTTTTTGACAAGTGTAAGTACAATTCCCAAAAGACAAAGGGTCTTTTTCTTACTTCATGAGTTCTTTCCCTGACTTCCAATTGGAGTTTCTGTAGAAATGATTTCTTTAGAAATAAATTATTTTTGTTTTTGAGCTTAATATTTTTCCATAAAATATGTACTCTGTGGTCTGACTTCTTTTGTATAATATGTATTTGTAACACTCTAGCATGCTATTGAGTGTATCAGTATTTCATTTTCTTGTTGTTGTTGCTTTGAAATACCCCATTAAATAAAGATGCCACAATTTGTTTATCCATTCTCCTGCCAATGGATTTTTGGGTTGTTTCCAGTTTGGGACTATTATAATTAAAGCTGCTCTGAGCACTTTTTTTCTACAAATATTTTTGTATAAATATTTAGGAATGACATTGTGGAGTTTATATTAAATATATATTCAGTATGATAAGAACTTACAATTTTCCAAGTTGGTTTAATCATATTATATTCTCAACTCAATGTACTGAACCTTCACTTGTTTCATATCTTTGCCAATATTTGGTTTTTATAATGTGTAAAATAGTTTATCATTATAAATATAATTTCAATTTTTTCCTAATGCTTAGAAATTTTCAGCATTATTTCACATGCTTTTTAAACTTTTATGTATTCTATTTTATAAAATTTCTCTTCAAGAGTTTTACCTAGTTTTAAACTGTATTATTTATTTATGTAGATTTATTTTTCATTATGGTTTTTTAGATACAAATATTATATTGGATATTTGTGTTGAGAATATTTTTATCCAGTCAGCATTACTTTTCAATTTGTAATTTGATAAGCAAAATATTTTTATTTGATAAAATTCAGATTCTATTTATTTGTCATATTTATTTTTTATCTTTCATGCTGCATTTACCATTTTGATCTTCACTAAGAAATATGATAAATTACTTACTGAATTTTAAATATTAAATCACCTTGCCTTTCTGGGAGAAACTTTACTTGGTTACTGTGTACGCTATTTATTTATATCGCTATATTTAACTTGCCAATATTTGGTTTACGCGTTTCCCATTTCCCAATTTTTTACAAAATTATAGGTTAAAACACTTTTTCTTGAATTGCCAGCTTCTTTTTGCAGATTGACATTTACTTCATAAAATGAGTTACAGTGTTATATTCTCAAACCATTCAAGTAAGATTCCTATTTATTTGTCAAACCTTTAATATAATTCACTAATGAAACTATTTTGGCTTGGAGCTTTTCTTATTAGAGAGTTTCTACTATAAATTTAATTTCTTTTGTAGATATAGGAGTATTCAGATGTGTGTGTGTGTGTGTGTATGTTTGTGTGTGTGTACTTATGTATATACACATACACACATAACTTTTCAGTTTAGTCAAGTTGTGTTTTTCAAGGAATTCTTCTTTTTTACCTAAGCCTTTTAGTTTCTTGGCATAATGTTTTTCATAAAACTACCTTATTTCCCTTTAGCATTACAGGATCTGTAGTGATGTACTTTATTTTATTGTATTTTTATTTTTGGCAATTTACTATTTTTCTTTTTTTATATAGATTAGTCTTACTAGGATTTTGTGAATTATAGTAGTCTTTTTTCAGCTTTTTGTTTTACTTTAAAAATTTTATATATGATGCATTAAAAACACAAAAATTCTACATATTAATAGATATGTTGAAATTTGATATATTGTATAATGTTTAAACAAGTTAATGTATTCCTCGCCTATCATTTCTTTTATGGGGAATTGGGATTTG
>NW_022900949.1:56867020-56951924 GCF_012274545.1 Fukomys damarensis
ATATATACTCCTCCAACCTCTGCTGGGATTAGAGGCATGGGCCATCTTCCCTTCTTGTTCTAGTAGCTTTTGAAATGCAACGTACTTTAATTATTGTTATTATTAGTTATCACGCTGTGAAATAGCACAATAAACTTTTTACTCCTGTTTAATCAGCACCACTGATCAGTATTTTTCTACCTGCTTCCTTGTGACCTTGCCTCTTGTAACTACTGTTCCATTTTCAAGTTTCGTAAGATCAAGTTTTTAATATTTTACGTGTGAGTCAAATCGTGTGGTACTTGTCTTTTCAGGCCTGGCTTACTTCGCATAATGTGACGATCTTTCCAAAACATAATTTCTGTATTTGTTAACTGTCCTGGTTTTTTATTGCTGGAACAATAAATAGCAGCTTAAATGTGCATTTGTTTTCTCATAGTTTTTGTGGGCAGAGTTTGGATATGGTATGGCTCAACCAGTTCTCAGCTTGGTTTTACAAGGCCAAAATCTAGATGTTTTTAGGACTGCATTTATTCTACAGGCTTTGGGGACGCATTCACTCCCAAGATTGTGCAGGTTGGCAGAAATCAGTTCCTTATTGTTGTCCCGCTGAGGGGCTGTTTTCTTGCTGGTGTTACCACTTGACAAGGGCGCAGGAAGGACTGATTACATAATCCTCTAACTCTCAGTTGAATAAAGCTGGGCTGAGTCTTTAGGCTTCCATTCTCTGACTTCTCTGCCACATCTTTCTGATCCCAGTTGGAAAATGGTCTGTTTTATTTTTTTAAAGTTCATGTGATTAAATTGTGCCCATCTCAACAACCCAAAATAATCTCTCTGTTCTAATGTTCATAATTTTAATTATATCTTCAAAGCCCATTTTTCTATGTAAAGTAACAGACGACAGATTTCAGGGATGAGGGAATACCATTTTGGCTAATGTAGGTAATTTTCTCTATTATTAGTTTTATATTGTCATTGGCTTCTTCTGTTTTATTCTTATAATTTCTTTCTTTCTTATTCAGGGAGATGGGTACTTAGATCTATCTTCCTTCACATCATAAGCAATTTAAACCATAAAACTTTTTATGCTTTAGATGCATCCATGCATTCTGATGTTTATTTTTACTATTATTCAGCTTTAAAAAATTTTTAAAATTTTCTTCCTGGATTAATGGAATTTTATACCATATTGTTTAATTCTATAGTATTTGATCTGCCTTAAATATTTACTATTTATTCTTACTTAATTTCATTTTGGTCACATATATCCAGTGTTTCTATTTTTCAAAACTGACTATAATAGTTTTGCAGAGTATCTGATGAAGTTGATGAAATTCTCATGATCACTTGATAGAATATTTACTCTAACGTGAATAGAAGTGATGTGCTATAAATGTCTGAGATATATAATTGACGGTGTTGTCCAGTGTTACATAGTTTCTGTTACTACTGTTGTTTTGAGCCCTTATTCTTTTTTTAATGAGAGTTTTTGTATGTCTCTTACTGTTTCAATGGATTCTATATTTTTCCCTTAGTTTGATCAGACTTTACTCATATTTTTCCTTTTGAAGTCTTACTATTCAGTAAATCACTTTTAGGTTTGTTATGTGTTTCTGATGAATTGTCCCACTTATTATTTTTGGTAATATCTCTTTTTTTGCAAACTACATTGTTTGAAATTTCTATAATCAAATTACTTTTCTTATAGTCACTGTAATCTGGTTTATAATTTTATCATTTTACTTTCTTTCTTTTTTTTTCATTATTGGTACATTTTAGGTATACAATACAGCTACATTCCTTACAGGGATCTTGTACCTTTACATGATGTATATTGGTTCTTATTTTTTCCCCATTCCTCTGGCCTTCCTTCACCCACTCCAATATGTCTATGCCTTTGTATCTGGGAGAAAGAAACATACTTGACTCTTACTTGTTTATCTAGTCTGACAAAGTTTTACTTTTAATTTTTGAGTCACTTTACATTTAATGGAACTATTGATACAATTACATGTTAGACAATAATTTTGTTATTCACTTACTCTTTGCTTCATTTGTTGGATTTTGCTGTTCTTACTTTTTGTTTACCTTTTTGTTACATAAACATTATTTTATTATTCAGATTTACATATCCATCTTTTAGTTCTTCCTCTTCCTTTTCCTCCTCCTTATAGTACTGGGATAGAACCCAGAGCCTTTACACTGAGCTGTATCCCCAGCCCTTTTAAAGTTTTTTTTTAGGCAGTTTCACTAAGTTGTCCAAGGTGAATTGGAACTTGTGATCCTCCTAGTTCACTCTCCCAAAGTGCTAGGATTACAGGGGTATGCCATAGTGCTCAATTTATATTTATTATTTTAATTGCTGTGTGAAACAAAGTACTCAATTTAATGGTTTTAGTCATTATATACACATTATATACAATAAATGAACAGGATAAAAGTGTAATTTTATTTACCCACATTTATACTGAAATTTGTATTTTTATATTTTATAAACTCATATTATTTTCCTTTAAATTTCAATATATTTTTAAAAATAAAGAAAAAAAGAATTTTATATTTACTCACATACCATCTTCAGTGCTCTTTTATCTCTGCATGCCATTTTTAGTTTCCATTTGTTAACATTTCTATCCAGTTTAAAGAACTTCTTTTATGACTGTTCAAGAGCCCAGTCTGTTAGCTACTAAGTCTTTCAGTTTTTATTTTCAGTAAAACATCTTTATCATCCTTGATCCTAAGAGCTATGGGATACCATCAGAGAGATGTAAGCAAAGGACTGAAATCAACATTTGATGTGTTTAAAGCTCATTTATTATAGTGATAAATAGTTAAGCACAGGTTGAAGATGGATTCAGGGAGCCAGGTCCAGATACAATTTCAGTAGGACAGACAAAGCCAAGGATGGATGTGGTGGAAATGGAGATACAGCTTTTAAAGTAAGATTTTGACCTATTGAAGAGCTCTGAGGAGTAATGTAAACATTTTGGTTGCAAACTTTAAGCCACACTTTAAATCAACAATTACTGTTTTAGTTTTTCTGTATGTTTCATTTTTTGGATTAGAAATGTGAAATTTTAACCATATACAAATGAACTGATTAAAAAATAATTTTGCTATTCTACAACTAAGGAATAAAACCAGGAGACATTTCCTGAATCTACTCACCTTTTCTAGTATGTACAAAATAAGTGAATGAATAAAATAAATAACAAACAAACCAGTTTTTCGTAAACCATGGTGTACATGAATTATAAACACTGGTAAAAAAATTGCTCTCCTGTACAAGATTCTACACCACATAAGAAAAGGCATTGCCCAATTTATAATAGCTGACATTAGTTCAAACAATATTTGTGCCTATGAAAACTGATTCCTATAAATTAACATTACTATTCACATGTAAGCTTTTATAGTTACATGGGTGACATAGGAAGGAGTGTTAAACATAACAAAAAATATTTGAAATATCCCTTTTCCATTTCTCTTTATTCTCTTAAAAATAGAGTGGAATAGCCAGTGAGAGTCATAATTTTTATAGAAGGCCTCTTGTCAGCTGCGTATCTCTAGTCCAGAAAGTCTCAACTGTGGATGGTTCTAGAACTAAAAAGTAGAATGTGTAGAGAAGTTTGGTCACTTTGCCTTGGTGATTTTGGTATTTTGCTTATGGTGTTTTGTAGATAGCTAGCAGGAATCCTAATCATCTGGAAAAGTATACCATTCCACACAAAGAACTGCCCTACCCTAAATACCAAAAGCGCCCTCTTGAGTATATATAGGACAAGGAGATGATGTCCCCTTTTCTTTGAATTGCCCACCATACTTAGCTCAATAGTTTACAGTACATTACTATATTTTAAGAAATAATTACTGTATAATAAGTGAACCATATAAGGCACTTGAGCAGTACACTCTAAAACATTCAGAGATTTATATCTCTGGCTGTCCTACTGGGAATAAAAGTTTTTTTTAATTTGGCTATTCAAAAACATTTTCAGAGCCAATTCTTACTCCACTTTTTGCCATATTTAAAGAGAATTGTTTCTTGATTGTAAAAATAGCCTAGATCTTTTCTACTTATGCCTGGTTCATGCATCATAAATCAATGCTGGCCTTATTCAATATAGCTAAGGATAAAATACTACTAGAGTTTTTTTTTTATTCTTATAGCATTGCTCTTTAGTCACTTATGTGGCCTAATATTACATTAGTCAAATTATTCTCAGTATCTATATCCATTAAGTAGAAGAACTAAGAAAGTTTAATCTTATCTATTTCTGTTCTTCACAATTTTTCTTATACCCAAAAGATAAAATATTCTTGGACATATTTTCAAATTCAAAAGATTCCCTTACAAAATAGGAAGGTTAAAAATTAATATATATGTGAGTAAGTAAAATTGCCTTTTTTGGGGGCATACTGGGGATTGAACTGAGGTCCTTGCACTTCTGAGGTGGGTGCTGGAACCACTGAGCTAAATCCCTGGCCCCCTAAAATACCCTTTTAAAAATGGTTTTATGTATTCATTCATCTGTTGTCATTCAATAATCAAATACTGAAGGTATACAATAGATTGTATGATAGATATTTTTCTACATATTAAAAGTATACAAACTAGTGAGAGTTTTTCTCTCATAAAATTTTTTTTTCCAGCTTTAATTGAGTTTATTGGTACATTTTAGGTATACAGTGCAGTTACATTCATTGTTGGGATCTTGTACCTCTACATGACAAGTCTTGGTTCTCATTTTTTCCCCTTACCTCTGCCCTCCCTTCTCCCCCTCCTCCCCTTCCCATCTACAAACACTTTATTTTCATCTTTTCATTCTCTCACATTTTTTCTCTCATAAAATTTTAAAAATTTTCACCCATTTAATATGATGTTGGCAGTAAGGTTGTCACGGATGGCTTTTATCAGATCAAACTAAAGTCCTTCTATACTCATTTTCTCTAGTTTTTTTTTTTTCATGAATAGATGTTGGATTTGCCAAAGGCCTTTTCTTCATCTAATGAAATAATCATAATGTATTTGTCCTTGCTTCTGTATATGTGTTATACTGTATTACATTAATTGATTTGCCTGTGTTGAACCATCCTTACATCCCTCAGATGTATGATTTTTTTTTATGATTTGTTGCATTCTGCTTGCCAGTATCTTCTTGATAATTTTTATGTCTATGTTCATTAAAGAAATTGACCTGCAGTTTCTTTTTCAGTTGGGTTCTGGTCTGGTTTTGGAATGAGGGTAATGCTAGCTTCTAAGGATGAATCTGAGAGTGCTCTATCCCTTTGAATTTCATGAGAGTTTGATAAGTATTAGATTAGATCTTCCCTGAAGTTCTTGCAGAATTCAGCAGTGAATTAAATGCATCCTGGGTTTCACTTAGTCAATTTTTATTACTTTTTTCAATTTCATTTACTGTTATTTGATCATTCATGCTTTTTTTAGCTTCTTCATTTAGTTTTGTTAATTCCTGGCATCTTCTAAATTCTCTAATTTATTGAAGTACAGGTTTTTGAAGGAATTACTAATAATCCTCCCTCTGTAATGAAGAACAAGACAAAGATGTCCACTGTCATCACTCCTATTAAATACAGTACTGGAAGCATGAGCCAAAGCAGTCAAGCTACAGAAAGACATAAAAGTGATATGTATAGGAAAGTAACAAATCAAATCATCTTTATTGCAGATGACATGATCCTTTACCTAGAAAACCCAAATTATTGCACCTAAAGACTTCTTGAATTAACTAAATTCAGTCATACATCAGGATACAAAATTAATATACAAAACTAACAATTTTTCTATAGATTAATAATGAACTCATGGAGAGGGAAACTAGAAAAACAGTACCATTCTTAATAGCATCAAGGAAAATTAAATTCTTAGTAATTAAGACTTCACAATACAAAGTGCAGTACTTTGAAAAGAGATACATCAGAATATAGTAAGATGCCCTCTCTTCCTGGATATACAGAACCAATATTGTCAAAATGGACATATTACCAAAACTGATATATAGGTCTAATGCAATCCCAATCAAAATATCAACAGAATTTCTCACCGAACTAGAGAAAACAATCCTACAATTCACAATAACAGAGGAGACCCAGAATAACAAAAGGAATGCTGGGTAATGAAAGCAAAACAGGATGCATCACTATACCTCACTTCAAGTTATGCTACAAAGCTAGAGTGATAAGAATATGGTACAAACACAAAGACAGATGTGGATTCATGGAACAGAATAGAAGATATAAAAAAATCCCAGGCACATTTAGCCATGTGATCTTTGCAAAAAAGGCAAAAAAAAGAAAAACAAACAAATAAAAAAACATAAGTAGGAGGAATACTGGCCTGTTTAACAAATGGTGTTGGGAAAGCAGTCCATAAACATGCAGAAGATTGAATTTAGATCCAAATCTCTTAACATGTACTAAGCTAAAATCAAAATGGGTTAAAAACTGAAATATTAAAAGAAATGCTTAATCCACTGGAAGATAAAAATAGATAAAACTCTCGAAGACATAGGCACAAGTAAATACTTTGACTATAACCCCAACTGCCAAAGAAATAACCTTATGTATCAACAAATGGAAATATGTCAGATTAAAAAGCTTCTGCACAGCAAAGGAGACAACCAAAAGAATGAGCCAACCTGCATAATGGGAAAAATATTACCAGCTATTCCTCACAGAGGTCTAATATCTGGAATACATAAAGAACTGAAAAAACTAGGCCTCCCAAAGTAAAAAACCCAACCAAAAAATGATCAATGGAAGTAAACAGATGCTTCTCAGAAGTACAAATAGTCAATAAAAACATGCAGAAATGTTCAACATTTCTGTCAATTAGAGAAATTCAAATTGAAACAATACTGAGATTCCATTTTACCCCAGAAAGAATAGCTATCATCAAGAAATCAAATAGCAAATGCTGGTGAGGCTGTAAGGAAAAATGAACATTCTATATTGTTAGTGGGAACTTAAAGTAGTACAACTACTACTGACATAAGTATAGATAGTCCTCAACAATCTAAAACTAGAAATTCTATTTGACCCAGCTCTTCCTCTGCTAGGTATCTTCTCAAAAAGAGTTAAAGTCATTATATTAAAGCAATAAATGTGTATCCTTATCTATAGCAGCTCAACTTACAATATTTAAATCTTGTAAGTGGGCTTTATGTCCATTATCACAGGAATGGATAAAGAAAATGTGGTATTTATACAAATAGGTTTCTAATCTGCCATAAAGGATACATTTGAGTCATTTGTAGGAAAATGGATGCACATCAGGACCATAGTGAATCAGACACAGAAATTTCAATATTGTGTGGTTTCTCTTACATGAGAAAACTAAAATATAAATTAAAGAGAAAAAATAAAAGTCGATAGTAGAAAAAAGGAAGACAGTGATCTTTTGCAAGTTGCATGACACCAAGTGATAGGTGGAGCAAGGTTAAAGTGGAAAGGATGGGACGGGGATAAAAATAATTAAAATGTGTTATATACAGGCACCAGCTCTCCACAAAGAATGTGATCATTACATACTACAAACATCTACTAATATAAAAATACCTTTGACATATTTTCCTTTTAAAAAGTCCTTAAAGGAGACATAACTGGAGAAGTGGGTGGACAATGTCGATACGCTGTGCTGTAGATTTTCAGATGTATGTTCTAGGCTACACAGTGGATGCCCAACAGTGATCTCTAGTAGCAATATCTTCACCTCTGGAAATCTATTAGAGATGCCCATTGTCAGCCTCATCTCAAACCGATTGATTTGAAAATTCTGGAAGTAGAACTTGCTAGAAGCTGATTTTCTGTATGTTAATGTTTTAAAACCATCAGGGTAAAATGTCACAAATTGGCATTGCACTGGGTAGTAAGATGTTCAAGTTTGTGTTTCAAAAGATTATTCTATTGAAGGTTTGATTACAAAGAGGTAAGATGAGGAATGGGGAGCACATGTGGGAGAACATTATAAAGAGATCATGAAAGCATGGCCAGAGGATCAATAAAGGATGAGGAGATAGAGGAAGCACTGAGAGATGGTAAAAGATACTAAACAAGTAGAATCAATAGTATTTAATTAAAAGACAAGAGGAGAGCTTTTCTACCTCTGATGACTTAATGATAGAAGATGGTATTAATCAAGATGGGGTGATGTGTTCAGGATGAATTTCCTCCAGCACAGTTGGGGAAAAATATTTAATAGACAGGTGGATACAAATGAATGGAACACTAGAAGGATACCTGGCTGAAACTAGAAGTGTAGGAGAATTTATCCATTCTAGGAAACTGGCAGCAGCATAAATGCAAGGACAGTGTATTGTACAAAAGAGAATACAGTGGATCCTCAAGTTACAACGTGGGTTATGACCAGAATTTTAGTTTTAACCAAAGTCTTGAATTCTGGCCCGAATACTGGCTGCTTATGCTTCTAGATGCCCTCAGATACAGATTTAACCTTTAAAGAGTTCTGGAATGAACATTACAACCTTTCATGTTTTAGTTTAATTGAGAAATCTTGGGCTAGTGTCTTTCTAAAAGTGCTGAGATCTACCTATATATAGGAGAGAGACTTTGAAGGCTATGTAGAGGAGCTTGAGCTTTCAATTGACCAAACTGAGTTGCATTGAGCCACTGCAAATGGATTGCATTCTTGTCAAGGGTTCACTGTCTAAACAAGATGAGGCCTAAGGATCATTTAAGAGCTATACAGAAAGGAAATGTCTTCATTTGCAAAAGAGAACTAGTGGCCCATTGTTCTGTGAGGTAAAAGAGAACCAGGAGAGTGTGTGGTCAAGGAGATAAGAGGAGGCAAATTCTAGGGGGATGGTATTGATTATTAGTGCTAAGTGATAGGGAGAAGAAGGCTCAGAAGACACAGTTAGCTTTCATGTTAGAAGCTCATTGGCAGGCTTGTCAAGAGAGTTCCTGGATTGAGAAGATATTTTTATCGAATCTGGCCAGGAGTGACAACAAACGCCCTATTTTAGGACATGATATCCAGTTTTCTCGGGCTTCTCTCAACACTTCAACATTCCTGTTCAGTTGCCAGCTGAGCAAATTAAAGTGGAGAAGACACTTTTTTTTTTTTTTTTTTTTTGAGAAGAGAGGATTTGATTCCTTCTAGATTTAACAAAGTCAAATATAAGTACTGGGAAGAGAGATGAAGTGATGAGTGTTGCTTGTACATTCAGAACATACAGTAAATATAAGACACAAGGCAGAAAAACAGAGTTAATATAAACATCACTATTCTTGAGTCAAATGCCCTGGCAACTGGGTCTCGCACTGATAGCAGGAAAAGGAAA
This sequence comes from Fukomys damarensis, assembly GCF_012274545.1. Lineage (NCBI taxonomy): Eukaryota > Metazoa > Chordata > Mammalia > Rodentia > Bathyergidae > Fukomys > Fukomys damarensis. Next base: position 56,876,326 of record NW_022900949.1, read on the forward strand.
TAACTGTGTGCACTTGCAATGCCCATGGTGGTGATTGATGGTCATTAGCTGGAGCAAAGTGATCTCTCTCTCTCTCTCTCTCTCTCTCTCCAGAAAATTTACTGAGATTTAACTTTCGAACTAAACTTATAAAAGAAAATTGGTGGTGATTGATGGTCATTAGCTGGAGCAAAGTGATCTCTCTCTCTCTCTCTCTCTCTCTCTCTCTCCAGAAAATTTACTGAGATTTAACTTTTGAACTAAACTTATAAAAGAAAAAAAATATCCTGTACAGTTGCTTATATACATTCTTGACTTTGAAGTGATTATGTTCACCCTATAATGGCTTGCAGTCATTGCTGTCACCCTCATAGAAGGACAAGAGTCAAGTTAGTAAATAACCTGAGATAAAATAAAATACTCTTCCTCTCTGGCTCTCTGACCCTCTCTACCTTCTTATTTTTAGAACTGGCTTGGAATAAAGTTTATCCCTGGAGTTTGGGAGAATTAGTTCATGATACCCAATAGAATAGGACAGTTAATTGGCTTCTGGTTTAATTCCAGGTTCCTGAGACAGATTCTATTTAATAATTTAGACTCGTTATTTTAGAATTGAATTGAAATGACCTTAGGATATCTGGATTATGAATTTCCCTAGAAATTCTTCTCTCTCAACTTCAAGCATTCATACTTGTCACATTACACCATTTGGCCCATATCTAACAATAAAGCATCATTTGAATTTGTGACATTCTTTTGCCATCTCAGTTTTACTAGCATAAGTGGAAATGTTCAAACACCAAGTCTTACAGCTTATTCTTCCTCTGAGGAGATCACTTCTATAGTGAACAAGTCATATTAATTCAAATTAAGAAGAGTATTTGAAGTGTAGAGAAGTTTTGAGGCAAGGGTTCAGAGGAAATTCTACCCTGCCAAGAAATCTGTAACAAAGATTATATATATGGAAAATAGCTTGATATATTTCTAAAATGATATAAGTGTTTATGGTGCAAATGAAAATAAATCATAATTTTAAAATGATGTACCTCTATCTCAGAGAATAGACTTTTTCATTATCTGATTTGAAGTATATGTATAAAAGCCTTTAGTTTACATTTTGTAATATGTACCATTTTACATGATGTATTTAGACTCTATAAACAAATAATTGAAATGAGTGATAGAAATTCTCAGCAATAATAAAAATGATTATAATTTGGCTTGATACAATTCTTCCAAACATTCAATTTATTTGGTAAACATTTATCACATTCCTATTGTACAAAATTTTTAGCTATTCATTTGCAGTGTCTTTAGCTGCAAACAAAACTGATATGGTCCCAGCCTTCAGTGAATATGTAGCATAATGGTAAAGACAAGCAAGTAATTACGCACATGCTGGATATTATGAGAAGTAAATATAGAATATATTGCTCCATGGATCTATGCTGATTTTAGCTTCTGAGTTTTCTGGAGCAAGGAAATTTAAAAGCCTAAGAATGAATTTTTTTGAAATTTAAAATGAAATTTAAAAGCCTGAAGAATGCCTAGACAGGTATCTTAGTTGTGCCTAAGGTGAAGATATTAAAGATATCTTACTGGAAAGAACTACAATATAAGTAAGGGATAGAGTAGTGAAAAAAGAGGCTTTGGGAGCCAGACATGGGAGCCATGTAAGGTGCACTGAAGAGATTTGATTTCATCTAAGGGCTGTGGAAAGCAATTGCTAGTTTTAAGCAGTCCACATTTGTGTTTAGCATTTGTGTTTCTGGGTAAGAGCATAGCAAAGGGGTAGAGAGAGATAAGAGTAGAAGTGGCTTCTTGGCCATTATAGTGGTATTGAGAGAGAAAGATGGTGACTTGGCATGGATTCGGGAAATGTCAATGGGAAGAGAGAAATTAAGAACAATAGGTCTTGCTGATTGATTGCATGTGTGTACTGGGCGGGGTTATTGAAAAAATAGTTTACATTTGTTGCTTGAGAAGTTAAATGGAAGACAGTAAGTCCCGCCAAGTTTACCTGGTAGGCTACAGTGAGAATGAATTCAATTTTCTGGTATAATAGTAAATAGCACGACAAATAATAGTAAATTCAAAATATGTATCATTTTTTTATAGTCCCCAAAATATCCCTACATACAATGAGGTCATTAAAGAATGTTACTTCTCCATGATTTGTTTTGAGGAAAATTATTCACAAATGTGTATACATTAAAATAATTTTATTCCACTTTTCAAGTAGATACACAGTATTATATTCTTAAAAGATAAGAAGCCAATAACAAATAAAATTTTAAGCATAATTCAAAATTAAACATTCCTAAAATGCATCAGAATACACTGTCTCATAGTCTTCTCTATTCTTTTTCCTACTCTGTTTCTTCTACTTGGAGCCGGGCATACTCTTGTACCACCAACTGCCTTTCACATGGAGAGCAGAGCTCATTCTTTGCTTCGTGCTGATAAATTTTCCTCCTGAGATCTCTGACTCTCTCACAGGTTTAGCCTGCGCTTATGGGAGTCCTTGGTTATAGGTGTTGAGTATGTACTGTCACTCCACACTCAGCATTTCACATGCATGATCTCATCCACCTTTTGCAACAACTCGACGCAGCACCTGTTATGGACAACCTATTTTACAGGTGAAAAACTGAGGTTTGAAATAGGTACTTAATTTAGTAAAGTTTTTCAGTGAATAACTTAAAAAATATGAACCTAAAAGTAGATATTTTTTTCAAAGCCCCCCAACACCCAGGTGTATACTTTGCACTAACCTGCTAAAAGACCTTTTCCTATTTCCCTAGTCATTTAAGTTGTATGATTATTTAGCTATTTCAGGTAAAATTGTCCTATTTTCAGCCTCTTAGCTGTACATCATACATTTATAAATAATAAAGGGACAAATGTAATGATAATACTTGCTGATTGGCCTTACCCGAGTATCCTTCATTTTTATGCATTCAGTATATCAACACTTGAATAATTGCTTTAAATTTTAACTTTTAATATCAACCTCATAACTATTTTAATAATTGTGTCAATATTAGCAAATCTACTAAATCTCCTATCCCAAATTCTATGCACAGTCTCCATCTACATGATTCTTTCTGCACTACTACTTGCTATGACTGCGTGATCCTAAAATTCCATTTATCTCCCAACCGGATGGACATCTGATTCAAGAGTAGCCAATCTGTAGGTGGCTACCAACTGGAAAGTTGACGTGCTGAATGCTCTAAACAAAGGATTTATCAAACTAAGATTCTCTCTCAGAAATGTGGCCATCAACTCAGTAGCTGTAGGACCAAACGTAGAGAGGTTCATCAAAAGATTAATCAGACAAAGGGTTTGGTTCTGAGTTATGAGAATCAAGTACAATTAACCTTTGTCAGTGATCCTATGACAAAATAACCTTGTCTCCTCAGGGCTTTGAACCATTCTTGGTTCAGGATCTGGACATTGCAAAGCCAGGTTGACTATAGTTTCTCTTTATTATCGTTGTTGGGTTCTGTTGAAACTTTACCACACTTTATCTTCATTTCTATATTTGGTCCTAAAAAATCCACAAATAGCAATGGAAGCAGCTCCATGCTCTTAAGAGGAATCAGATGTCATTTCTTTTTTCCTGAAAGTTCCTAACCCAAGATCTTTGTTTTTCTTTGCATTAATTCACATAGTATTAATAATAGTTACTGGCAATTATTTAATATATTCTACACGTCAAGGACTGTGCTAAGTTCAAAGCATTGTGACATTTAGTCATGTTTTTCAAATAAATTTCAGTAATAAGTTTCAAGTAAATTTGCTATTTGATAAAGCAACCAAAGCACAGAAAGAGGCATAAGTATTATAAAATCACATAATATACAGTACAGCTAACATTGAAATGTTTTGTCTGAGTGATTCCAGAGCCCACATTTTCATAATATTCTACTGAATCTATGTCTAGATTAAGGACCCCATAATTTCCTTATATAAAACTTTGTGTTTTGTTTTTCTGTACTGCTACTAGATCCTCACTCTTTCACTAAAAGTGAATTTTATTTACTGTTTTGTTTTGTTTGAGAGATAGTGATTCCTTCCTCTGTATTATCTTCTCACCTCATTGAATTAAATTCTAACATTACATTAAGGCTTAGGTATGCCCTCAGGTGTCCAAAGGATTTTGGCTCACTCAATTTATTCCATAGCAAGAACACAATTTTACATTGTATAATCCATCTTTCCACTGATACCACCACTTCATGTAAGACTTTCTTTCTTAGTTAGGTTAATTTGATACCTAGAGTTGTGTCCTATGCTCTTTATGTGAAAACACTTTTGCAAAACTGAGCTCACAAGCCAGGCATAGTGGTGCATGCCTGTAATCCCAACATTCAAGAGGCTGAGTCAGGAGGATCAACTGGAGTTCGAGGCCAGCCTGGGCAACACAGTGAGTTCAAAGGCCACTCTGAACTACATAGAGAGACCTTGTGTCAAAAACAAAAACAAAAAGAAAAGCAAAACAAGCAAACAGAAAATAAGGCCATAGTAGACTCTACCACATCAAATTCCGAATTTGTTTTTCAAAAAAGAATAAATTTGTTAAATAATGCATATGATATATGATATATATATATAAATTTGTTAAATAATGCATATGATATATATATATTTATCATAGTTAATTTTTACATAGAGATTTGGGAATAAAAAGAAATTTCAATCAACTTCTAAGTGATTTTTTTATCATTTGATAATTTACTGACTAATTTCTTTATGTATCCAAATAATTTATGCCAATTTAGGTTTTTTTATTAGGAGATGCTTGCAGTACTTAATAATTACATTTATCATGGGGTGATGGCACATGTACTTAACAGATCTTAATTATTTTTTGTCCCCTATCTTTCTTATCCCTCTCTGTCCTTTCCAACTGTTGGTCCCCTTCCCATTTGTAGAAGCTCTTAAAAGAGAAGATGATAGTGAACATCCTTGTCTTTTTTTCTCAGTACCTATTCTTTCTCTCATCCTGGTAATAAGTCTACAATTTTATTTTAGTGAACAACATTGTCTTTTATTTTTAGTTCATAAAATTCAGTGCAGAAATTACCATTTCTGACTTTTGGCCCATTAGAATTAAATATGCTGGTCACCATGACACAGAAATATATAGAGACCCAATTAGAGGAAATGATGTACAAGACTACTAAAACCACTGAAAGAATGGCATGGCTTTTCATTCTTGATTATATTAGCAATGAGGAAGATATGATCCCGGAGCTATTGGAGGCTACATGGATTAGGAGTTTTCTGTTGAATAACAGAGAAACAAGCCAAAATGGAGAGACACCAAGTCTATATGACATTGACCAAGTCCTTGGATCAAATTGAGCGAGTCTGCTCTCAGCTTCTCAGACACCTGAGACAATAGGTTTCTGATTTGGGTGTAAATCAGCCTAAGTTAAAAGAGTTCTTTCATGGAAGATCATAGAAATGCTGATTGACTTACTTTGTTGTAAGGAAGAAATTAAATTATCCATTATCCTTTCTTCCCGAAACAGACAAATGCACAAACTTCACACTTCACTCACTCTCTAATAAGCAGTTAGCCACTATTTCCCTCCCTTCTACTGAGATTAAATATTTCACAACTTTACATTAAAAAGGATGAAGTAAAATCTAATAATAGGTAACATATACAAACAGAAAGCTCTGATATTATTGCATATAGGTAAGTTAATTAAATATCTTGTAGGCAGTTAGACAGGGCTGCCCTCCAGGAGCCAATACAGCAAGGAGCCAACATGGAGGACAATCAAGACAGTCACTGAAGAACAGAATTGTAAAAGGAGAGAAATGACTACAGCCTTGTGCTTTCCTGGGGATAAATAGCAGTGACTGATATTCTAAATAGGTATCAATCTACTTGGTGGGGTCCAAGGTCTTAATGCAGCCTTTCCAGGAAATATCCTTGATCCCCACCCTTACTGAAAATCCTTGTACACTTGCTATGTGACTTGATCCCCCATTTGACCCCATTAATCAACATTATCTAGGTGACTATACTTGTCATCTTATTGGTTGGTCATATTTTTGCCCCACTTCATGCCCACCTTGTAATTTTCCACTGGGTCTTATAGCTTTGTCCCACTTTGTACCCACCTCACCACATGGCTTGGCTGTATAAAACATCTTTGAAAAGTGGGGTGGGAGGGCAACCCACTTTCCAGACTTCTGTCTCTCTTAGACAGAAGCTTTTTTTCCCTCAGTAAAATTTTCCCACTCTTAAACTCTGTTGTTTCTAGAATTCATTCTTTAATTTTAGAGAACACAAAATTGCATTTCAGATATCTAATATTAGGTTTGGGAGTTATATCTCTTCCCCCATATCAATATTGCTAATGAATATCTTCAAGGATTTCTACTTTTTTCTACTTAAACCAGATGTATACAGAGTATTCTGAGTATTTGATCTTATTCTATATGCTTTGTATTGGGATAGGTGAGCACTATCTACCATAGATTATAAGAACATTAAGCTTAGAAGACTTGTTAATTTAATTAATGTGAGGAAGAATGTTAGTAGTGTAGACACAATTATTTAAATAAGAAATGACCTACATACTTCTAAACTGCCTGGCTAAGCTGACAAGCTGACAAGGCAAATAGTCTAAAATTAGACAACTCATATCAGTTATATTTGGAATAAAAACTTTTTCAATTTACTTGACACAAAATAATTGAAATATTTCTAGCTCAAATATATTGCTGTTTGATTTGGGAGTAAGTGGATACAACCCTCACACAGCATTATACACATGCAATGTACTAGAATATATATTAGTTGTGTTCAGTGAGCCATAAATCACTGGTGAGATCTAGGATTAGCAAGATATTAATGTTTAAGTGCAGAAGATTACCTTTGGTTTTATCTTTCCAAGCATTACAGCTTATAAAGACAGATAATTTTAAGTGTCCCTTAAGTCATCATTTTATCATAACTGAATCTTGCCCTTTACTGGGGTTTTCTAGAAAAAAAAAAATGCCAATGGGAAAACACAAGTCTGAGTGTACTTTCAATACTGAGTGATTACTTTCAATACTACTCAGGAAACTATAGACATGATACTGTAAGATCCATTCTACTATAAACTAATGTATATGTTCCCTTAAATTCATAAGTTTCAACCTTAATTTCAGTGTGATCAATTTGGATATGGAGACCTCAGAAGGTAATTAGGGTTATATGATATTAGGCAACCTCTCTCTTAATGGAAATAATGCCCATTAAAAAAGAGAAAAAGGCATAAAAATCTGTCTCTCTCTACAATGTAAGACTTCTAGCTTCCAAAACTATGAGAAAGAAATATTTGCTGTTTAGTCTACCCATTTTTTTTTTTTTTTTGTACCAGGGATTGAACCAGATCCTTTACACTTGTGAGGCAGGTGGTGGCACCACTGAGCTAAGTCTCCAACCCTAGTCTACCCCCTCTATTAAAGCTTGTAGCAGTCCAAATGGGAGGAAATAAGGCCTATGCAGAGGGAAAAAGAATATATTTATTAGAATATTTATAGGTACAAGTAAAAGAACACTTAACTGAAAGTAACAAGTGATATGGGTTTATTATCTGACATAAAAAGTTCAGGGTTGGCTGGTCCTGATTTAACTTCTGTTAGAGTGGTATTATTTAGGGCCAGGGTGTTTCTTCTGTTTTTCTATCTTCAAATTTTAATGAATTGGCTTTAGTCCTCATGCAAGATCTGCTGTAGTTGCACAATAACTGCTGGGAAATAGTATATTCTTATACAACACACCCAAAGGCAGAAAGAGGATTTTTTTGGGGGGATGGAAATCTTTCCCAAAAATCTCAGGAAAACTTTCGACAATTTTCCTTGACTATTCCATGGATCTAATATTTTCCCTGTTTTATAGCAAGTAGACAGCAGAGAGAATTAATGGGGGAATCACCTGTATGCATATAGTCAGACTATCCTTGCATGTGATTGCTTTGCAGAGATGCAGAAACTTAGTAGCAAATCAAACAGTGTATTAGAATTCCACATCAAATGAAGACTGATGGATCCCCCTTTGGGTGGAAAAAACTACCTACTTAAATTCTTTGTTTACTTAAAGAGTCAATTCCATCTAGATTTTGGAATTCTATCTCCACAGCATGTTCACATGCTAAAGAATCTCTTCTGAATTTGCTCTGCTTCAATAAATGTGCCATTGTGCATTATGATAAATATATGCTCTTAAATATATGAGCATGCTTCTTTTTTATTTACTGTTGTATTTTTCCTCTTGAGCCCTGCTGTTGCTAAAAGCCTACATGTGTTTTATAAATTGGCCTAGAGGCTATTATGTTGCAATGAAAATCCATTTTAAGAACAGAAAATATTTAGCCAGGCGTGGTGGCTCATGCCTGTAATCCCAGCACTTGGGAGGCTGAGGCAGGAGGATCACTTTGAGTTCAAGACCAGCCTGGGCTACATAGTGAGTTCCAGGTCAATCTCATCTACATAGTAAGACCCTGTCTCAAACAAACAAACAAACAAAAAGAATAGAAAATATTTATAAACTCAAGACAATGTAAATAAAAAATTGTGTTATTTGGAATGGTTGAGTTCTTGACAGTTTTCTTATACTAGTGGAAGTTTTATTTTTAAACCAGAAAAAGTAATAGTTAAGAATACACATTCATGCATACACAGAGAAACAAAATTCTGAAAAACAGCCTACAACCTTTACAAATTTATTATATTTAAATATTGAATACTTTATTGCTTATTGAACACTGCTTTGCATGTATTCTATTCAATTAGCAGGTATTAAATTCCTAATATGTACAAGTGATCTTCCTAAGTTCTATAGGGACACAAATAAAATCTATTTTCCATTAGTAAGAACTTTATAATCTAAACATGATATAACTCAGTATGTAAATAAGTATAAGGTGAAATTATCAGCTACATATTTTTACCTGAAACACTTACTACAGAAATAAGCAGTTAGGTCCCTCTGACAGGATTTGGGAGGTTTTGTGGGGGAATTATCTACTGGTTTGCTCTTTGGGATGGACTAACAAGGGGATGGAGGACACTTGGTGCTCTGAATCATGGAACTATATAAGTAGGGGCAGGGTTAGAAAATGTGAGCAATCGAAGCTGAGCAATAAAGTCAAGTTAAGGTAGACAAGGGTCTTGGAAAGGACCTGGACTACATTGAAACAAAAGAAAAGAATGTGCATGCAACTACCAGCTAATGAATATTCCTGGTCGAGGCCACCATCTCCTCTAAGCTCCTTTATGCTTCAGAATTTTCATGCTTCTTTTTGGAAGTTACTAATGATCATTACGCCCTATGCTGTGTTCTAGTTAACACTGTAAGTGCTGCACATGTATGGGCCCATGTAAGAATCCTTAATTCCTACTAGGTGCTTACCTTAAAGATCAATTTAGAAACATAGAGATTAAAATAATAACCCAAGGGCAAAATCCCTTGCCCATGGTCACACTTGTGTAGGTGGAAAGAGCACAACTATTCCTTCTTGATACACAGTATTTTCCTACTTTTACATACACTAAAGTAAATATTTTCCCACTTTTACATACATTAAAGTAAATAAGTCTTTTAAAATTATTTATGTGATGGTTTACTGTGGCAAATTTTCAATATAAACTTCAATTCCTGTAACCCTTTCCACTGAAGGATATCTCATGAAAGAGAACAATATTACATTAATAATCACAAATCTTTCATCAGGAAGGCAAGTTAGAAGCTACTTAGGATATCATAACATTTATAATATTTATTGTTTAAAACAAAAGTATGAAAGGCTTTATAACACTTATCTAGTAGATCCATGAAACGTGAATTAAAAGGTGCTATAAGCATTATCTAGGGTACAGTTTCGAGTTGGCTCCCCTCAAATGTGATATATTTCACCTGCACAGCAACTTCTTCTCAGTTTTGATTGAATCAGTTGCCAATTTCAAGAAATTAAGAAATCCAAACTAAAAGCATCTATTTCTAGCATCTCACAAAAGGCAACTGTGGACCTATACTCTGAGATCAATTGACCAGAGTGATTACATCAGATGGTTACATCAGATGGATCCAGTACTCCTTGATCAGTCACAAGTAGTTATTTAGTTCTCCATTGGCTTAGAGTTGGGGTTAGTCTAAAACAACACTCATTTATTAGCTCACGATTTTGTTGCACAAAATTTATGCGAATAACTTTCTCTGCCAAGGTGCTCACAGCATCACGAGCAAGATGTCAACCAAGGTGGGATCTTGTGTGGAGGCTCTGGGAAATAATCCACTCAGATTTGTATTTTGAAGTGTCAGGACTAAGGCTGCCCTTTCTTCGCTGCTTGTCAGTTATAGGTGTAACTATTCTTTCCTCATTTTCCCTCATCTTTACAGCCTTTGATGGAAAATCTCTCTCATGTTGAATCCTTACACTTTGAATCTCTCTGAATTAACTATGTAGAGAAAACTCTCTACTTTTATAGTGCTGATATGATTAGTTTTGGGCCTTCTACTGATTAGTAGCTTTAATCACACCTATCAAATAATTTTGACCAGGTGAAGAAACAAAACCACAGGAATAACACCAGGGCTGAGATTATGGGGCCATTTTGGAATTCTGCTTACCACAGACAGCAATGACCCTGACTACTGCACATGAAAAAATGCCAAGTGCACATACAAATAGAAAGCCATGGAAACTCTTGTGCTACTGGAAGGAGATTTTTGATACTGCTATGCCAAAACACTATTCAATAAAAAAGTGTATATGCATATGCTGTGCGACAACAATCATGCTTTTCAGATATACTCAAGACAATTTTATATCTGCCTATCTATCATCTATTTATCCTGTATTATCTTTCTATACTCATGAAGCAGATAAAGACTCAAGGAAAATGTTTTATGCTTTTATAGTGTCCTTTAAAGAAAATTTGTAGATAAATCTCATTCGGGAATGTTGTCATTAATTTTTTTAACACTTTGAACATTTCTGAGATCTTTCATTTACAATTAGTCAAATTTTCCTGAGCCATCTTAAGAAATATGCTTGGAAGGGGAGCCTAGAAAATGGATTTGAATGTTAGGTAATAGTATTCCTTTATTTTTGCTGAAAACAATCAATAGAGACCCTGTGAGCATTGTATATTGTTCTGGATAGATATGTCAAGGCTTGTGTTCTTCTTTCTAAAGATAGACTATATGTGTTTTTATGAGAGAGAAAAATTTGTAACATCTACCAGGATGTGTGTGTGTGTGTGTGTGTGTGTGTGTGTGCTTTTTGGTTTTTTTTTTTTTTTTTTTTTTTTTACCATTTTTTGGATTTTTTTTTTTTTTGTACCAGGAATTGAACTCAGGTCCTCCCGCTTGCAAGGCAGGCCATTGAACCGCTGAGCTAAGTCCCTGGCCCCCCTTTTTTCTTCTTATTTATTTATTTTTTGCTTTTGGTTTTTTAATTGAGACACTCTTTGGGTAGAAATTGTGCTTGTTTGCTTGTTTTGCCCTAGAAAATTGGTAAGATATATATCCTATCATATATCAACTAAAGAAAAAAATATCTGAGTGTTTTGGTGCACACCTATAATTCTAGAACTCTTAGAGGCTGAGTCAGGAGGATCGAGAATCATAAGTTCAAGTCCAGCCTGGGCAATTCGGTGACTTAAAAGATCCTGTCTCAAAATAAAAGAGGGCTGGGGGATGTAACTCAGTATAAAGGCCCCAAGTGCCACACATAAGACAAAGCAAAAATATAGTATGACTGCTTAATATAATATGACTGATAATCTACTTAATTATAATCTGTTTATGATTTCTTATCTGGCAGAAATAAGAATAAGGATTAGAATAGCTGCTGTCTTCATTACTGGAAAAGTTAACCTACTAGTGACTTGCTTAGGATGTCAGACAATGTCCCCATGTATTCCCAAGTCCAGGAAAGTTACATATGTGCGTCCAAGGGCAGGTGTGAAGATCAGCAAATACCACTGTCGGTAAGTGCTTCAACAGAAGGGAGAGTATAGTGATATTTTATGTGTTAGAGAATAAAGTGAGAGATGATTCTGCAGGCATCTTTGATATCCTAGGAAATTTCCCCTTACTAAGATGAGAAGAATCATAGGACAACCGTGTAGTTAAAACATAGATATCCTTAAATCTTGTAGGCCCTAGACATATATAGAGCCTGTTTTTTGCTCTTTCTCCTTTTACCTGGTATAAAGTTTTAATTCCATATGTTGTTTTATATCAAGAAAGACACTTTATGTTTTTATTTAAGCAGTAGTGAGTTTTCTGCATTTCTAGGACTTTTTCCATTCAAGACTTTTGTTGAAATTGTTATTTGTAATTATACCTGAGATTATTGACTTCGATAGTAAACAGGTAGTCTGCTTTTCCTTCTCTTTCTGGACAAGTGGTAGATTTCACTTCTCCATCTGTTCATGTGTCACTGTGTGCCTTTTCTTCTGTTGCGCAAACTGAAAATTACTGGTCCGTCAGCTTTAGCAACAGAGCACAAAAGAAGAGTGTGTAGAGCAGAAGCCCAGACAACTTATAATGAAAGGATAATATAAGAAATATACACATGCTGAGATTTCTTGAGATTGTTCATTATTGTAGCATAACGTACTTATCCTGACATATATGAGGCAGAACAGTTTTGTCTCCTTCCATCTTGTCAAAAACGTTCCGTGATTTTAATAATCTTCTAGTACACTCAAATTTTAGACATATTGTTGACAATGTGCCCACATAATCTGGAAACATATTGTTCTTGATCAGGTGTAACTGACACCTGAGTTCCCATTGCTCTTGGCATTCTTCCTCTCCTCCCAATAAAATATGCTGACAAACCGGCAGGTAGATTTTAAGGTTCATTCATGTTTTCACAAAATGCCTATTTTATTTCTCTGAAATGGTATCTGATAGTTTTCAGGAGGCCTGTAAAAATGATATATTGATTTTGAATTGTTAGAGTGATTAATTGATTATAATTACTCTCACTTTTAGATAGACAACTTGTGGAATTCTATAGGTTGGACTAAAATGCAGATATAATTATTTAAGTGTCTGAAAGCTTGATTTTTCTCATAATGCATTGTAAAAAATTACAAAATTCAAGACAAGAATACTGCCTGGCTTTTGCAAAGCTTTACAAAGAGCAGATATTATACTGATGAATTCACTAGTGTCTTTGAAACTAGTACTTAAATCCTGAAATCCAGTTGATTTGTTTCTAGCAAGTAAATTAACTGTTTCATGGCTTACAATATTGATGATGGAAGAAACAGTCCATTTTGGAGAACCAAAACATAAAGTACATTGCAGTATGAATACAAAATTAACACAGAGACAATTAACCACATTACTTAATGTATAATGTAAAGCTAATCTCAATTCATTTGTTTATATCATGATAAGTATATTCTTGTCAATTGCTCTTGGATATTTAAAAGCTACTGGCTTAACTTTTATTTTGCATGTATTCTTTTATGATTATTTCTTTTCCTAATTTGTGGTACTGTCAACTTCATTTTAGTTGACTTTTTTTATATGCTCATATCTTCATTTTGGTTCTAACAGGGCTTATAAGTTTGAAACATTTGTTTCATTTTGTGACATTACTTGTCTCGGCTTGATATTTTCTAAGTGAATTCAATAGTGAGACTCATATAAAATAATCTATGTTTTTCATTTCCAAACGTCTGACTTTTCTCGCTTAGACATTTGCCTACTGATAAAAACAGGTGTTGCCTAGATAATGAAAACTGTTTGTTGAATATTCTCGATAGCATTTTTGTAATTGTAAATAAATTACTACTAGTCTTGCCAAGAACTTGTTAATTTTAAAAAGCTATCCATTGGTGAATATGTTTTCTTTATTTTCTCTTTTATAATTCATTTCTATTTAATGTATTTGCTCTGTAAAGAACTACAAGAATTAAAGTTTCTGCAAAGCAAATCCTATTGAGGTATATATTATGAACCACTGTTTGATTCCTGAAAATATCATGAATGCAGTACATGTCATTAAATTCATACAGATAGAAAAATTAGATGAACCTTCCTTTGAGTGCCAGAAGAAAAAGAAATATCTGTTCAAAAATTACTATGTGATATTAAAAAGTATCTTGTTTTAATATAATCTTTATAAATTTGCCTGTTTCTAATTTGTGATTATTTAGTCTATAAAAATTTGTAGCTTGATTTTATGTGTTTGTTTGGTACCGGAGATTAAACTCAGGACCTATGCCCTTGTGAGGCAGGCAACAGAACCACTGAGCTAAATCTGGGTCCCTGGCTTGATTTTAAACAATCAAAAGAAGCTACTTTATGTTGTAAACTGTTGAAATTTAATAACAATGTATTATGTGCTTTTTAAATTGCTTCTCTCACAGTGGCTGAAAGGGAGAGAACAATGACTCCTCCATATTCTTGGAATAGTTTATCTTTCAGAAACTATGATCCAGTCTTGTACTTATTTTCTTTGGCGTTCTGATTGTATTATTCAACTTCTCATATATTCTGAGGAGACAAAGGAATCTTTGGAGAATCATACTGAGTTCACTGTAAGACTTTCATTCTCTTTGAGCTTAAAAGTTAGGCAAATTCTCTTGTTGGTTTTAGCTTAAAATGAATATATCTAAAGGATCTTTTTTTTTCCAAAGAATTAAAAGGTCAGAACAATAAATCAAGAACTGCTACTCAAGTTAAACATAGTACACATTATTTTTCCCGCAATGTAAAAAGTGGCCTTTTCTAGTTTTTTGGATTGATTGATTCAGATGATCTTAAAAATTGATATTAGGCTAAATAGAATAACGAAAAATTAGAAACACATTAAAGAGAAATAGACTTCATTCACTCACTCAACATTCATAAATTGAGTTTCCCTACTGTGTATAAGCCAGAGAGGCACAGAGGGAAATACAGAACTGCACTGAAAAGCACCGCAGGTTGCTCCATGCCAGAAACATAAAATCTATAGATATTAGATGACAAGGGAAAGATGACAATTCAGTACAATGCAATCAAAACAAGTAATATATTTATATTTCTCATTTTTAACAAATGAGAGATGCAGATAACAGAAGTTACAGAAAATCAGAGTTGCAAAAGCAGTTTTTGAAGGCATTCAAGCTTAGGTAAAAGACACAGGATAGCAGCTGTGACCGTCATTAATAAGCAGCATCTGACAGCAGAACCCGTGCCATGCTTAGTGCTGCGATGCTTTTCTGAGCAGGGTTTCTTCAGTCAGTCAGAAAAGTCACATTTTGTTCAGTACATAACAGGTAAACTTGTCTCTCTTCAGTGCATCTGGAGTCTTTCAAGCTGGGTGGTGAGAAATAATGTCTTCTGTTGTTTTACAGTAAAAGAGGCTTGATAGAGACTTCGTTAATTTTCAGAACATTGAATGAGGTATATGTTTTATTTGTTTGAAAAACTGCTATTTCAAATTATAGGAAGAATTTGAGCATGGTATATAATTTTTTTGCACATTCTTTTTTCCGCAATTTTTTATTAGTACTTTTGTAGTGTATAATGTTTGCATTTCTTGTGAGGAGGTGGTGCGTGCACATAACATGTACTGATTCCTTCTCTCATTCCCTTTTCCTTCCCTCCCTCCTTCTCCATCTCGTGATCCCCTTCCCACTTGAGAAAGATCTATGTCCCTATTTTCTATTATCTAAAGTTTAGTTTGCTCTTTATTTTTTTGGCTTCTCATTTAAGAGAAATGATATGATATTTAAGTCTGTGTATCTTGTTTAACTTAATACAGTGGACTCAAAGTGCATGCATTTTCTCACAAATGACTCGTTTATCTTTCTTTAGGAGGTAGTAGTACTCCATTATGCAGAAATATCATAATTTCTCTTTACACTTCTTTTGCATCGTTCTTAAAAACTCTGTTTAACAGAGAACCACTGCCTAACCAGTTACATTTTGACAAAATCTAGTGGCAGTAGGATGAAATGAAAATGTATTTTATAATATATTCTTCAGATTAAATTATAGAATTAAACTTAAAGGTTGCAATGTATAATTGAGCAATATAGTAAATATAACTCCTTTGTTTCTATCTGACGAACACTTTCTATTTATTTATTTATTTATTTTTCGTACCTGGGATTGAACTCAGGACCTTGAGCTTGTGAGACAGGTGGCGGCACCACTGAGCTAAATCCCTGGCCCTTAAGTAAAACTTTCAAGACCAGAAAAATATGTGACAGATTCCAATATTCCAAAACATTTCCAAGACAAGGGTCAGGCCATTTAATCTGGATGTACTAAGATATAACTAATTTAATTTTGACTATTAGTGATCAATCATTTCCAACAATAAAAACATAAAGGAAAACAATTAATGCAGAAAATTTAGATAATGTGTTGGACAGTTGTCTCTACCATCAGGAAAGGAAGACTGCTTCCTTCCCCACCTTAAATCAAGTATGAGGGGTGAAAAAGAGACCTCTGTACCCTATCTAGCTGATGGGAGTTGGCCTGCATGTAATTAGATGGGAAATTCATTTAAAATCATTCTGGGTAACAGCCCACCAAAGGTTCAAATGTCTGTGGCTGCACCCCTCAGAACAGTCAGGCACACTGTGCTTCACAAATATAGGCAACTGTAGAGAGGGAATTTAAATGTCTCCCATACAAGACAATAAAAAATTAAAAGTAAAATATCTGAAAAATTTAATTTGGAACATATGCCTATCTCATATGATGTGAACATCTTTATAAGTTATTCAATTGTTCTTTTTCTCTCTAATCCTTTTTTCCTTGAACTCTACTGCAGAAGGGTCATTTTCTTGGATCTGTAGCATAAACGATGTAAAAGCGTAATAACAGCTTAAATAATCGGCTTTCCAATATTTTTGTTACTTTAAATATGAAAATGATATATTTTCTTAGAACATGGAGATAAGTCTGTATGTATTAAAGAGACAGGCTTTTAAATTACAAACAACATTTAGCTGCTGGAATACATAGAAGTCATCTTCATATAGCAACAGATACTATGATAGGACATGAATTAGGTTGCCTTGCCTAGAATTCTCTTTCATTAGGTTTTACTTTTACTCCCACTTACTTATTTTTTTTCTAGTCTTCCACTATTGCTCATTTATTTTGTCACTTGTTTACTGAGCCAGTTACTAGATGACCCCATCCTACTGGGAATTTTAGGTACCGAGACATTGCATGAGATTGTCACTCCTCTGGTGATGCTGTTTCTAACCAAGCAAGATTTCTAAGCTTGCTTGGATTTGCTGTTGTTATTTTCTGTCTTTCTACTGATTTTCTTCTGTGATCATGTGTTTTCAAGGAAACATTTTAAGTTAATATTTATTTATTCATTTATATATTTATTTATTTTACTTGGATTGTTTGGAGGGCATTCACTCTGCACAGTACTTTTTATTTTTTGAGACACCATTTTCCTAAGGTGCTAAGTTGCCAAGGTGGACTCAAACTTGCAGTCCTCTTGCCTCAGTCTCACAGAGTGCTTGTGCCACCATGCCTGGCTGGAACTTATCTTTTAATTAAGAAATCTTTGCTCTGGTTAGGCTTAATTAAAATAAAATACTTATTCAATGAGATGATCTTTTGGAATAGCAGCAAGAAAAATCCTGCAAATGTAGAATAATAACAGTATTTTAAGGCTTTTCAGTGTACATAAGTTGTGTAACAATATTGTTCCCCCAAATGTAAACATACAGTATTCTTGTCTATGAGATCTGAGACAATACCTCATATGACCTTCATGACCCTCTCTCTTCTATTAAATTTTTATTAATATATCTTTCTGATACAAAATAATTATGTTCATATTGAGGAACTGGTACCTGTGTTTATTCATATGACAGATTCAGCATATCATCTTCAACTTTCTTTATAAGAAAATTTGTATAACTGGAACATACCTGAAAATTATCTGTGTCAAATACCACTAACAGTAGAAAAACCAGATGTGCACGCACACATACACACACACACACACACACACACACAAACACATCCCTCTCATCCTCACACTCAAAAGTTGCCTAGAAATTCACAAGAGTATGGTTTCATAGCCAAATGCCTATTTATTGGTAGATGAAAGACAAGGGCACAGCCAACTACTTTCACCAGTAAAAGGATTTTAACAGAAGTTGTTTTCAGAAATATTATTTGTCAACTTTTTTTTTTTGCATAACACCAAAAAAAAAATGCTAATGCTGCCACTGTGGACTGAAGCATATGGAAAAGACCCCTTGTGGTCAGAGGCACCTGCTATCCTAAGAGCTAAGGGTACCTGTGTCTTCATGATCTATAGCCCATTTCCAGCCTTCAGGTTTTGAAGCTCTGTTTTAGATTATTTCCAGGACTGGCTTTATTTAAGGCTTTTATGAGTGCTCTAGAAAATGAAGACCCCAGTAAAATCTTCCAGTTCACAGATGACACTGAGCTTCTCTGAATAATAAAATGTCATATTGATAAGGATAAACTGCAAAAAGATCTTCCCTGCTTGTGTGTGAGGTCAGGACACAGAAGATGAACAGCAGTATGGGTATGTGAATATGGTAGAATAAGGACAAATGATATGAACAAAATTTATATGACCACAGTTCTTGAACATTAGTGATGCCACATGCAAAGATTTGAAAGTCAACTTATTCTCTTGCTGAAGAACTACCCCTGGAGTCTCTGGTGACAAACACAAACTACAGTTTTGGAAATCATCAGTCATACTACTGCAAATGAAACAGAAAAAAAGTACATAAAAATATTTTTATTGAATTTATTGGTACATTGTAGGTAGACAGTACAGTTCCATTCATTACTGGGATCTTCTACCTTTACATGACAGGTCTTGGTTCTCATTTTTTACCCTTGTCCCCACCCTCCCTTCACCCGCTCCTCCCCTCCCTACCTACCAACACTTTGTTTCCATTTTTACATTTTCTCACATTTTTCCCTTTCACTTATTCCCTTTCCCCTACCCTTCCCACTCTCCCTACACTTTTGGCTCTTTCTTTCTATTTCACATTGCTAATTATCTCGTTAGGGTCTTGAGTACTATTTTAGTTTTTCACACCAGAGAAACTATTCAGTATTTTCACATGTGTGACTTATTTATTTCACTTAGAGGTATATCCTCAATATGTATCCATTTACCTATGAATGAATCTACTTTCTCATTCTTTATGGCTAAGTAGTATTACCTTTTATAGAAAAACCACATCTTCTTTATCCAGTTTATAACTGATGGGGAGATGGGCTGTTTCCAAGTTTTAGCTATTACAAACTGTGCTGCTATAAACATAGGTGTGCATATGTCACTGTGATATGATTCTTTTGATTCTTTTGGTAAGATACCCAGCAGAGGAATGGCTGGGTCAAATGGAACCTCTAATCCCAGCTCATTGTAGTATATCTGTAATGATTTCCACAGTGATTGCACCAGTCCGCACTCCCACCAACAATGGAGAAGGGTTCATTTCTCCCCACAACCGTGCCAACATTTGTTATTGTGTGATTTCTTGATAGCAGCCATTCTTTGTGGGGTGAGGTGGAATCTCAGTGTTGTTTCCATCTGCATGTCTTGAATGACCAGTGATGTGGAACATTTTTTCATATATTTACTTGCTGCTTTCACTTCTTTGTCTGAGAAATGTCTGTTCATTTCAGATGCCCATTTTTGAATTGGGTCTTTATATTTGGGGGAGCTGATTGTTTTGAGTTCTTTATATATTCTAGATAATAGTCCTTTGAGGAGCAGCTGGTAAAATTTTTTTCCCACACTGTAGGTTGTCTCTTAGTTCTGCTGATGGTTTCTTTTGCAGTGCAGATTAGATGGTCTATATCTCAACTTAATAAAGGCTATCTATGAAAAACCAACAGCCAACATCATATTAAATGGCCCAAAACTGAAAACCTTCACATTAAAATCAGGAACAAGACAAGGATGCCCACTATCACCACTCCTCTTTGGTATAGCTCTGGAAACATTAGCCAAAGCAATTAGACAAGAAAAAGAAATTAAAGCAATAAAGATAGGAAAGGATGAAGTTAAACTGTCATTATTTGCTGACGATATGATACTCTACATTGAAGAGCCAAGAAGCTCCGCCAAAAGACTACTAGACTTAATTAACACTTTTAGCAGTGTAGCAGGATACAAGGTCAACACCACAAAATCAATAGCCTTCTTGTACACAAATAACAGACTCACTGAGAGAGAAATTAGGGAAATAATTCCTTTCACAATAGCAGCCAAAAAAAATAAGTATCTAGGAATCAACCTAGCAAAAGACCTCTTCACTGAAAACTACAGAACTCTGAAAAAAGAGATTGAAGAGGATATAAGAAAATGGAAAGATATCCCCTGCTCCTGGGTAGGAAGAATCAACATAGTGAAAATGGCCATACTACCAAAACTGATATACAGATTAAATACAATGCCAATTGAAATTCGTACACTATACTTCACAGAACTAGCAAGAAAATCCAAAAATTCATTTGGAACCATAAGAGACCTAGAATAGCAAAAGCCATCCTAGGCAACAGACACATGGCAGTGGGTATAACAATTCCCAATTTGAAACTATAATACAAAGCCACTGTGATAGAAACAACATGGTACTGGCAAAGAAACAGACCAGAGGATCAGTGGAACAGAGTGGAAGACACAAAAACAGATCCAGTAGTACTCAGCTACCTCATGTTTGACAAAGGAGCTGACCATCCCTACTGGGGGAAAGATAGCCTCTTTAATAAATGGTGTTGGAAAAATGATCTCAACCTGCCAAAGATTAAAAGTAGACCCTTATCTCTCACCATGCACTAAACTAAAATCCATGTGGATTAATGATCTAAATAGTAAAACAGAAACACTAAACTTGCTGGAAAATAAGTTAGGCAGAACTCTGGAAAATATTGGCATAGGAAAAGACTTTATGAACAAATCCTCAGTAGCACGGGAATTAGCAGAAAGAATTAACAAGTGGGATCTCATCTTATTAAAATATTTTTGTATAATTCTCAAATCAATCCTGTGATAATTTCTAGTCTGTATTACAAATGAGGAAACAGACTCAGTATGTGATTTACCCTTGCATCAAAGCATAGGATTCTGCAATTACTTATGCACAATACTAAAAAGTAATTGAAAACTATTCAGAAATGTATGCTTGAAATAAAGATAAGAATTGGAGATAACTGAAGACTAGAAAAATTTTTAGAAGAACATATATTAAAAAAGGGATTTTCAGTCTGAAAAATAATTTGTAAACTAAATGTAATATGCTTGGTTATGATTCTAGAAGTCTAGCTTTAATTTCAAAAGCCATGGGGCTTAAGAATTATATTGGTTTGCTAGGCTGCCATAACAAAATATCACAAACTGATTGGTTTGAACAGTAGAAATGTATTGCCTTGTAGTTCTGGAGGCTGAAGTCTAACATCAAGGTATCAGCAGGGTTGGTTCTTTCTGAAGGGTGTGAAGGAAAGCTCTTTTCTCTCTTTGGGCTTTAGATGGAATCTCCTTCTTCTGTCTCTTCATGTGGTCTTCTCTCTCTCTGCATGCCTGTCTCTGTGTCCCCATTTCCCTTTTTGATAAGGATGAGTTATAAAAGATCAGGACTTGCCTCAGTGACATTGTTTAAATTAATCACATCTCTAATGATCCACTTACAGCTAAGGTCTTCCTTAGATATTGAGGATTAGGATTTAAACATATGGATTATAGTAAAATCTAACCAATAACACATAGAAAGGAAGCATTGTACAGTGGGTGATCCATTTACAAAAGTTATTGCTTTGACCAAGACCTAGAGGCAGTATATATAATTGGTGTAAACAAGATGTGGAAAGAGCCTTAAAGGAAAGAGAAGTTGTGGGTATTGGTAAGAAAAGAATATGTGGCAGAATTACAGCATCACAATGATGTAGAGTTATGGACAATCACAGAGCTCACTGTAGTTTTGCACAGGTGTTGTGAAATCTGGGTGAAGGATCTGTTCTCCTTACTCAACAACAAAGCCAACTGCTCTGACTAATAAACAGTACATCCCTTTTGCAATGTATTTCTATAATTTTTTTTAATTCAAGCAAAAGGATAATCTGCAAATTTTTAAAAGTATGACATATTTAAAAACTCAAATAATCTTTGACTGTACAAAGGCTTGACTTTCTTTTTCAGATTAAAGTAAAAACAAAAAACTTTCAACCAGTTTATATTAGATACAATTATGCTGGCATTTGTTTTTAAAATGAACCTATTTTTAATGTCCATGAAACTAAAAAAAAGAAAATCAGTTAAATTTTATTTCATTCAGGGTAGCTTCCACCCCATGTCACAATATCACCTATTATATATGTCACAATAGCCTAAGAGTTATTTTAAGGTATCCAATGAAACAAGTAAATTGCAATTATTCTTTCACATACAGATATATGACTTGAAGTGACAGAGACAAATAAGAATACATTTTCATGTTCGCTACTGTATCCATGCTTGCAAGGCAGAATCTTTAGTAAAAATGACTTAGTTTAGTCTTAATAATAATTTCTGGTAGGAAGGTCTGCATTATTACTATTTTATTAAGGTTATTGTCTAAGAGTCTTTTAAAATGTCTCCACATTTACTTTCAGTTTATACTAACTCTCTGAAGGTGCAGTTGAATAGATGTGTCCATTTTCTTTTTTCATCTTAAGTCTCTTGACTTGTTCCTGCAGTTCCTAGAGGCAGGGTTTTGATTGACAGCTTTGACAGTGCCAGCGCAAGCACCAGGCAAATCTATCCAGCATCAAAGACTAGATGGTGTGTGTATGCAATACTGGTACCCAGTTTCTAAATGTAAGCACCCTTGAACATCTTGTCATCAACTGACCCAAACTGACTGCTGCATTTTAAAGCAGAGAGAACATTGAAATTGTGAACACCAGTTTGTAAGGCCCTCTGAAAGAGCACTGGTAAGTTGAGTCCAGGTACTGAGTGGTATTTGGATTTAGTGTACAATATCTACATTCAGATGTATGACAAAGAGATAATTTCTGAGGGCAAGGGGCAATGGTGAAGATCATCACCAAAGGTCAAGGTGAAAGAATCCCTTCCTACAAAATAAGGAGGGGAGATTTTCGGTTTCAGTATTTAAAGGAAGAAATATAAAGAGGAGAAACATTGAATTATTTTAAAAGAGACCATGATAATATTGCTATTTTTAAAAATATGATTGAATTTTATTTCATCAAAATTGGAAGCTAGAAAGTACAAAAAAATGATCAATATATGTGTTACCTAAACACAACTAATTAAAATTTTTACCAAATGCTTCCTATGCTTTAACTGTTCATATAAGTTTGTGATTCTGTCCTTCCCAGTATTCAAATCATCTCATTTTTAAAATACTGACTTTTCATCATTTAGTATCTATGTTAGCCTTGGATTTATAACCATCTCTTACCTACTTTCATAATCTTAATGTTTCCTAAGATTCTTTGATTATTTTCTATTTTCATTTACCATAACCTCCAAGATCTTTCTTAATTCTTCTATTAGAACAGTTTTCATCTTAACTAAGTTATAAATCTGTATCTATCCTCAACTTTTATGTCTCAGACACACACACACACACAATTCATTAACCATTTGAATATTTATAATTACTGAATTAACTCATTAATAGTGAATTAATTAATCTGTTAATTCATTAAAATCTTGGTATATATTTGGCACTATTCTGACTTTTGAGTGCTTAACTTAATTGGGAAATGGTAACTGGATATGAGAGAAGATGAATCAAGGATTGGAAAGACATAGAACTCTATATTTCATGTCAGCATTTGGACATTTATTCCAAGTCTATTTTATGTGCCGCAATAACCTAACCTCCAAACACTGTTCATTGCATTTGTTGTTCTTGTGAGTAATTTGTTATTAAAGTGATTCTTTTGTTTGATGTCTGTATTAGTCAATTTTCCTTCACTACAATATATCTGAGTCAATTGACTTACAAAGAGAGAAAAGATTTATTTTTCCTCATGGTTTTGGAGGTTCAAGTTTATATCAAGAGAACCCATGTTGGGGGGCTTTGGTGAGGCAGCAAATAACAGGAAAACCAACTACTCATCTCATGAATTAGGAAGCAAAGAGAGGGAAGATGGGGCCAATGGAATTCCATAATCTCTTTTGATATTATACTCAAAATAACTCAAGGAGTTCCCATTATTCCCTGTGTCCTATAGATTGCATTACTTCCCAAGAGCCAAGATTGGCTCTTTGTTAGCCAATCCTCCAAACCATAATATTGTCTATGTTAGTTTTCAGTTGTTGCTATAATGAATTGTTCATATTTAGTGGCTTAAAATAACTCAAATTTATTATCTTACAGTTTTATAGATTAAAATTTTGACAAGACTGTTACTAAACTAAAATCAAAGTGTCAGTGGAGAGCATCCTTTGCCGTAGTGTGTGTGAGAGCAGCTATTTCCTTGATTTTATAGCTTCTAGAGGCTGCCTTCTTTCCTTTGCTCATGACCTTTTCCTAACATTTTCAGTCAACACAGGACCTGTCCTTTTCATACTGGCTTTTTTCTGACTTTTCTTTTCCTCACTTAAGAATTCTTGTGAATATAGGGGGCCATCCACATAATCCAGAATAATCTTGTTTGTAGATTAGCTGATTCACAATCTTACCTTAAGTCTCCTTTGCCATGAAACAAACATATTCACTGGTTCTGTAGAATTGAATGTGCACATCATTGAGAGGCCATTATTCTATCTACTGTAACATCTGTTTCTTTCTCTTAGCCTGAATGGTTTACAGAGGTTTCCTTGTTTCCGTCCTTCTTTTTTTTTATTCATTGTTTATTGGTACATTTTAAGTAGACATTATGATCACAGTCATTACTGGTAATTTGTACCTGTACATATATCTTTGTATATCTTTGTCCTTAATTTTCCCATTCCCCTTCCCTCCCTTCAACCCCTCTACCTTTCCCTATTTACATTGCTTTGTTTTTGTTTGTTCTTTCTTTATAATTGGTTTTTCTTTCCCCTCTTTCCCCTGCCACCCATCCTTAGTTCCCCTTTCCTTTAAATATTTTCTTCCTATTTCAAAATATCAATTATACATTTTGGCCCTCAATTATACTTTCAGTTTTTCACACAAGAGAAACAATTCAGTATTTACACATGTGTATCTTATTTATTGCACATAATAGTATGGCTTCAAGGTACATTCATTTAGCTATAAATGTTTCTAGTTTGTCTTTCTTTATGGCTGAGTAGTACTCCATTTCATTAAAAAAAACACATCTACTTTGTCCAGTCACTGGCTGACGGGCAATTGGGCTATTTCCAAGATTTAGCTATTACAAACTGTGCTGTTATAAACATGGATGTGCCCATATCACTATAGTATGACACTTTTAATTCTTTCAGGAATTTACACAGAAATAGAAGAGCTGGGTCAAACAAAAGCTCTAATTCTAGTTTTTTGATGAATCTCCATACTGGTTTTCACAGTAGTTGCACCAGTCTACATGCCCACCAACAGTGAAGAAGGGTTCTTTTCTCCCCACCACCCTGCCAGAATTTGTTATTGATTGATATATTTTTTCTGATCAAACTCAGGACCACTGAGTCAATCTCTAGCATTGACTGATTTTTTTGATAGCAGCTATTCTTTCTGGGGTGAGATAAAATCTAAACATTGTTTTCATTTGCATCTCTCAAATGTCCAGTGATGTCAAACACACACACACACACACATATATACACATACACACACACATATGTCATTTTTACTTCATCTGAGAAGATCTATTCATTTTAGATGAGCATTTTTGGATTGGGTCTTTAAATTTGGGGGTCTAATTTTTTTGAGTTGTTTATAGATTCTAGGTAGTAGTCCTTTGTCTGAAGAACAGGTAGTAAAATTTTTTCTCTCTTTGTGTATTGTCTCTTCACACTGTTGATGTTTTTAATTTTTTTCTGTGCAAAAGCTTTTTAATAAGATAGATCCCAGTTGTTGATTCTTTGTGATATTTCCTATGTGATTGGGATTTTGTTCATAAAATCTTTGTCTACACTTATGTCTTCAAGAGTTCCACTTATTCTATTTCGAGCAGGTTTAGTGTTTCTGTTTTAATATTTAGATTCTCAATCCATTTAGATTTCTATGTACTGTATGGTGAGAGATATGCTTCTAGTTTTAATCTTTGGCACATGGAAAGCCAATTTGTTCTGCACCGTGTATTAAAGAGGCTATCTTTATTCTCGTGAAGGTGTTGAGCCGATCTGTAAAAGATAAGCTGACTGAATATGTTTGGAATTGTTTCTGTGTCTTCTCATCTCTTCAATTGATCCTTGGGTCTTTTTTGTTTTGTTTTCTTTTCCAGTACCATGCTGTTTTTATCACAGTACCTTTGTAGCATGATTTCAAGTTAGGGATTTTTATGCCTCCTGCCTTGCCTTTGTTGTCTAGAATTTCTTTTGATATTCTACATTTCTTCTGGTTTCAAATGAATTTTATAATCATTTCCTCTAATTCTGTGATATTGGTATGATAATGGTATTTTGATCAGGATTACACTAAATCTTTATAATAATTTTGGAAGTATGGCCATGTATCACTATATTGGTTCTTTCTACCCAAGTAATAGGAATATTTTTCTATTTTCTGATATTCTCTTCAATCTCCTATTTCAGAGTACCAGGAAGGTCTTTTACTTCCTTTTTTAGATTGATTCCTACATATTTCATTTTTGATGCTATTGTGAAAGGTGTAATTTCCCTAAATTCTCTCTTAGTGAGTTTATTTGTGTACGGGAATGCTATTGATAGTTGTACAACATTAACTCTAGGTTATACATTTAAGGTGTGTATGATACATTGCTAATTTTTGTGTCTCAGATTGGGTCTCCTTTTAAGATCTAAAAGATCTTTGTTCACACACATATTCCAAATTATGGAGAAAAAAACTAACCTGAAACTTCTGGTCCTAATCATTTGAATAAAGAATACCACATCATGATTATTCCCTATTGTATAGCTCAGATACAGTAAATAGACAGTTATGAACTGTTATCCTTGTGTAAGTAGGTGCATGTCCTGGGAAAGTCAGTAGTAACTGAATGGGATTTTTTTGACTAGAAAAAAATGAAGAGAGCACATCAGAAAACAGGAAAATAAAGCCATAAACTTGGCACTTCCCAAGAAAGATAAAGATTAAGGTTTAGATTCATTTTTGTATTCTAGAAAAATCATCTTAAAATCACATTTCCAAGTTTACTTTTCCCCAATTTTGTAATTCCCAGCAGTTAGTCTTAAACTGATATTTGATAAGCAAATTCAGTAACATAGCTGGATACATAGTCAACAGTAAAAAAAAAAAATCAACTCTTTTTTTGTCATATTTCTCCATCAATTTTGAAAGATAGCTTTTCAGGATACATTGATCTGGGTTGGAAGTTGTTTTCTTTTAAGGCTTCAAATACTTCAAGCTGTCCTTGACCTGAGAGTTTGCTTTGAGAAGTCTGCTGTGATTCTGATGGACATTTCTTTATAGGTGATTTGCTTCTTTTCTCTAATGCCTTTTAATATTTTGTCCTTGTGTTGAATTTCTAGAATATTGATTATTATTATATGCCTTGGCATCATTTCTTTTTTTTTTTAATATAGTGGTTAATTGGAGTTCTAGATGCCTCACTTATCTGTGTGTCAAATTCTTTTTCCATGCTTGGAAAGTTTTCTACCATTACTTCTTTGAACAGTTTTTTTAATGTGATTGCACTATCGTCTGCTTTTTTCATTGACTCTGATCAATCTTACACTATCCTTTGCATCATCTAGCAACTGTTTGATTGATTTTTCATGTTCACTTGCTATTTTAAGATATCTTTCTTTTCATGATTGCTAACTGCAATCTTGTCTTCTAGATCTGATATTCTGTTTTCAGTAGAATTTTTAATTTCCTGGAATTCTGTTTGAATCTGTTTCATTGATTCCATTTGTTTCCCATGTTGGGGCTTCCTGATTTCCATCATTTTTTAAAGTTTATCTGTTTTTGTCTGTATCTACTCTAGATTCACTGGCCATATCCTTCATTATTGTCATCATCTCACCAGCCACTACAGGCCTCAGCACCCATTGCTCGATTCCACTAGTGCATTTTTCTTTGAAGGCCTCTGGGGTCGCCTGTAATCATTGTGTGTGTGCAGTTTTGAATAGTCCCTCCCTTATCATGAACTGGGGCTCAGGTCAAAAACACTGCTTGCCACCCCCCTCTCCTGCATTGAGATCCCTCTCTTGGCTTTACTCATAGACTCCAATTTTTTGCTTCAGATCTTTGTTGGGTCCTAGGACCCACTTCCTTACTTTTCTTCCTCACCTTGCTATATCACAGAGTCTGGGCTCTAAATGTTGGAGAGGCTGTTTCTCTGCTGCTCACTACTCCATCATCTTCTTTGTTTGTTTTTGTAAGCTCTTTTAGACTTTTTCATGATAAAAGGTGGGTGAAATTTGCACTTTTGAAAGCTCTTTTTTGAGTTCTGTATGAAGAAAGATACTGTAAAATTACTTCCAGAAAGTTAGAAGAGTATGGAAATTATTTAAGCAAGAAAGGATGAGAATCTGATGTGATTTGATGATCCTAGAAATGGAAATAAATTGATGGTCAAAGAGACAGTAGGAGATAACATTGATAGGACTTGGTGTTTGCCTGGATGTGCAGGCAGGAGATGGTAGAGGTTAGGTAAGCTCTTGAATCTCTAGATTCAATGTATGTTGTAGGGTCTGTAACAGAGCATCTCTAACCCAAGTTATCTTGCTCAGAATTCTTTGCTGATTATTTACTTTATGAAGCAAGACTATGGGATAGTCCCATGAATACTTTGGAGCACATGATAAGGGGCACAGGTCAAGTGACTAAACATAAAGCCTCTCAGTTACAGGGCTCAATTATTAACTATTAGCTATGAAAGACCTTGTAATTTACCTAATGGGATGTGTTTATGCTTTTCTTTATCATCTTCTCTTGGAGGGCACATGTTTAGATGCTATCATTATGAAAATGAATATCCTGCTTTTAATGACTTCATAATCTAATTAAGAGATTTCTCAGTGACTGAGTTAGAGACCTGAGACCTACCCCAGCCCCCAAGGCAGCATAACAAATTTCCTCCACTTATAGAGTATATCACGTATAATTTCCTAAGTGGAAAATTTTGTCTTTCACTCTCAGAAACATTAGATATATAAATAAAGATAAGAAAAACAGCATTATCAATATGCTATAATATAACAAGGAGATATACATTCAAACCATTTGGAGATGGATTGGGTGATATAGGCAACATTTTTCATGAGACTGGATGAATTGCTATCCATATTTCCGGAAGTTTTAATCCTGAAAATTCTGATATACTTTGAACCATGAATTTTCTCATTTGTTTCTTCAGTAACTACTTTTCCAAACAAAATGACATGAAACTTCTTCCATCATATTTCATCAGCTGATTAAATTTGGAAAATGCAGTAGAGGTAGAGAATACATGATAATGTAATGATTTGTATCTATATGACTTACCCCTCTGGCTAAGAAGTGATTTTAGAGAGGTGATATAGCTTCTCATTAAGTTGTAGTTGGTGGTTCTGAAAGTGATAACATGTTTCTTCAATTATTTACTTGCTCTACCTTCTGAAAATATAAGCTATTGCACTTTGAGAGGTTTTTGATGTTTTTTGGTAAAAGGATCCTCCTTTTACAATATCTCCTCAATTCTAAACTTGTCTGTTAAAATCATGATTTCTCTCCACAGATTTTCTGTGCATATCATAGTATTACATCTGAAATTTGGGGGTGCATAAATACTTCATAAAATCCGTGTGCTTTTATTATTTTGCTTATATTTTATTTTTGCTCAGGGAAGCATTTGGCATGGCATGGTCAGTGTTTAACTCCAAATTCTGTGAATAGTTGCATGAAACTGTCAATAGATTCGAAGGGGTTTTAATTGTGATTTAGAGTTGAATTCAAATAGGTAAAGGAACCTCTTGGAGTGGTTGCAACAATTGAACTTGAAATTTGGCTTGGAAACTAATAAATTTAGTTTACTGAATAATTAAATTAGAAAAATAGATGTGAAACTATTTGAAACATAATTAATAATATCTCATTAATGCATCATGTTGTGATGAAAATAACATCCTGATATGTTGAGCTGTTCTTAAACTCCTTTAAATCTGTAGTGTCAGCAGTTGGGAATAATGTCAGACTCTGCTACTACCTTTTCCAATGCCACAGATGTATGGTTAATCATGAGAGATCCTAATAATCAGGAAATAGCTTAGGCCTCAAAGCCTGTGTCTCAGCCTTCCCTATCCTTCCTTGTAGTGCTTAAATCGCAGATGCAGTTTTTCTTAGACTTTTAGCATTTAGCACAAAAACCATTCTTCCATTTCAGAAATGTACCATGGAGACTGTTATACACAATCACTAGGATAGAACTGCGTACCACATCAGGCTACTGTTATAATCAAGCTTTTTGTGATAAGAGTGCTTTAAACCATCTTGACAAATGCTTATAATTATAATAGTTATCATATGGAAAACTCAGTATCCTCAAAGGGATTTAAGTATATCAAAGAATCTTTCTTCTAAAAGAGTTTATCAGCCAGCAGATTTCCTTTCTTATGTACAGAAAGTGCACTTTAGATACATAAAATGATAATAAATGCATTCTTAACTATGTCAACCATTATAGTAATCAAGCCCCTTTCTTTCCAAAGATTTTAAACTATCTCATTAAGTACACTTCTAGAGGACATGATGACACCCTCCACATAAGCAAGGAGAATGCCTTGTACTTACTTCCTTTCTTATCAGACTCTAGAATTTAAATAGTTTTGTCACAGTGATAATTAGGCTGCCAGAGCGCCTCACCCTCGTTTTACCTCCCTGTCAAGTCTAATGACTGGCCAGAGATAATTTGCCAAATTGAAAAAGTTAGTACGAGGCTGGAGGGAAGTGTAGGACAAAGTAAGCAAATTTATAACCTGTCCCCCTTAAATGCTCTGAGGAATAAGTGATGAGTTCTTGAAGCCAGTGTGTCTTGCATAGCCCAGAAAACAAACATGGACATTTCTTATATAAGTTTTGAAGCACTTATCTAATGGTTTCAAAATATGGGAAAGTTTGACCAGATGTTCCTCACAGGCTCTCAAAGAGTTTCAGAGTGAGGTGGGCATGTGGCAGGCAGTATGCAGAACTCTTCAGTTTCTGATTTGGCCATGCTTTAAATTTACAATAGATGTGGGCATAACTTGTCTCTCAGCTGAATTTCAGAGCTCAAGGGTCCAAAACTGTTATATCTTTTGATTCTCCCACTAGCATTTACTAGAGCAAGTAATAAAATGCAAAACAAAAAAGAGATGTTTTTGCTTTCCAGAATTGGATTTGCTATTTGATTTTTGTCTTTTTAAGTTAGTATTTCATGCCACCCTCTATTATAGACATATTTAATATGTACATCTCTATAGGAAAAGATGCAGCCACCTGCTGATTTAAATATTCAAAATGAACTAATAAATTTATATATAAAAATTCATATATATATATAAAATTACATGTATATGGGTTTAAATAATAAAATGCTAAGTTGTTTCTTTTAATTCTCAAAAAATAATCATAAATGGTGAGAGAATGATGAGTTCATTCAGAGCCTAAATCTTTTTCATGTTGTTCTTGTCATGATGTTCTCACATTCAAAAATCAATTTTAAACTACTACGTTTGCAATGTTGTGGTTCCAATAGAATTGAAATCCTGCAAAGATCGCTGTTTCCTCATATTGACTGACTTACCTTCTTTGTGTGCATCTTTGAGGGAGTGCACTTATTTACTGCAAATTGTAGTTACACAGCCTTAAATCCTTATGATTATCTTTCTTTGCACAATCTAGGAAAATGGCAAAATCAAAGCCAAATAAATTGTATGGTACTGAGATGTTGAGGCTGTTTTTAAGGAACTCAGACAAATTTTGATGTTCTGTGTAAAATGTGGGCAGTTTTCTTAGTGTCGGGAGTGCTGAAAGATTGATATCTCTTCATTTAGAGCAGTTTTTATTCTGTTGAAATTATCAAGTTGATACAATTGGAAGCTTCATGTAAATGGCTTTTGTAATTTGTTGTAGAGTTATGTCATTATGAAAAAGGTTACCATTAATTCTTGTCCTTCAGTAAATGGAATAAAACATGCAGTTTGGTTTCTACATAAATTCGTTTTAAACAATTCCCTTTAAATTTTTATTTTGATATTAGGTGCTCCTGGGAGAAACACATTGTAGACTCTTTGATTGTTCTAAATACATTGGGAGGCTCCTTCTTCCCAAACATAAAGTATATCTACTTTTTGATATCGAAGAGACAGAGACTGGGAAATGATTATTTAAATTATTAGCAAATCTTTTCATGATGTCCCTGACAAGGTGCAACAGTTGTCTATTAGCATGTCTGCTTAGCACTCTCTGCTGAGTTAGATTCCCTGTCTTTTCCTTTATTCTGGCTGCTAATTTCCACAAAGTCTCTGTATTTTTATTAGGTTAATCCCTCAGAATTAAATTCTTTCTTGTAATATGCAAAATCTTAGCTGTCAGGGCTACCATAAAACTGACAGCAAAGTGTCCCATATCTATGGAGCTTGGAGGGAGTAGACAAAATGGTGGTGAGGAATTGTGTGCCTCGTGTTGTTTGGCCTCAGAGACTCACTGTGACCGGAATTGAAAAGTGTGTCAACATTTGTCCTCATTCTGCTGTGCAGCACAGTGCTTCTGACAGGCGATGCTTCATCGCAGAGGCAGATTTGAAGAGGACGTGTGCAGTACACTGTGCTTCC
Source organism: Fukomys damarensis (assembly GCF_012274545.1). Taxonomy (NCBI): domain Eukaryota; kingdom Metazoa; phylum Chordata; class Mammalia; order Rodentia; family Bathyergidae; genus Fukomys; species Fukomys damarensis. Next base: position 56,909,202 of record NW_022900949.1, read on the forward strand.
ATAAATCAAAGACCCGGGATGCCCAGGTCCTCCTACTTAGGAATAAATGGAATTGAAAATGAAATGCTTAGTAATGAACACTTAGTTGAAAAGGTTAGCAACTGGGACAGTGAGTGGGAAATGAAAGAACGAGGACCAGGTGATTTATTAGATTGACAAAATCTCTAATTTTACAGTTTCACACCACTTCCCTTTGTTCTGTTCTCTGTAGAGATGGAGAACAGCTGGTCAGTACCACCTGTGTAAGAATCCATCATATTTTTGAGGACCATTAATAAATTTAGAGAACAATTTCTTTAATCTTTCAAAGTGGCAAATCAAGCCTTCATTTACTGCATAGGTTCCGAAATGCAACGTTTTTTTTCTGAAGATGGTTTGCTGTGGCCTGAGCTCAGAACAGGTTTATGACTAAATAGGGGAGGGGGGAGTATTGTCCAGTTGGAAGTGGAAAAGAAAATACGAGAATTCCAGGTATTCTGTTAGGCCTTGTAGGGAAGTAAGGGAAGCTCCGCTTACTTATGTAACTTATATAATTTATGGTCACCAACAGAGTAACAGGAATCCTAGGTTTCTGGTGGGTGTTTCTGGTTATTAAGATTCAAAGCCACTTGTGCATTATAATGTTAATCCAATCCCCAGCCACTGAGTTTATGGATTCCTTATATTTCTATTAATATCCATTAATAAAATATAAGTATCTAAATGACTCAGCTATTATTTACTGAAGCTTCTACTATTCACTGAACAACTGTTTTTCTACTTGCTATTAGTAAAATTTCCAAAGCATTTATGATTAACTGATAAAATTTAATTGATCAGATTATGTACTGATGGCCCACTCGTAATCCAACCAATAATAGTAGTCATGTGGGATAGCAAATCTCCATTAATATGAAGAGCTGTGTTGTAGTCAGTTTTCAAGAGAATAGATTGAATACAGGACACATAATTTATAGGATTATTTTTTAATATTCACCCAAAAAGTCTAGGTGTGCAAGAGATCTAGCTGCACACTAGAGACCCAAATAATTCAGCCAATGGCCTGGATCCCCTGGCAATGGTCCTGCTCAAGTCCAGCTGAAGGCCTTGAGTCCAAGACAGTGTCCTCCACGAGTCTAACCTGTGGTCTAGAGCCCATGGCAAAGCCTCATGCAAGTCTGTATCAAGGATCTTCATCTGGAAGGCCCAAAGGCCAGTGGTGGAAGCCAGAAAACCTGTGTCAGTGGGCTGAAGGATTTGTGCCACCAGGCTGAGGTACTTGCACTGGAGCCAGGAAGTGATGGTCATGGTGAAGATCAGAGCTCCCCTGAAGAGAACAGCAGCCATTCCCAGTAACAATGAGGCCCCCAGCTCCTACTCCAATAAGAACAGCAAAATTATTATCACAAGCAACCACAGCAAGCTCTTCCTAGAAAAGCAACAGCCAATGATCTTCTCCTTCATTTTCCTTTTTATGACATTGATAACAATCCTCAGGTAGGTCTTCTCTGCCCAGACTATTCTGATTCAGGACAGCTGGGCATTACAAGCTGACTGTTAGTGAATCCACCACAGGCTTGTCAGAAATCCCCTCTTAGAGCTGAGCTGAAAGCTAGTCAGAAGCTTTTTATTTCCCCAGCCGGTTTAGCAATTTTGGAGAAGAGGGGAGAGAAACTATTTTCTATCTTTCCTTGTGTCTAAACAAATCCTTAGCATTATAAATGCCTTTCTCTGCATCAGTGGCCCCATCATTCACCCCAAAAAGTCTCAAGTGACAGAGACTGAGATACTTGGTTATTTATCTGGCTCTACATGAATTTCATCTTCCCATTTTTAAATAATCTTTGTGAACATTGAACATGTGACATAACTTGAGTTTTGCTCATTTTATTGAGCATCTCAGTTCTATCACAGCAACTGACCTATTTAGATTTTGTCTATCTTTTGAGATTAAGATATATTTTTTCTATCTTTTAGTAGTTAAAGTATTCCTGAAAAGTTATTATATTTGAATTTTAAGTGTTTTATATAGAGTTTTACAAAAGTCTCTATTACATTGGCTAATTTTGTCATTTATCTTTGACTTAAACTTGCTTAATTTTTTAATGCTATTATGTTTTCATTCTAGTTTCCTTAATTTTTCTATTTTTAACTTTTCCATTTGAAAATGTCAGGGTAAAGGAAATCCCCTAAAATTTTGGTAGAATAAGTCGAAAAAGTTAAATAAGAGAAAAAGGACAAAAATTTATTAAAGAGCAAAAGGTTGACAACTGCCCACTATCCCCAAATTGTTCCAAAACATATATATCCTTTGTCTATAGAGAAGAGGGAAGATGGAACTGCAGACAATTTTTAGCTTCAGACTTTGAATTATCTTTTTTAAAACCCCAGCAAGAGCTTAATTCATTGATTTTCAGTCTTTTTCTATATGAACAATATTTTTAAAGGTATGTGATTTGATCAAAAAGAATGCTACACCTGTAACTATTGTCCTGCAACTAGTGTTCATGATATGTTAAGTGAGAAAAGCTATTTGTGTTGTCTAAAGCTAGGAATTGTGTATTTTGCCATGAAAATGCCACTTATATTCACATATCAAGTTGATAAAACACTCAAACATTATGGAGTGAATATGATATAATTGTTATACATGGAATAATTTTAACCTCATCAAAGACCATCTTTAAGTGTATGATTGATTCTGAGTCTCCACATATCTCTTTAGTTACCCATCAAGATTCATGTGGTCCAGGATATGAGGTCTTTGGAGATATCCAGGCACAGATATCTCCCTTGGTCCTCATTGCACATAGACTTTGGGCTCCATCTCTCTTGAAATTCTTATCACATTATCAGTTTATTTATTAATTCTCTCTCTTAATTATAGAAGTAAATGCTCATTGTTGAAGTGAAAAAGTGTAGAAACAGACAAGACACAAAATGGCCATCATCTGCTTGAAATAACCTGAGCAAATAGCTTGATGTATACAATTATATGTTTCCTTTGTTATATAAATTGATATAAACTCATTTTAAAATACTGATTTATGTTTGGTTGTTTTCCAAAATTGGGTATTTTAAAATACCTATTAATTTGTTACTAATAGGTTCACTTAACAATGTAAATACTCCTATCTGTCAACAGATATAAGCATAATCCATTCTTTTACTAAAACTTTAAAATTGTGGTCAAGTATATGTAGTATAAAATTGTCCTCTTTAACTATTTTCAAACATGTAGTTTAGTACTGTTAAGTATATTCACACAATTGGGTACCCAATCTCCAAACTCTTATCTTTTTTTTATAGAGAGGATCAAACTTGGGATCTTATGCTTCCAAGGCAGGCGGTGGAACCACTGAGATAAATACCCAACTCTCTTTTCGTCTTATATAGACAAAAAGTCTTATTTTAATAGAATGAGAACCTATATTCATTTAATAGAGGCTCTCCATTCCCTCTTATCTTCGGCCTCTAGGAAATACCTTTGTACTTTCTGTTTCCATGATTTTGATTGTTCCTATTACCCTGTTTCAATTAAATCCCACAGTGTTATCTATTGTGATTGGATTATTTCATTTAGAATAATTTCCTCAAGGTTCACCCATGTAGAATGCATTAGCATTTACTTCCCTTTTAAAGCTATAAGTATGTTTCACATTTTGTTTATCCATTGGTCTGTCTGTAGACACATGGGTTGCTTCTTTCTTTTGGCTATTGTAGATAATGCTGTTACAAATATGATTATACAAAAAATTGTTTTCAAATATTTATATTCTCATAATATACTTGCTGGTCATATGGCATATGAACCATGTATTTTGAGGAACTACCACAAAAGCCATTTCATTTTGTATTCTAACATCTGTGTATAGCTGCTCCATTTTCTCCAATACCCATTCTTTTGAATGGAGGCATAAGTATTATATCATTTTTTTTATTTTTTAAAAATTGCATTGCTTTCCTATGTTTTAAGAACTCTTACATAGAGTTTGTGAAGAGAGTGCAATCTGTGTTGAACCTTGAAACACAGCTGGGGGCTTCATCTGGTGGGAGGGTGTAGAAGACCTTACCCTCCTCTTCCAGTGTACCTGACGCTGCACGGATCCCTCTAGCTTTGGAGACTCTGCAAATTTCAGGAGGACCTTCCACAATCATTATGTTTCATATGAGCCTGTTTTAGCCTGTCGGCAGTAAACGACTGATTGGCAGTAAGATTCAATGAATCTTAGACTTTAAAAATTTTTGATTAATGTGATGTTCCCCTCTGGAGGTATACAGTTCTGTACTCAGTATGTTGCCTTCAGATTTGAAAGTTTTAAGGTTGCTTGAATTTCTGTGGACGCTTCCTCAGGACTGCCTGGTTTAGAAGCACCTGCTCCAGGATCTGACTCAGCTCTAGTGCTTTCATAAACAGCAATAAATGAGTCTACTTAAGCTTCATTATTTATCCTCCCTCATCACATGGCTCTTTCTCTTCATTTTGTTCTAATTTTGATCTTCCTTATATGCTGCCTCGGCTTTTTTGAGTTGGTTATCATTTGCACATTATAAAATCCCGTCTTTATTCTTGCTGTCATATAGTGTATATCTGTGTATTATCTAGTGATTTTTAAAACATCGCCAGAAGTAGGAAGGACTCTTGTATTATCAATAAAATCCGATAGAGTTCAATTGCTTCCATTTGTCATGCTTTACCCATAGAATACTGTTTGTCAGGCTTTATCCATAGAATGAACTATGAATTGTGGTTAAGCAGCCTTGAATACTATCAAGCATTTCTTATTTTTATCTTAAAATTTTCTTTCTTCTTGCTCCAGGACCTTGGAGGGCTTTGTTTCTGTAGATGTCACACTGGAATAGCACTGAGGAGTAGCATCTGGGACATGACATTTGAATAAAACACATCTGCTTTTTGTGACATACTTCCAAATAAATGGTACTACTTTTGTGGTATTTAATTCATTAAAATGAGTATATTTTTTCTAAGAGTTGTATTTCCTTTAAAAAATTTGGAATGACAGTAACAGAGAGTAAGTTTTATGAATTTTCAATAGATTTTTTACAATAGAAAGTACCTTTTAAGTTTTGCTAATATCTACATTTATTAAATTGCTACTGATATGTCAAAATTGAAAAAAAAATGAAGAGATATATTACAAAATAATGGTATATGAAATGTTTAAAAATGCATTTTCACTCAAAGCATTTATGTTGCCTTGAAAAATCTACATTTGTTTCTCATTTCTGTTGTTATAATCCTCCAGATTTCATTTTGTCATGTCTCTTCAGTTAAGGTTTAAACTCACTTATTCAAAAGGGGAAGATAAGTACAAAGTACAGTACATTTAAAATCAATTTCTAGTTAACTTTTCAAATTGCTGTTTAATGTTTCTTATGTTTGAGAAACCTCAAAATAATTTTTTGGTGAGATTATAAAAAATCTTTTACATAGAATATAAAACTATTCTGTGATGTATAAATAAAATAAAACAAGAAATAAAATTGATTATGAAACTTTGGCACTTTCACCCGGCTTATCTACTCATTTATTTTTGATTTTCATAACTATTTCACTTTGATAGTTTAATCATATAGCAGGCAGGTTAGATCAGGATTATGTTTTAATACAAACATAGGGTTATAGGTGCTGAACACCTGGAGTTTATTTCTTCTCCTGTAAAAATGGTACTGGTCAAGTAACTCTCCAGCACCAGAGTGTTTCAGGTCATGATCTGAGGTCTAATCTCTTTTGACCTTATGTCTCAGTCATCTCAACATTTAGGCTCCAACCTTCTCATGACTTGGAGAGAACTCACACTGCTCTTCAAAGCTTGGTACCCTCTGTGCACACTACATGGAGTGGAATGAATCACCTGATTCTGCCTACATGGAAGAAGAAGAAAAAAAAAATAGAGAGAGAGCAAAGAATATATCATTTGCTTTATTATTGTACTGCGATAAAGTTAATTGTGTTTGAGTTTTAGAAATAAAACTGATTTGGGAAAATAGTTTCTTGATTGTACAATTGATGAAGGAAAAGTGGTCCTCATGCTACCAGTTGTTTCATGCCTTCTTTAGTACCTAAAGGAGACTATTCAGGTAATCAGATTATAGTGCTGCTGTACTTGAGCTTGTCCTTCCAGATAGAAATTCTGAAGCACTTTTAATTTGGAATCACAGTTAGAAAAATACTATGACATTTTGTTATATTGTTAATGCTTGAAGAATCATAGAACACACTTAACTGGTTAGCAGTAGGAGGTAGTTCCTTTTGGAACATAAAAAGATTCTCCAGAAGTGAACTCTGCTTGATCTATGTGATGCATTTTAAATCCTGCTCTTGAATTAAAGTAGATATGAAATTCTGGATTTTATCTGTTGATTAAATATTCCTACTCGTGGCTGGAACTTCTTCCAGAGCTTTGATAATTTAAACCACATTATAAGCCAAAGTGAAATGATCTTCAAAACCAATATTGGTAGCAGCTCTAGCTGGTATGTAAGGGACTTGAATATTTTATTTACTGATAATAATGCCAGAAGAAAAACAACTTTTATTATTACAAATATAACATACAGAATCTTATGCTTAACTTTTGTCCTTACCTCATTGGAAATCAGCAGCAGTTTACTGATCAGCAATAATCTGTGGAACAAAATTTAATCAGCACTGAAACAGGGTAAATTTTAGAGTGGTAAAACAGAGAACCAAGAGCTATGTCAGAAACTATTTGTCTTATATTTTGGGATTATTAATATTTTGAATGTGAATATATGCTTGCACTTTATTTCTCATTTGATTACAGATCCTACTGCATATATGTTATTAAATGGAACACTACATATTGATATTCCCACACCAAAGTACAGTTTTTTTACAACAACCTGTGGGAGTACCTTATTTAATAGAGAAGAAAACACAGTGTTTAGAGTAATACATTATTTACCAGTAATTATACAAAATATGTGGCAACATTGAAATTTCCTTTATGAATGTCTCTAACATTAGAGCTCATGCTTAACCATTAGTTAAGATGGCTTACCTCAAATTTAGCTACATGTTTTAGTTTCCTATTGCTGCTATAACACTATACCACAAATTTAGTGGTTTAAAACAATATTTTAAGTGTATTTTATTGTGCATCTAGAGATCAGAGGTCCCAAACCAGTTTCAGTGGGCAGTTTCAAGGTGCCAGCAGCACTCTTCTCTTCTTAAGGCTGTAGGAGGACTATATCTACCTTTTTGAGCTTCTGGAGGACCCTTACAATCTCTGGCTGACAGATCCCTGCTCCATCTCTTACACCAACTTTCAATTTTTCATTTGTTTCCCTCTTAAAAGAATACTTTAGATTGCATTGGGTTTACCTGAGTAATCCAGAATGATGTCTTTATTTCAGTCAATAGCTTTACCACCCCTAGAAAGTATTTTTTGCCATAGAAAGTAAATATTCACTTTGGGATTGGTGCCTGCCTACATAATCCCCCAGTGAAAGGGTGTGGCAGGAGAGGAGTGGATTATTATCCAGACCACTAGTGCACTACAAAATTTATTTCTTTTTCTTTTTTGGACTGACCTTGAATTCATTATGCAGCCCAAGCTGGCCTTGAACTCAGGGCCATCCTCCTGCCTGAGTCTCCTACATTCTGGGATTATAGGCATATGTCACCATGCCAGGCTACAATATTCCTCTTGAGATGCATATTTGAAGAACAAGTCCTAAGTTGCTTGTGTCTTTAAGGCAAATAGGGTACATTTACTTTTATTTTTGGACATTAAGTCTTCAGAACATTACAAAAATATATAACCTACATTTTCAATATGAAGAAGTAGACTTGTCACAACATTCTCCATACCCATAAAACACACAGTGGCATGGTGTGTCTCAGAATGAGCCAATGAGACAGAACAGAGGCTTGCCCTAACAACACACAAGAGTCATGCTTGATCAAACATGGCAGTGCCACTTCTGATTATCTTGGGGGAGATCAAACCTGAGATTGGGGAAGAGTGAGTAATTTACTTGCATTTCCTCTTCTGCCTATATTGAATAGAAGGGTACTTCAGCCTCCTCTGTGAAAAATAACTAGTTTGTTTGACCTGACAAAGCAATGTGCTATTTGAAGGAAAGAAAAGGTGGGTTTTTAATGCTGATAGAATGGTGAGAGCCCATCCATTTTTAAATGAGATTGAAGAGACCTGGAGTGAATTTCCTGAAAATCCCATTGAGAGGTGGGGGTAATGGATGACCTGACACAGATAATGGTATCATATGGCCTGCTAGGCCCTTTCCCTTCATTTTCAGCCCTGCATGAAACTTGCTCAACTTCCAAATTTATGGGCCTGATAAGAAGATTATCATTTCCTTATAATCTTAAGTTAAAGTCAGTATTAATATGAATAGGCAAGTTATTTGAATTTCAGTAGCATTATTGGCAATAAGGAATAAACACAAAACATGCTCTCCTCTTGACCACCCTTAACTACACTGCTTAGTAACTAAGGTCCAGGCTAATTCATTACCATGTAAGTCAAAGGATTTGGGGTTACATACATTAAAATAATGGTTTTATTATCATTTGCTGAATGATTAACACATTGTCTACATAAAATCTCCATATTTCAGGTATTTCTGTTTTTGATACCTGTATGTATTTGACTTATGAAAGGTTCAATTTTAAAAATAAAGTTTTGAGAGATAAATTTTCATCTCAACGATCCTTACTCTCAAAGATAAATGAAAATTGTCATTTCTGTTTAGAGGAATAGTATATTTTGATTAGTTGATCAAAGCATGTGAGACTTGGAAATACTAAATGCTGAGTTTGCTTGCTCTCATTAACATGACGTTGGAGTCATAGGAAAGTCTAGGTTTTGTCATATCGAGTATCAAATCTCCTTCCTTGTGTAAGGCGTATATACTCAGTGATTAAATATACATGTTCTATCATGTGATTGTCTTGTTTAGAATCTGTGATTTCTCCTGCTTCCCAGCTGTGTGAACTGAGTGCCTGTTTTTACATCTCTTACCCTCAGTTCCTTTACATGTGTGAGGTGTGATAAAAATTGTAGTGAATATGTAAATTTAAAAACTTATTATAATAAAAGTCACCTTACTATTAATTTCCCTTAAAATATTCCCCCTTGTTTTGAACACAATTTTCTGATTATTTTTGCCACTTTCTGAAGAAGTTCTGAAAGTCCTCTTTCATGACTAACTTTAGTTGCACTGTCCTGGCTGCCTTGATGTCCTTAAATGACTCAAAACATTTACTTTTCATGATACTTTTGTCTTTGGAGAAGAACCAAAGGCCACATGATGACAGATCTTGTGAATAAAGTGGATGAAGACATCCTGAAATCTTTGTATAAGATTGCTGTTTCCTTTGCAGGAGCAGCACTCGCATTTTTAATCATACCTAGGAAAGGAACTCATGAAAGAAGATTTTCAGAACTGCACCAGAAACTGGCAAGAAAGATAGGTAAGTGAGTTTGAAGGAATAGGGAGTATTTTGAGGGAGGTCAATTTTTTATCTAATTCATTCATTTATTTATTTGATTTATATAATTAATTTAATTTAATTGATTAATTAAATTTAATATTAAAGGTAATCAGTCTTTTGCATTGTTTATTAGTACATTAAAAGCAAACAATAGAGTTACAGTTATCATTGGGATCTGATACCTTTACATGATATACCTGGGTTCTTATTTTTTTCCCCCATACCTCTCTGCCCTACCTTCATCCCCTCCACCCTTCCCTATTTACAATGACTTTGTTTCCAATTTTGCTTTTTTCACATTTTCCCCCTTATTTCCTTTCCCCTACCCTTCCCACTTCCCCTTGAACCATTTTCTTCCTATTTAACTCTCTCAATTATAGCATTTGAACCTTATTTACACTTTTAGTTTTTCACAATAGAGAAACTATTCAGTATTTACTCAAGTGTGTCCTATTTCACTTAAGAGTATAGCCTCAAAGTATATCGATTTAGCTATAAAAGTCTCTAAGAGTTTCTCATTCTTTATGGCTGAGTAGTGCCCTGATTTATAGAAAAACTACATCTTCTTATCCAGTCTCCAGTTGATGGACATTTGAGTTGTTTCCAAGTTTTAGCTATTATAAACTGCTGCTATAAACATGGGTACTCATATATCACTGTGGTATGATTCTTTTAATTCTTTTGGGACGATATCCAGCAGATGGATAGCTGTGTCAAATGAAACCTCTAATCCGAGTTGTTTGAGGTATCTCCATATTGATTTCCATTAGTGGTTGCACCACTCTGTACTCCCACCAATAATGAAGAAGTGTTCCTTTCTCCCCACAACCCAACCAGCATTTGCTATTGGTTGATTTCTTGATAGCAGCCATTTTTTCAAGGGTAAAGTGGAATCTCAGTGCTGTTTTCATATCCATCTCTCAAATGACCAGTGATGTTGAACATTTTTTCATATGTTTATTTGCCGCTTTTACTTCTTTGTCTGAGAAATGTCTGTTCATTTCAGATGCCAATTTTTAAATCTGGTCTTTGTATTTGGTGGGTCAATTTTTTTGAGTTCTTTACATATTCCAGATGATAGTCCTTTGTTGGAGAAGTAGCTAGTAAATTTTTTTCCCACATTGTAGGTTATCTCTGCTCTTTTGGTGGTTTCTCTCGCACTGCAAAATCTTTTTAATACAATGAGATCCCAGCTGTAGATTCTTTGTGCAAGTTTTTGTGCTGCTCAGGATTTGTTCCTAAAGACTTCTTCTGTGTCAATGTTTTTGGGTGTACTACCTAATTTACTTTACATTAACTTTAGCATTTATGTTTTGATATTTAGATCTTTAATCCACTTGGATTTTAGTTTAGTGCATGGTGAAAGACAGGGATCTAGTTTTAATCTTTGGCAAGTTGAAAGCCATTTTTTCCAACACCATTTATTAAAGAGGCTATCTTTCCTCCAGTGAGGATGGTTGGCTTCTTTGTCAAAAATGAGATAGCTGAGTATGTCTGGGACTGTTTCTGTATTTTTAAATAAATTCCATTGGTCCTAGGTTCTCTTTCTTTGCCAGTACCATGCTGTTTTTATCACAGTGGCTTTGTAGTATAGTTTCAAGTTGGGAACTGTGAGATCACCTGCCATGTCTCTCTTAACTAGAATGTTTTTTGCTATTCTAGGTCTCTTCTTGTCCAGATAAATTTTTGTATTGTTTTCTCAAGTTCTGTGAAATATACTGTTTGGATTTTGGTAGGGATTGCATTGAATCTTTATAACAGTTTTTGGAAATATGGCCATTTTCATTATGTTGCTTCTTCCTACCCAGGAGCAAGGGATGCCTTTGTATCTTCTTATAGCCTCTTCTATCTCTTTTTTCAGAGTGCTGCAGTTTTCAGTGTAGAGGTCTTTTATCTCCTTTGTTATATCAATTCCTATATATTTCATTTTTTGGATGTTATTGTGAAAGGAATTATTTCCCTAATTTCTCTCTCAGTGAGTCTCTAATCTGTGTACAGGTAGGCTATTGATTTTTGAGTGTTGACTTTGTATCCAGATACACTACTGAACCTGTCAATTAAGTCTAGAAGTTTTTTGGTAGAGCTTTTTGGGTCTTCTCTGTGGAGTATCACATCATTAGCAAATAATGACTGTTTAAGTTCTTTTCCTATCTTTATTGCTCTAATTTCTTTCTCTTGTCTAATTACTGTGGCTAATGTTTCTAGAACTATATTGAATAGGAGTGGTGAGAGTGGACATTCTTGTCTTGTTCTTGATTTAGCACAAAGGTTTTCATTTTTTGGCCATTTAATATGATATTGGCTGTTGGTTTTTCATAGATATCCTTTATCAAGTTGAGGCAGAGACCATTTATTCCAATTTTCTGCAGGGTTTTTATCATGAATGGTTGTTGAATTTTGTCAAATGCTTGTTCTGCATCTATTGAGATGATTATATGGTTTTTATCCTTGACTCTGTTAATGTAGTGTATTACCTTTATTGATTTACATATGTTGAACCATCCTTGCATCTGTGGGATAAATCCAACTTGGTCAGGGTTTTATGATCTTCTTAATGATCTTTTGTATTCTGTTTGCCAGTATCTTATGGAGGATTTTTGCATCTATGCTCATTAGGGAGATTGGCCTGTAGTTGTCTTTTTTTTTGGTTGAGTCTTTCCCTGGTTTGGGAATCAAAGAAATACTTGCTTCCAGAAATGAATTTGGAATTATTGCTTCCCTTTCAATTTCATTGAAGAGTTTAATGGTGGCTATGAGTTTATTGATTTTATTTATTCTTTAAAAAAGCCCAACTGTTTTATTCATTGATTTTTTTTTTTTTGTATCATTCTCTTAGTCTCCATTGCTTAGGGCTTGAAATACCTCACTCCAGGCTCTCCTTGACCTGAGGGTTTGTGTTGAAAAGTCTGGTGTGATTCTGATGGGCTTTCCTTTGCATGAGATTTGTTTCTTTTCTCTAACTGGTTTCAGTATTTTATTTTTCTGTTGGGGTTCTGGGGTCTTGACTATTTTATGTGTAGGTGTAGAATTTTTTGATCATGGATAGTTGGAGTCCTATATGTCTCTGTATGTATCTGTATGTCAAATTCATTTGCTCTGTTTGGGAAGTTTTCTGTATTCTGTGATCAATTTTTTAAATATCATTTGTACTCTCTACTGCTACTTCAAGGGTATCTTACATTATTCTTATATTATAAGTCTTATATTATTCTTTGCATCATCTAAGAGTTGTTGGATTGATCTCTCATGATCCCCTACTGTTTTTGAGATATCTCTCTTTTTATGGTCACTGACCACAATCCTAGCTTTTATATCTGAAATTCTATCTTCACATTCATTCATCCTGGTATGAATGCTTTCTGTATTGTTTTTAATCTTGTAGATATTTGTTTGAATTTGTTTCATTGATTCCATTTCTTTCCTATGTTTAGCATTCAAAGTTTTCATTTATTTCTATGCTGGGCATTCATGGTTTCCATCATGGGCCTGAGCTCATCTATATTTTTATCTATCTTTGTTCTAGCATCTCTAATCATGTTCTACATTCTTCTCACCATCTCTGTGGTTATCTGAAAAAATATTTCTGTTTTGAATTTTTCAGAGCCTAATTTATGTGTTTTGTTACTTCCTGTGCTATCTGTTCAGGGTGTCCAGATGGTAGACTGTCAAAATTTTCCACCTCATTTCCCCTAGGGTTTACCTTTGGTGAGGTGGAAGTCTGTGTATGTACCTCATTTAAATGTTTCTCATTTCTATTTTTGTTGTTTGTACTGTCTTTGGTTTAATTCCTGGGTTAATACTTTGATCTTCCAGGTGTAGCTGGTCTTTGGGTCTTGAGTCTCTAATGACTGAGAGTCTCATTTTCATTAAATCAGGGAGGACAACTGATTAGATCAAGCACAACACCGTAGCCCAAGTGATACAATTGGCAACACAACAGCATCAAGCACAAGTTAGAAAATGACAATTTGTGGTAGCTATTAGTCTAGCACCTTTAACCTTATGAATTTAATCAAAATCGAGTACCAGCCCAAAATATGTTTATAGTGAATAAACTCTTCAATATAGCACATTTACCCTTCAGGATGGTGCTTTAGAAGGAGTTGCAGAGGAAGGGGCATATAGATAGGATAGAGAAAGGTTAGAAGTGAGGTCAAAGGACACAGCAAGATCACACAAACTCTACGAGGCTGTTGAAGAGAAGAGGAGAAGAATAAACAATATATACCCAAGAACAGAACAAACTAACAGCAATAGGGAGGCTAAAGACTGTAATCGCTTTCTTTTAAAATTTATGGTAATTGAGAGAAGGAAAAAGAGATGAAAAGAAAAGGAAAGAAGATATATTTGAATTAGGATAGGAACAGGAACAAAAAGGGAGTGTAATGAAGATCAAGGTGGGAGAGAGAGTGAAAGAGAGAGAGTGAGAAAGAAAAGAAAAAGAAGATAAAAATAGGAACAAAATTTGAGTAAAGAAAAAGATAAAAAATTTTAAATTATTAAAGATCAGAGAAAAAATATTACTTTGAAAATAAAAAATAGAAATGGAAATAGGTGACCTCTTTCAGGGTATGTCTCTGTTGACACACTTGCACTGTGGGCAGGAGTGTTCTGATCTAAGTTAATTAGTCTCATCAAGCCAGTAGCTGTCCCCTGAGGTTCAGGCTGATTTCTGTCTCCGAGGCCCAAGTTGAGATCTCTGTTCCCCCTGCTGCGTTGAACTCTGACAAGTTCTACTGCAGGTTCAGGTTCCTGAAGTTAGACCAGGTTCCTAAGTGTGGTGCTGGTCTCTCTCAGTTACCAAATATGGTGGTGTGGTGTGCCTTTAATGCAGAGGTTTCCTTTACTTTCCCAGTGGGCTTCAGTTTTCATTTAGGAGCCTCAGACAGGTCCTCTTTCTCTTGTTCATGTGGGGTGGGGGGAGGACACCACTGTATTGGCCCCCACGTGGCTGGGATCCTTTGACATGCTGGGCCAAAGGGGTGGGCTTACCAGAGGGTTTCAATCTGCTGCTGTCTCCTCTGGCACACTGGGCCAAAGGAAACAATTTTTTATTTAAACACACTCTATAGTTTCTGATCAGGTCTTTTTAAGTAGCAGTAAAGACTATGAAGTCTAGTGAGAAAAATCATGTTACTTGATACAGTAGATACACACAGTATTAGTAATTATTACTTAATAATTATTAGTAATTATTACAATAAATTATTTGTAAGATTAATCTTGACTAAGATTATTACCTTGAGTAAGATTTCTAAGCCATGAGCTCTAGTTTTCTCATTTCTAAATTAAGACTCTGTCCTATAAACAGATATGTATCTGTCTTGTCCCATTGTACTGCAAAAGCCCTGTGGCTATAGCACAGAACATAACTCCAGAAGTTAATAACATCTACCTTCAGATTTTGTGTGAAAATTTAATGAGACAATGTATAATTGAAGTACTTGTTATGTTGTTTCATATACTTTATTCATTAAATAAATGTTAATTTTCCTCTTTCAACGTTTTTAGGGAATAGAGTGTGTTTTTTAAAATTAAGTCTAAATCGAGCCACCTTCAATAATTTAATAGGCTAAATAATGGAATAAAGCATTTTTTAACTTTAATCCAAATGCTTTACATTGATATAGGATTTACTAGAGCAGTCACACACATAATGAAAATTATTTTAAATTATATTGGTGTTACAGAAAAGAATAAGAAAAAATAACAGAAACATCTCAGTCTTATTAAATATCACAACTATGTATGTCCTTATTCTACAACATTGAGTTCCATCAAGGATTTTTAACACCCATTGTGAACCTTTTACATTTCCATCATTGCAAATGTTATAGCTGCCCAATATACCTTGAAAGGCAAAGATACAAAGACACTTACCTAAGAGATATTTAAATGAAATAAGTTATAAATTATGAAAAGAGAATATGTTTTGACTTACTGTTTCTCAACCTCTGCTATTACTATTTTACTTCCTGTTTTGAAAGGGACCAGAAAGGAATGGCCTGGTCAGGCAGCCTAAATTGCATAATCTGGGAAATGTATCAGGAACCAGGTTCATTAAAAACCAAAGTTAGGGACAGGGAGTGAGAAAAGCAGAACCTCTATCAAGGTGAACAGACCCAAACATTGAGGAGACAGGGCAATCTTAGTGGGCCTGTATGATATGGTATGACTTTATGTTTACATATGACAACTTCCTCCTCTGAGAGTTTACAGCTCATGCTACACTGATTGTTAGAAATCTTGAATAGTTACTTATAACTTACGTATTCACAGGAAGACAGTTGTTCATAGAGACAATAGTAAAACTGAGTTTGGAAGAGGGAAGCATTAAAGTGACGAGGTTCAGAAATATCAGATGGGAAACAGGAAAATCAGAGTAGGTAAAATTGAACTAAAAGTAAATTGAAAAAGGGAACCTTACATCATTGCTTTGAATCCTATATAATATATCATTTGCAATTTACCTTTTGGGGTCACATTTGAGGAATAATAAGTGGACTGGCCTGATTCATACAAATGACAAAATATTAGCAATTTGTACTTTAATTTTATATGTTTCTGTTTTTCAGCAATTTGGAATATTAAAACTTTTATATAGCTTAAGAAATATATAGTTTTAATTTCAAACTGACCCTATACACTTCAAATGAAAATAATCCTATTATTTGCACTGAGGCTTTTAAGAAAGATTCTAATAAAGGCATTTATTTGGGGGCAGTGGTTGAGCTGAATTTTCTAAATTATATAATCTTGATATTTTATTGAATTCCAGAAAAAACTTAGCTCATGTCAGCATTTTTCTTTAAAAACATTCATTTTTAATATCTTGGCATCCTCCAGATAAAATGAATGACATTGTGTGGGATGAGACAATGATGATAGGTTCAAACTTCCATCATCTTGAAAGGTTCTAGACATTTGTTTTGCAAACTAATATTAGTATTTTGAAACACTTAATAACAACAGCAAATAGAAATACCTGGATCCATTCCAATCATGGAATATGCATTGCCAAGTGACTCTCACTTCTGAAAGACTGGAGTATTTATGAGCAGTGGAAAAGAAGAATAAAGATAAAAATCCGAAAACAAAGCAGCTTTTCCTACCAACACTAATTTGGAAAACATATAAAATATGCACCTACAAAAGTAATCCATAAACCTACTATTGATAAAATAAATATAGTGACAATTTTTAACTGGCATACTCCTTTTGCAAACATGAATCATCTATGGTTAAATAAGCTCCAAACGAGTTTCAAAAATAGTGACAATAATCTGTGGTAGCCACTCTTAAATATGTATGACAGGTTTTCTAAATGATTCCAAAGTGTGTTTTATTATTGCCTCAGCCTCATTTAAATTTTGGAGACCTACTGGTGATGCTGTAATTATGTACAGTGGATGGAAGAATATGTAGGCAGTCAGGCAAGAGGCATGAAAAGCTGAAGTCCCTATGTCACGTGGCCTCACTTTTTATTGTAGATTTTTCTTCCACTTTTTACTTCTCACAGCAGTTAATACCACTGTAGAAATTTGCAAATTTAATTTAACATAGATTGGAATTATGGGAGCATCTCAGACAGCCTTGCTTCCCTGCCACTACCAGACAGATTTGGGTGGCGCTTCTGGCCTCTGCGCCTGGCCCAGGACTAACCAGATTCTGTGCAGATGCAGATGAGTTGGCCTGTTGACAGCCAAAAGTCAGTGGGCTGTGTGCAATTGCAGTTAATACAAGTATATGTTTTTCATACTACTTTTCAGTTCTTCTGTATTTTTTTCAATTTCTAAAATAAAATTCTTCTATTCCATGTTTTAGAGAAAAGCGATTATACTGACCACACTTCAGAAGCAGAAGTTGGGATAAAATTGAATGGACCAGAATCGGAATCAAAGATATTTCATTTGAGTCCCAGTATATTTTTTGAAGAGGGGGAACAATTTAAAAGAAAAGGAAAATGCTGAGTCCTGGTGCTGTGAAAGTGGAGGAGGAAAAGCTGGAGCAGAACCCTGAGGAGTCCCAGTACCATAAAGCACTGCACAAAGAACTGCAGCAATTTGCTCACCTGCCAAGGCAGAACAGCGTCACCCTGGGATACATCCAGGGGGGCTCGGGTGGGGGGCTTTCCCTTAAGGAAGGCATTCAATGATACTGCTATCTTTGAGATTTTGCAGCCCACTTTCAAGAATGCATGTGGCTCCTGCTACAGATGGGATATAGGAGGCCAACAACAAGGAGAGTCTGCAGGAGATATGTGAAGAAGTGTCTTCTGTACGCGCCAGAAAGAGAAAGCAAACGAGCATCAAGCATCAAGAACCAGTTCCAACTTAGTGTGTTCCTGCAGTGCAAGAAATGCTTGCCATGGCAGGTCAATTACAGTGCCCAGCAGCTGGTGCTCAAGAACCTTGGTCCCAGGATGATTCTATAATTGGGGCCACGAGGGCAAACATCAAGCAGTGACTATTCCCAAGCAGAGAATTTTGAGGTTTTGGGGACCTCTGTCTTCCTATGGTCCCATTTTCATTCCCTGGGCTGTGTGAGCCCTCATTTCACCACAGACTTTATTCCATTGGTCCCTTACTCAGCTTCATCCCTGTGGTTATCATCACTGTGGGTTCTCCACACTTTCAAAGGAGACACTTGCCTTTCTCAGGGATAATGGGAAGGGGAAAGTGGGAGAAGCTAAGAGAAGAGAACCCGGAGTCTGTAGCAGGGCTTCAGGGATTTTTTTCATTCACTGAGGGAAAATTGCAAGCACAGGGTGGGTAGGGAATTCCAGTGAATTGGTTGGAAGGAAAGTGAGTTCAATGGTAATCTTGATTTTTATCTCTTCCTCATTTTGTTTTAAAATGAAGCCTGCAACACAGTAGATGGAAAAGTGCTGAATCAATTCAATGCAGAGTGGCGTGAAAATGTGTTGGCTGAGTGATAAGATGGGAACAGTCCCTTGTGCATGCTGAGTCAATCTAAAGTTTGAAGTCTAAACTCAGCAATGAATTTTAGCAAAGGTGTTCAGCATAAACAAGAATCTGTGATGAACTCTAGAAGAGAAATTGGCTTAACATCAAGGGAAAATTTACTTATGGCTGGAGAAGTAGCCAAACTGTCTTAGAAAATTTTATGTAGAACATTGAGAGAGATGGCAAAAACTTCAGTCTATGTGTGTTTTATTTTATTTTTCAGTGCTGGGGATCAACCCAGAGCCTTATGCATGCTAAACAAGTGCCGTAATACTGAGTTACACTCTCAGCCCTGAAATTTAAATTTAAGGCTCATTAGATAGGACTAAACTATTCTCAGGGAAGAAAAGGTGCGTTGCTGGTTCCAGAGCAGATGTGTGAAATCTCTTTGAAAGGAGCTGAGTGGCAATGGCCGTATTGAAGGCAGGAGCTTAGCATCATAACAAAAGGGCTCTGTGAGGAAATGTCATTTTTGAGCAGTTATATGTCCTAAAGGCTTGTGATAGTGCTCAGTATTTGATGTGTGGTCCATAAATGTGTGCTAAATAGATCATTGAAGAGATTTCAGTTTCAGTCCATAGGGTACTATAAACAACAAGAAAGTGGCATGGTCTTTATAGAGTGTCAGATGACATATTGCCTATCTACTGATATGTATGTTTTTTATTTTGTTCCATTAATTTTGTAATCAGTTTTTATTCTATCTGGGTTTGGTATGGAATGGCTTTTTAGAAATTTTAAACCTGAGTTCTTGACATGACATGTATAGGAACAAAAATGAGTTCAGTTTGGACAGGTAGACTCATAACTCTGCTTCAGGAACAAATTTGTCTATAATTATTTCCCTTGTCCTATTCATTCTGCCTTTTTTTACCCAAATGACTTCAAGAAAAACATTTTTGTATTATAAAATTGTTTTTTATTTCCCTTTCCATTTTTCTCTTTATCATTTGCTTTGTTAGCTGCAACCTAGAAGCCCTCCCTACACAGAGAAAAGAAGACTCTAAGGATATTTACAATGCAATGACAGTCCTGGAAATGAGCTAGACTATCCTAATATGTAATATGATATTTTATGTAACAAAAAGCTGTGCCATGTTTTTCTACTATCTTTGAAAGTCAGGAGATAGAACATTACCCTCTCCAGAGATATCTGTTTCACCTTGTTCTCTTCTCATCTAACCTATTTGCTGCTAATGTCATTGAAGATATATTCTAAAAATTTCTATTAGACACTTATACATTGTTTTATCATTGTACCTATTGGCAAATCTATATCAAAATTGAAAAGATGTAGTAATTCAGGTACCTGCTTAAATTTTTCCTGTTTTGGTTGAGAAATCTAACCATTTTAACATTGTTTCTAAGAGATAGATGATTTATCTCTTTATAAGTTGGGTGTCAATGTACTAGTAAGATTGTGGTTGTATCAGGAGTCATATAGGAAATATTAGATGGAAAGTTGTAGACCAAATGATTTTTGGTATGCTGTTATTCTCAGCTAATTTTAATTGAAATTCATCTTCTCATTGTATACATTCCTAGAATTCTAGAATTCACGTACAGCAAACTACATGGGTTCCTTTGCTGAGACTCTATAGAGCTGTAAATTATAAGTTCTTCAAGATTGATAGTGTCAGATATCTTGTTTCTAAAATGTACTCCCTTTACTTGCTGAATTAATATTAATTTTCATTTTCTTTGCAAGCAAGAAAAAAATTTAAAAAATTAAATTTCTCATCAGAAGAGTACAATATTAATATTACAATTGAGCTTTATAATTCAATACTGGATGTGATTATGTATCTCAATTGCTTTACCTAAGTTAATTTTTTTTCCTTTAATTTTTTTCAGAAGTATATAATCACTGATAATCCCACATGAACTTGCACTGTACTTCTTATCTTGTACGAAACCAGAAGAGAATTTGGGCCTTAGTCAGAGAAAAAAATGTGTACAATGTGCAAAGTAAAATGTACAATGTAACAATCTCTCTTTAGTGTTCTGAATTTTTATGCTTCACCTTTTGCTTTCACACAGATAATAAAGACATTTCTATGATGTGAGAGTGACATAATATTTTTGAAATGATTTCATATTCTTTAAATTTCAGTATGTTCACGCACAAAATGGATTTTTTTCCCATTTCACTTAAACGTGGAAGCCTATCTTCTCTTCTTTTCCCTTAAATCACTTTCTTGAATAAGAGCAGAAAGAATAAATGATTCTGGCTTTTGTATGTTCATGTTTATGTGCTTAATGGTAGTCAACCATATAAATGATAACAGAAGCTTCTTTTTGTAAGGTTTTTCATTCTAGAAAGCAGTAGTCATCACAGTTAATTTTGTTATTGGTATTCAGGCAATATCTAATAAAATAGCAGCTTCAGAAAGCAGTTTTACATATTGACTGTACTGGACATTCCCACTTCTGGAGTAGAATGCCTTCTACACTTCAGTGATTTGGGGTGGTTTGTTTTATAAAGCTCTAGTATCACTAGGGGACAATGGACCGTTTCATAGTTTTATTTGTTTTCTTAAGGTAAATTCAAAGTACATTTCATTTTCTTAGTGGTGATTCATGCTAATAAGACCTAAAAGATTTCCCTGAAATTGTAGGATTCATCAGAATGTGTTTTGGTTGTCTAAAGCAAAAGTGTTATGGAATGCATGAACAGAATATCCACACACAAGACACTGTGCACTGGGATAATTAGAAAGTTGGATTGCTGCGTCAGATAGCAGGACTGCACTTCAAACAAGGAGTTAGCAGACTATGATGTCTTTGGAAGATGTTGAGGAATGTAGAAAGCAAAAAGCAACAGGAAGCATTTCTTCATGAGTACCATTTGCAGTCTGTAACCTGAATGCCTGAGAAATAGGAAAAGGAAATATCTATATTCTTCTAAAACTATGTTTTGCTTACTGAATGAGTTCCTTTAAAAAAAAAAGTTAAAATGTACCTCTTCATACACTTCATCCTGAAAAGTTGATATCCTCAATCCTGTGACTTTCTTTAAATACTGGAAAAAACATCTCATCTGCTAAGTGATAGTATCAAGTAACATTTGGCATAGAAATGAAGAAAAACAAAACCAATGACCAATGTGGGTGCTTTTTCCAATAAAATTAACTTTTTTAAAATGGAAAGGCATTTGAATGAAATGACATGAAACTCTTATCTATGCAAACTTTATGAATGCCTTATATCTACAAGTGCAGCTCAAATCTCAATGTTGAGAGTTCCCACATTGACCAAGGGAGAAAATTTTCTTGTTCTATTTTGGATAATTACTTATTATTATTTTCCTGTCTATTTGCCCTCACATTTTATGTTAATTTGAATCCCGCTGGGGCTATGGGGAATTTCTAGAGGTTTTAGGTAATTGTTTCCTTCAAATTTTCTTATGCATGTTCCAAATCTCTTATTTTTCTTCTCCTTTCTGTCTAGTTAAAATTTCAGTTTACCACAGTGACATATGGCAACTTGGTATAAAGTACTCTTACATAGTTTTAATTGCCCTTAAAAGGCCTATATTTCTGTTTCTTTCCTCATTGAGTTACAATGTGAAATAGGAAGAAAGGGGCAAAAGGCCTATATTTCTTAAATATATTCAGTGTTTTTGCAGCATTTTAGGAGTTTAGTGGCTTGTCAGTATAATATTTGATGCTACATTTGGTTTAATTTTAAGTATGTAGGAATGCATTTCTGATAAAGATTTAAGAAAAATAACCTTGAAGCTATAAATGACACTCATACTTCTACTAAATAGGTCCTTTCAGAATGCAATTTGAATGTTATCTTTCTAAATCTGTATAATAGGAAAATTTTCAATTATCTCAGAGAGGATTGGAAAATACATAATTTAAAACATTTAGTAGAATATCACATTAACATATTCCTGGTTTATAAAGGATGCACCAGCAAACAGGGAGTGAAATTATTATTCGCTTAATAATAATACTGAAAGGTATTTCTGTAAATTCATATTTAATCTTTTTTTTCATTTGAAAGTTTGGAACAAATGTGCAGTATTTTTGCATTTCTTTTAACCTAGGCCTGTGGAGATGGATTGGTTTGCACTAAAATCTGTTTTACTGGAAAAAAGTGTATGTAAAATATTTTCATGAAGGTTATGGTAGGCAAGTAAAATGTTCACTTCCTCTAAGTTTTCAGAACTAAATGAGAAAAAGTACTAATAGATGTCATAGTTAATAATCAAGCAGGAAACATAACACAATATAAAAATATCTAACTCAATAAATTGATATAAAGAAGAGAAATGGGCTACCAATTCTATTAGGTTCTTCATGCATTCATTATAAATATTGGCATGTGAATAGCTAAAGTGAAACAGATTTGTGAATCCAAATATAACATTTATTTACTGACCTTTTAATACTGAAATGAATTGCAATTAGAGAAATTGAATAGTAAATACATTCATTCATATATATATACACAATGGATCAATAATAGGTCACTGATTAGCCTTCACTATAGTTTTAGGCTTGTAATGAGATAATGAATTCACAAACAGTGTAACTACAGTTTGGCAGGTTTTAGAGTAATTAACATAATGACATTACCTAGGCAAAACCACTACAGCTTAGCATCTGATCACAGAATAAATACAGAAGTAGGTTAGTCAGTTACTAAGTGACTACAGGAGAGTTATGTTACCAGTTTTACAAGATCAAAACAAAACAAAAGAAGACAGAGAAAGAAACTAATCTGTTTAGTGAGTTGCTTAGCAATTGTCATAGAGACCAGAGGAACCTATGCTGACCTAGAAAGCCACATGGGAAACCAAATTAAAATCAGAGTGCTGCTTGGAGAGCAGTGAGCCAGAGTAAGAGGAGCTTGATGCATGACAGAAATAGTTATGGTGCCAATTTATAACCCAATACATCTGCTGCCATCATTAAGACTTGGCTGCTATGGGAAGTGCGTAGTTGAGCTTGATGTATTAATACGACCAACATGTATGATAACCAGCTAGTGAAGTAGGAGTCACTCTGCCTCCTAGGGTGGCTTATGCTTTAATCTTATTACATCTTTTTAGAACTGGTTTTATCAAATTAGCTCTTCAAAGCTTTGGTGCTCCTGCTGATACTCAACAGCACAGAGTAGTGAAAAGAGCACGTTCTGTGTTCAAATAATGGTTCTGCAACTTATTACTTCATTTATTAAACTCCTTAAGCTTACCCTTTCATATATGTCAAATTGATATGGTAGGAAATATTTCATTAGCTATCAAAATCAACTCAATCAACAGTGTATAGGTATAGGGGTACGATGTTTGGAGATAGTACTATCATTACTTTTCTTCTTTAAGCCTCATTTTATTTATTTGTAAAATCCAAATAAAAATTATACCCATAGGTTGGAGTTAAAATGAAGTGGCATAAAAATGAAAGCATTTTAAAGGTTTTCTGACAATTATGTGCTTAGGTGAAGATGGCTATCAATATAATTAATAGCACGTTAGCATTAGGATTCTTTTTTCTGCTAAGAATTAACAATACTCTGGTAAGTTTGTCCTGAATCATGACAAATTAGGAAATAATACCCACATTTTGCCATTATTCAAGAGCATATCTTTGGTTTGAAGGGTTTTCACTGTTTTTGTCAGATCATTTTAGGGTGACTGGAGGGATTATCTTCAAAATTTATGACCCTCATAAAGGGACTGGAGCATCTTTTTGTTCAGCATTGTGAGTACTACCTCTGGAAGACAGGCAGCTCCAAGAAAGGTCAGGTCTCATGTCTGAAAACCTGGAATTGTTCCTTTCACCTCAGCAGCACTCATTTGCAATGAGAGGGAGCCTTCATCTTTTTTCCAAGACTAATATTTTTTCTTCCTCATTGAGTTTATTGGTACATTTTAGGTATACAGTACTGTTACATTGA
The DNA here is from genome assembly GCF_012274545.1 of Fukomys damarensis. Classification (NCBI taxonomy): domain Eukaryota; kingdom Metazoa; phylum Chordata; class Mammalia; order Rodentia; family Bathyergidae; genus Fukomys; species Fukomys damarensis. Next base: position 56,933,565 of record NW_022900949.1, read on the forward strand.
CTATTGGGATCTTGTACCTTTACATGACAGGTCTTGGTTCTCATTTTTTACCCTTGTCCCTGCCCTCCTTTCAACCCCTCCTCCCCTCCGCATTTACAAACATTTTATTTTCATTTTTTATTTTCTCATATTTTTTTCCTTTCCCTTATTACCTTTCCCCAGCCTTCCAGTTTTGCCTACACCTTTAGCCCTTTTCTTCCTATTTCACATTGTCAATTATCTCATTAGGATCTTATGTACTCTTATAGTTTATTCACACCAGAGAAACTATTTGGTATCTGCACATGTGTGACTTATGTATTTCACTTAGGAGTACATCTTCAGTATGTATCCATTTTCCTACGAATGAATCTAATTTTTCATTCTTTATGGCTGAGTAGTATTACATTTTATAGAAAAAACAGATCTTCTTTATCCAGTCTCCAATTTATGGGCAAATGGGCTGTTTCCAAGTTTTAGCTATTACAAACTGTGCCTCTATAAACATAGGTGTGCATATATCATTGTGATATGACTCTTTTAATTCTTTTGGAAAGATACCCAGCAGAGGGATGGCTGGGTCAAATGGAAAGAATTCAAAATAATCACCCCCCTTTTCTTTGAGGTATCTCCATATTGATTTCCACAGTGGTTGCACTAGTTTGCACTCCCACCAACAATGGAGAAGGATTCATTTCTCCCCACAACCCTGCCAACAATAGTTACTGTGTGATTTCTTGATAGCAGCCATTCTTTGTGGAGTGAGGTGGAATCTCAGTGTTGTTTTCATCTGCATCTCTTGAATGACCAGTGATGTGGAATATTTTTTTATATATTTACTTGCTGCTTTTACTTCTTTGTCTGAGAAATGTGTGTTCATTTCAGATGCCAATTTTTGAATTGGGTCTTTATATTTTGGAGGGCTAATTGTTTTGAGTTCTTTATAGATTCTAGATAATAGTCGTTTGTCTGAGGAGCAGCTGTTAAAAATATTTTCCCACATTGTAGGTTGTCTCTTAGTTCTTTTGCAGTGCAGAAGCTTTTTAATAAGACAAGATCCCAGTTGTTGATTCTTTCTGCTAGTTCCCATGCTACTGAGGATTTGTTCATCAACATAGTGAAAATGGCCATATTACCAAAACTGCTAACAGATTCAAAGCAATGCCAATTGAAATTCCAGTACTGTATTTCACAGAACTAGAAAAAAGAATCCAAAAATTCATTTGGAACCATAAGAGATCTAGAATAGCAAAAGCTATCCTAGGGAACAGACACATGGTAGCGGGTATAGAAATTCCCAATTTGGAACTATACTATAATGCTACGGTCAGGTGTCTTGGCATATGCCTGTAATCCCAGCACTTGGGAGGGTGAGACAGGAGGATCACTGTGAGTTCAAGACCAGCCTAGGCTACATAGTGAGTTACAGATCAGTTTCAACTACATAGTGAGACCCTGTCTCAAAAAACAACAAAAAACAAAACAAGACCAAAAAAACAAATAAACAAACAAACAAAAAACCAACATGGTACTGGCAAAGAAACAGACCTGATGACACAAAAACAATTTGTAATGCACTCAGTTATGTCATCTTTGACAAAGGAGCTGACCATCCCCACTGGAGGAAGGATAGCCTCTTTAATAAATGGTGTTGGAAAAACTGGATCTCAACCTGCCAAAGATTAAAACTAGTCCTTTATCTTTCACTATTCACTAAATTAAAATCCAAGTGGATTAAAGATCTAAATATTAAAACAGAAACACAAACTTGCTGAAAGATAAATTAGGCAGAACTCTTGAAGACACTTACATAGGAAAAAACTTTATGAACAAATCCAAGACTAATGTTTTTAAAAATTTAGAAGTGCTACTTTTTCATGGCAAGAGTCTGGCTCTTTTTTCCTGGAACAGCCTGAAAACATTTCAACAGGAAAAACAATTAGATATTTTATGAAGGAAAAAAGCATTCAGAAAAGTGCAAATCAGCAGCCATTCTTTTTATAAAGCATGAGATGAAACACTGAGATGATATGTTCTTAGAAATTGGGACAAGACAGTATGTGTACAAGCAATATTATAAAATGATATAACTTGGAATTGTATTGAAATATATAATGCAATGACTAACTATAATCAAAATAGAACTTTTTGCTTCTTTTTTTTTAAGAACTTTTTGCTTTCTGCAACTGTGCAAAAATAGAAAAATGTTGACAGACTAAAATACTTTCTTAAATTTGCCACAAGACCATAAGATATAATATAGTTATCTAGTAGATATTACAGAAAAATGGTAGACAGAAACTCTCCAGTGGCCACTGGGAAATTTGCCTGGAAAAGAATTCCTCCAGATGATTTCTGAAGTATTAACCTAGGATCTAACAAAATAAGTATGTGAGAGTATCTAAATTTTTGTTTAGAGTTATTGAAAACACATGTGTGTAAAATTCAAAAGTCACACGTATTTCTCAAGCACATGTCCCAAACTTGTACCGATTTCTCACTTTGTGCCATAAACTTCCTTTTCCCACCACCTTCCAATTTCAGTGGCTCAAACCCAAAACCTTAGGTTTATCTTTAACTTCTCCCTCTTTCTCAAATCATGGATTCAATCTGTTAGGAGTTCTTGTTCTTTCATCAAAATATATCCACAATCCAACTATTTCCTACTCTTTCCTCCATTACCACCTTTGTGTAAACTACCATTACTTCTCACTTGAAACACTGGCATAATCTGTCTCCCTGCTTTTATCCCTGCATGCTACACTTCTTTCCACAAAGTAGTGTTACTCACATTCCAATCAAGCTGAAAGCAAAATCTTGAAGATTAATGTGAAGATCATCTATGATTCAATTTTCCATTGCAGCTGTGCTTTACTTTGGATTATTGTTTTGCTTATTCGGTCCAGACCAAGAACAGTGTTTCCTATTCTGGAATAAAAATGTATATGACTACTCTTAAATATTACCTAGAAATGAGATTGCCCCTAAAGAAATTCATGGTGGAGCTGGATTTGTAGATGCAGGCATTAGAATATTCTGGAAAATCAAAAGAAGACATACAAAACCATGGATACTTTTGATTTGCATGAACTTATAATTAATGACAGAATTCTCGAGTACTTTATGCGCAATGTAGCTAGGACATTTGAAGAGAGTAACATGAATATTTTGAAAGACATATATTGAAACAGAAGCTATCTGCTTTATAAAAGTACTTTGATAAATATTTATGTGGGTAAGACATGTTATAAGACTTTTAGAAATATTTGGTAAATTAACATATCTATAGAATATGTATTACTTCATACATCTTTCTCCAAAGTCTCTTAATTCCATATAAAAATATTAATATGTTATTATGTATTTTTTCATAAGCGTCTCTATTTAATCATTTAATATCAAAACACATAAAATCACCAAAAAGTCATTTTTGTCACTGTTATGCAAAAATGATGTATATTAATTTCTTTGGCTTTTAAACTTCAATTCTTCCATAATTAAGTTCTTCCTAAACCATCAGTACAGGATTAATTTATAATTTTAAAATTTCAAATAATATTTCAAAGTGTTATTATACTGTTTATTTAATATGTCAAAGTACAATTATACTGTTTATCCCAAGCATCTATTATTCTATATAATATTTGCCCCTTGCTTTCTCCCTGTATCCATAAACAATTCCACAATAGACATCTAGCCTTATACATAACATTCATCAACAGGTGTTTCTATAGCCCCATCAGCAGGTGTTTTTATTTGTATGAAGTTGTGTATTAGTTAGCTTTCTGTTGCTATGACAAAATACCTAAAGCAGTAACATGTATTCAAAAAACTTCAAGTTTATAGAGAGAAATCTGAACAGTAAGAAAAAAAGACTCTTGGCAAAGAAAAATATGTAAATTTTGAAAAAGAAAATGTAACTATATATACAAATATCAAAATTTTAAAAGGGTTAAATTGTGACATCTACCAAGAAGGTGAAAGAATGAGACTTTAAATTAAAATAAATAAAAAAGATAAGTAATATGGAAGAGTAAAATTAAATGTGAATATTCTTAATGATTACTCTTAAAGACAAGAGACCATAAAATTGGCATAAACCTCAAACATAACCAAGCTATAGCTATTGATATTTATAAGGAAACAAATTTAAAATGGCATGACACAAGAGGTTGAAAATGAAAATACAGCCATAGTGCTAGAGTACAAATCAGAAACAACTAAAAGTGTAAATTGCATAACAGTATACAAATTGTATAACTGATAATATGAAATAGGAAGAAAATGGCTAAAAGTGTAGGGGAAGTGGGAAGAATAAGGGAAAGGAAATAAGGGACAAGAAGAAATATGAGAAAAGGAAAAAATGGAAATAGTCTTTGTAAATAAGGGAGGGAGGAGGGGGTAGAGGGAATGAAGGGAGGGTAGGGGTAGGGGAAAAAATGAAAACCATGATTTGTCATGTAAGGGTACAAGATCCCAACGATGAATGTAACTGTACTGTATACTTAAAAAGTACCAATAAACTCAATAAGAATAAAAAATAGAAAAAAAGTGCCAATATTATTACAAAAGATGACATTTTTAACATGATAGCAATAGGAAATATTAAATGGCAGAATTTAATTTATAAGTTTAAATTAAAAGAGAAAATATGTTAAAAATTCCTGTGCATTAAAACAATAGCAGGTAAATACGTCCAAAACAAAAAATATTAATAATATAAGAAAATTGAAAAATTAAAAAAGATTTTAGTATATTTCATTTAGCATTAAGCAGATCATGTGTTAAATTAATAAAAAGAGAGAAATTAAGCAATGTATTCAATAAATTTTATTATGTATACATGGATATATAATATCTACAGTTGCAGACAAAAGGCATATCTTGCAAGCATTTCTAATATTTAATCTATAAATAACATAATTAATAAAGAGAAGTAACTCATTAAAAATTGCCCTCCTTTTCTCATATTTTTTCTTTTTCCTTTATTCCTTTCACCTACCCTTCCACTTTCCCTACACGTTTAGCCCTTTTCTTTCTATTTCACATTGTCAATTAAAAGTACCAATAAACTCAGTAAAAAAATTGCCCTCAGAAGACAAAAATAAAAGAAACTTTAACCAACTTAACATTAAGGAATAGCTTCATAAATATTGGCCATTAAAAATAAAATTTAAATGGCAAGCAATATAAAAGTCAGGTAAGAAGGAGAACTTAATGTCAGAAAATACAGGACAAAATTGTATGTATGTTCACTGGTAAACACATAGAAGAAATTGCACAGAAATGAACTTATTGATCATAAAAAGTTAGGAAAGGACCAGAAATACTCCAGTAACTAAAAAGGATTTGGTAAAGATAACTAAAATTAATTGTATACTAATAAATAATAGAAAACCAGCCTAAAGTTCCTTTTTATAGAAAATAACAAAATTCATAGTTTTGGCTAACATAAATATTAAGAGAAAAGCAAAAATTTGCAAATTGATAAGTGGCACATAAAGAAAAAGTTTAATGGTTTTTGACAACTTTAGGACAACAAACAGAAAACCTAGAGGAAATGCCTAATTTTCTAGAGAAAATTGTAATTACATACAGTTGACATAAGGAAAGAGAGGAAATCCAATTAAAATCTACCACTGACAAGGTTTCAAATGAGTTCTCAGCAGATTAAGACATTTTATCAAAATTCAACAGCAAGAAAAATGTTAAACAGTAAAATTTAAAAATATTTCCAATTAGGATCAAGAACAAAATGGCAATGTTTGTCAGTACCATTATTGTTCAACACTGTTTAGTAAAAATTTTAGAAAATATAATAGTTTGTAAAAATAAAAATACATAATATTTAGAGATAATATTTTAGGTTAAAGAAAGCAAGACACTTATAAAATATATTTTATGTTGACTAAATGATTATATAAAAGCTTTCAAATGTTATAAAATTTCACGAATTTCTTGGCTATTATATAAATATGAACATTGGGGTTTTCGTATAAATGAGAAATTATCAGCCTAAATTTAAAATACAACATAGCTAGAATAAAAATATTTTGCATTCTAGCCTTCAAAGCTTGGAAAATAATCTATGCCTACTACATAAATTTTATCTATGAGAGGCCACTGGTGTTTTTCATGGAGAAACTAGTGGTAGGCAACATTTTATGGAAGTTGGATCACTGCCTGACTGTATTTGAATTTCGAAAATTTTTTCTGTTGAAAAAACTCACCTATTTTACCTATTTTTAAAAATTATAGATTGATAAATACTGGCAGCAGGAAACTGAAACATTTAAGACTTCTTTTTCTAACCAAAGTAGTCACTAATGACTTTTCTTTTAAATTTACATTTTTACTTAGTTATCGACTTAAAATAACTTAAGACATTTTATGTAAATCTTATGGTAACCACGTCTATAGAATACACACACACACACACACACACACACACATATATATATGTCTATATTTCTATTATATAATTATAATTATTATAATTATACTCAATATACAATATATTATATCATGTTATATTTTATATACCAAATATTATATAATTGAAAATTATTACTAAAAATTCAACAGATTACAAAGGAAGACACCAAAGACAAAAAAACAGAAAATTCAACTGTGAGAGGCTGAAAACAAGGAACATAATGATGATATTAAATCCTTTCCTAAGTATTTGAATTGTAAATTGATTCAATTTCCTTGTCAGAAGACATAGAATATCTGAATTGACTTTTTTAAATGAAAGAAAGAAAAACATGATCCAACTATAGGTTTTCTACCATAGACTCATTTTAGATTCATGGACACACAGGCTGAAAACAAAAAGTGGAACAAGACAAAATGATAGACAGATGATAGCAGGGATATAGCTTTATTTACATCAGATAAAACAGTCTTTCAGTCAAGAGATAAAAGAGGTAATTATATAATGATTGAAGAATGAATTCATTAAGATAAAATAATTATAAATACCTATGTACCCAACATTAGTGCATCTAACTATATAAAGCAAACACTGAGAGATTGAAGGGAGAAATAGCAGCACAGTAATAGGTTTTTAAAGTATACAATTTTAGTAACGAAAAGAACAGGCAAACAGAAAATCAATAGGGAAACAGACCACTGAACACTGTAAGAGACATGTACAGAAAATTAAACCCAAGAGCATCAGAATACATATTCATCTCAAGCACACAAAAGAGTTCACCAGAAAAAGTTAGATCACAAAACAAGTTTTAACAAACTTAAGTAAATACCACCTACCTTTGATGAGCAAAATAACATGAAACTATAGGTCATTAATAAGGAGAAAATTGGAAAATGCACAAATATGTAGAAATTAAATGACACACTTTTAAACAATCAGTGGGTTAAAGAAGAGATTAAGAGAGGGATTAGAAAATATTTGAAACAAATTTTAAAAAGATACAACACATCCTAACTTGTGATAGTAAAAATAGTACCAGGGACATTTTTAGCATTAATTGACTACCTAGAAGACAAAGTTTAAGGAACTAGCAAAAGAAGCACAAATTTAGGAGAAATAAATAAATAATAAAGGTCAGCGAAAAAATAAAACAGATTTAAAATTGATTTAAAAACAGAAAAATATCATTGAAACTAAGATTTGGAGTTTTGAAAAGGTAAACAAAATTGAAAAACCCTTAGCTAGACTAAGAAAACAAAAAGAAAATACTCAAAGTCAGAAATAAACATAAGAACATTATAAAAGTGATAGTGATATCACAAATAAAATACAAGTTATGAGACTTCTATAAATAATCATACACCAACAAATAGCATGACCTAAAATAAATGATTAAACTTTCAGAAACATATAGGCTACAAAGACTAAATCATATAAACAATCCCTGAATAGACTAATAATGAATTAGAGATTGAATTAATAATCAGTCTTTCAATAAAGAAAAAGTCAAGGCCAGGTGGCCTCATTGGTAGAGTATCCCAAACATTTGAAGGATATTTAATATCAATTTTTCTCAAACTCTTCTCCCAAATTGATTACAGATTTTCCTTATTTAATGACCTACCTAGTTAATGACTGGAGGTAAGACCCAGGCCTCCTCTTTGAACTTAGGACCACAGTTTGGACTTATGACCTGATTCATGCATACATACATACATACATACATACATACATAATACATGTATATATATATTTATATATAATCTTGTTTGTGGAGACTCAATGTCTTTTTTTTTATACAGTACACCTTACTTATACAGCATTGTATTTTTGTTCATTGTACTTGTCCAGTACTATAGTTTTATGTTCTGTTATACATTATAGCGCTGCCTATAAGAGTTGTGCAAATAAAAGCAATGTCATCAAGTGGAGTTTCTTTTAATCCTTTGTTTAACACTGTAGTTAAACGAGGAATGTCTGTATTTCGAGTGTCATTTCATATTAAAATCAATGACACTACCTGAGAAGAAAACTAGAGGCCAACATCCTTGAAGAGCACTACTCAACAAAATACTAACAAAGGTAAAGTCACTAGCCAATTCAAAGAATCACATATTAGTGTGGTACTCCTGAAATGCAAAGAAGGTTCTGCCTTGTCAAATTAATTAGTGTGATACATCAAAGGTATAGATGAGTAAAACCACAAGATCATTTCAATAGATGCTGAAAAAGTTTTGAGAAAATTCAACATCATCTCATGATAAAAACTCTATAAAATTAATACTGGAGGAATTTACCTTAAGATAAATACAAGCACTACATGAAAAGCCTAATATCGTATTCGGTAGTGAAAAATTCATAGCTTTTTTTCTAAGATCATGGCAAGGCAAGAATGCCCAATTCTATTACTATTCAGCATAATACTGAAAGTCCCAGCCAGAATTTGTACGACAGAGAAATAACAAAGCCTAGAAGCTAGAAAAGAAGTAAAATTATCACTATAGATGACATATTTATATATGTAAAAGACTTTAAAAACAAAATGTGAGAACTAATAAATCATTAGTTGCAGGACAGTCAAACTACAGAATTCAATTGTATTTATTTACACTAACAACAGACTCAGTTTAAAAAAAATAATTCCATTTACAATAGCAACAAGAATAAAATATTTAGTAATAAATATTCAAGGAGGTGATTTAGATGTAGGTATTTCTAAATATTTCTTTTATTTCTCTCCATTTATTCCAAAACAGGAATGCACTTCATTTCTTAGCTTCCTTCCTTTTGTCTATTATTATACACAATTTTGTAATAATTCTCATTTTAAACAGATTATTTGAAAGATTGTTTTAAATTTCATGTATTACATTGATTCAAATCCATTCTACAACTTGGCAAAGTTTGAGCAAAATGAAATTATTTTGGCATATGGTATGAAGAATTTAGTTTTTCCAAAATAGGTTGCTTTTAGATTCTAAACAATTTTTTGCATAGTTTTAATCTAAGCTAGATAATTAGGCATTGCATTACTAAATTACAGATGTCTCCACTGAAAATGTAAACATGTGCTGCTAAATTATTATTTTAAAATACCGCATCAATTGATATTTTCACAAAGGCTGCTTAGCAACTAGTTCCTCTAGTTAGTTTCACCAATTTGATGAGTGGAAATAAAATTTCATTATTGGCTTAATTTGCAATTTCAGTATTACAAGTAAACATTTTTACATATGTGATTTAGTCATTCATATTTTTCCATCTAGTAGCTGCTTTGGAATATAGCTTTAATTCCCTTTTCTATTGAGATTTTATTCTTTTTAGATTTTGTAAAAAATAGTTGAATGACATTATTATTTTTGCATTTTTAAACGTTAGCTTAATGCTTACTATTTCACAAATATTTTATTCCTGTCTGCCATTTGATTTTTAACTTTCTTAGTGCTGTCTATTCCCAGTTCAGAAATTTTTAACATTCACATTCTCAAACTGATAATTTCTCTATTTATCCTTATATATGACTTGTTTTAAATGTCTTTCCCTGCACCAAGATTAATGTTTCTTAAAAACATTCCCACATTTTTCCCCTTTGGCACTTTTTATTTCATTTGACAATTACTCCTTTAAAATAAAATTAGAGTTTGTTTTATGTTTATACTTACATGATTTTTTTCCATAGAGAAGAGAATATATGCATCTAGACAGAGGAAATAGTTTTTTTTAGAAAACTGAATGGGATGGATGATCTGTGAATTCTAAAATGTCTCAGTGGCTAGATTATTTAAAATATTTTATTTGGCTCATAAAGAGGCTGACCTTTGAACATAATTTTAAATATTTGGGAGATAACTCACGGAGTTTAAGACTGCAATGTATAGAGCAAAGGTAAATGATTGGTGTATTAGCCAGCTTCCCATTACTGCAAAAAATATGTGAGATAATTCATAAGAGAAAAGTTTTACTTTGGATCACAGCTTTGGAGATTTGAGACCATAGTTAGCTGTCCCTGTTGCTTTTGAATCTGGGTTTGGCAGAACATCATAGAGCTGAGTGCAATGGGGACCAAAGCTGCCTCCTACATGGATGGAAAGTGAGAAAGTAGAGATTTTGTTCCCTATCCCCCTTTAAACCACATTTTCAATGACCTTAAAGCATCCTGCTAAGCTCACTTAAAGATTTCACCACCTCCCAAGAGTCCCAAGCTAGAGACTAAGCCTGTAACCTATGGCCTTTTGGGGAATATCTGAGTTAAGGGTGGTAGGAATCAGTTTTGACTTTGCTATCGTTAACGCTACTAATTGATAAAAATAATAACCTAGGTCCCTAGTAAGGTGACTGAGGCCAATGGTGGTATCACAGCGATAGAAAGTATACACTTTCGGCATTTTGTGATAAAAATGACAATTTACCTCTGTGGTCTTCCTCTCCCTTTCTGTGTTGGGTGGGGGGTAGACAAACCACAATTGGGAGATTTTCTACAAAACACGGCTTGTACTTTTTAAAAACTGTAAAGAATACCAAAATAAAAATCAGAGAAGCTGTCACATGTCAGAGTGATTAAAGATAATTAAATATAATGTGATATCCTGGATTAGATTCTGGAAAAGAAAAATACATAAAGTAAATCTACAGAATCTGAATAAAATAGAACTTTGCTAATGGTAAAGTATCAATATCGGTTCACTACTTGTAGGGTACTGATGTAACATAATGTAATGCATGGCTAACTGGCTATACTATTACCACATACATTAGGAATTTTTCTGTAACTCTAGAATGGCTCTAAAATAAAAACAACATGGGCTTATTTTAAACAATTGGATTATGTTAAGATAAATTATATAAAGAAAACCTTGACTCCTACAAAACGTTTAATATCACTTTGACAGTTTCCTGTAGGGGTGATGAATTCATGGGTAAGTGGATAAACATATAACAGCAGACATTAATTGTATTATAATATAAAAGTTTAATAAATATGAGTCCTGTTTCTATAAGTAGAGGAAATAATTGTATTAATTTGTTTAGGAAAATAAATAAATACTTTTAGTTTAAGTCATATTGGAAATCCTGTTGTCTTCTCTTTCCTGCACCTAACATACCAAAAAGTAAAAGAAAGCAAAATAATGTTTGAGAGATATTTTTGGGTGCTGGGCATGGTGGTAATGCATCTGTAAACACAGCTACCTCACCAGACTGAAATAGAAAGACAGTAGGTTCAACAGCAGCCTGGACAATATAAGGAGATTCTTTGTCAAAATAAAGTTTTTAAAGGGGTTGGAGATGTAGCTCAGTGGTAGATCACTTGTGTAGTATGTTTAAGGATCTGGGTTTGAGCTCCTGTACTGGAGAAAGTAAGGGAGGAGCAGAGGGATGGGTGAGGTGACACTTGCCTTGGATTGTGCTGGTGGATTGGATTCCTCAAGGAATATAATGGACTTTTATACAGTTTATGAAGGTATCAGAGAAGCAATTTTTTGAAGACAAGACATTTTAGAAATGAGTATTAAACACTTTTGAATAATTGTTTTCTGGGATATATTTCAAACTCAGTGCTCCCAAGGCATTGCACCAAGTTGTGTGCTACCCAGATCGATGTGAAAAATGTGAACATTTTTTCCAGAGAAACTATAATTCAGCTATTAATTTTATAACTGAATAAGAATTATACTTTATGTCCTGTGACTTATCACAACCAGTACCTGAATCCTGCACAAATTTTCTTATAAAATAAGGATTGAGGAAATAGAAGTCAAAACATTCAATCTAATACATTATTAAATTTCATATTTATATCGACTTTATCCCAGTGATAGACAAGGCTTTCAGATTATTTACAGTCCTATTAAGAAATAACTGCATTTGTTACTTTCAACATAAACAACTACCAAAAAGAATGCATTGGGCATAATAGTTACATTTTGCTTCTATCTTCTGATAGTTCTCTATGTATAAGAAAACTGTATTTGTGGGAAAACAAAGAAAATCAATATTTATTTGCACTGTTCTTGGACAAGTAAATTGTCTTTTTAATAACTGTATTCTGTAGTTTATTGTTCTTGTTAATGAGTTCAAGTTTATACTACTGCTTAAGTTAATAACTAATGAAATATTTTTGATTTTTTGGTTAATCCTTTATCATTTATTAATAAAAACTTTTCTATATTTTTTAATTGTGTACCAGGGATTGGATTCAGGTATTTGCACTTGTGAGATAGGTGGTGGAACCACTGAGCTAAATTCCTGTCCAACACTTTTCTATTTTCAATGCATAAAATTACAACTTATCCTTGCACCTAAACTTTTGAAGTGTGTTTTTCTCTATTTGGTGTATTGTTTTTATAACTGGCAAAATAAACTAATGTACATCCTTCCATATTCCAAAACATTTCATAGAACTAGCTGGAAATTACATTTTTCCCAAGAGTTAATTGATTTTAGCATTTAAAACAAATTTGACATATAGCTCTAATTATGTGTCTAACTAAGGTCATTTATTCTCAACTACAAAAGTGTATGACTCTCTACCCTCATTCTAGGAATAAGGACTTCTTTCATTCAGGATGGTTTAGTCATTATGTCTAGCACTTACCCTAAAGTTTTATGGTTAATTTTATATATCAGCAACTCAATTCCTATTTATACAGGGTGAAACTTAGTGGCCATTGATATGTTCATTATCCATGAAGTTCATTTCACATTTCATTTATTATATGAATAAAATATGAAAATAATTGGGGTTTTTTGAATGACATTGTTAGGAGAGATTGCAATAAAAAAGTCAAAGGAAACCACACCAGCTTTAATAAGCTTATAGGTTTTTTTGTTTGACTATTAAGGTTTGCAAAAATTGCCACTGCATTCATGATATACCTACTGGTAGCACCCAGCTTTAACCTAGAAGTGAAAATGGAAGCGATAAGAACAAAAAAGAAGTGAAATGAAACCTCTTTAGCCATTTTTGTCTTTTAGAGACATGCAATTATTACCTTTGCTCAGGTAAACCTTAAGTTATGTCAGATAGAAGCTGACAGAATTTGGCACACGGTTCTCTCGAGGAAAAATTGCGCAAACCCAAAATGATATTTCAAAGTCAATATTTAGAATGAATAATTACCAGAGTTCTACAGGTTCAGATCCATTTCATTTAGACATCTTTAAAATTTCTATCAGAGTTGATTCCTTTCACCATGTAGAATTTTTTACAATTACCAGCAACTCGCTGTGCTGTCAGTGTTCACAGACCTTCCATAGTTTAAACATCATTAGGTTTTTGGTAAATCTATACCTGCTTGATCATTTTGTTGATTTCTAAACCTGTCTTCTTTGTTCTTCTAGGCTGCCAACCAAAATGTGGGCCTTGATTATCTTTAATTTGTTCCATCAGATCTAGCTTTTTAATATTCAGTGGAAGAGGAGGATGAGGAGAAGGAAGGAGATCATGCTCCTTGACAATAAAGAGGCATTTTAAACTATATTTTAATGGCAGATTAGCATAATGGTTTACACATAATTCTTAAGTCATATTACCTCTTTTTCACTACAGATGAATATAAAAATGTACTATTTCCACTGTAGGGAAACATTGTCCTCACTTGACAACTTGATCAGCCTCAATGGCCCTTGGGTAAAATGGTGGTCCTAAGTAAAAACAGAATCCAGATACACAAGTTGGTCCAAGTTGTTTGAATGGGGCATTTTTAATGAAGAATTAATTGTAGGTAAAAATGTTCCATGAGTCCCACTGCCCAAGTACTGAGAACATTGTCGTTGGCTCTTGAAATGGCTGGAGTAACTAAATGAAGGAAATCCGAAGCACTTTTTCACTCTAGTGCATTTTATTGATATCAGAGTGAACTGAAATCCTAACCATATTACCGAGTCTGTTCGCATTTAAAGTTTCCACAACAGCAATCTGAACTTTAGGTGCTAGGTAGTACATACAACAATGTAAGAAGAATTTATGTTTCCCAGAATCATTACTCATATGCCTATTAACTGGTTATTAGAATTTTGGACAACAATAAATGAAGAATTATTTGATAATAATCTAACATACATAGCTTCCCCTCCCTTTTTCTATAGCTAAACTCTTGAGTCAAGGGTTTAAGATTTTAAAAAGCTATACTTCTAAAGGCATAGTGAAATTATAAATGAAACTACACAAATGTGTCAAATCCGAATAAATTTTCATTTTTAGTGCAAAAAAATCCTCCTATGGCCAAGGAGTGTGGGGTATGGTCTTTATACTGCCTTAACTGGCTGTTTGGCTAGAGTGAGAACACACCAGCCTGTAGGTAAGATCTATAACCCCCTTCACTATCAGGTAGTTTCCAAGGCCAGAGGTATCAGAAGTGATTTTCCAGTTCAAATAACTCAAAAAAGGGAAATTCTGATTTTTTTGTCCTTGTTTTGCTTTGTTCTGTTTTTTTCACTATTATTTTTTTTCATAATTTTCTCTAATTTTATGTATTTTAAATAATTTAATTGAACTTTAATTTAATTGATCTCTCTCTCTCTCTCTCTCTCTCTCTCTCTCTTGCTTTCTCATTTTTACTTCTTTCAACTTCTTCCGTATTTTTTGTTCCTCCCAAACTTTTTGGTGTGTGAGTAAGCCCGTGTGTGTGTGTGTGTGTGTGTGTGTAATTTAGGGCCTAGTGAGCAAGCATTCTACTACTAAGCTACATTCCTAGACATTTTTTATTTTGAGACAGGATCTTATTACATTTCCCAGGCTGAGCTCAAACATGTGTTCCTCTTACCTTAGCCTCCTGAGTGGCTGAGATTGCAAGAATACATCACCATGGCTGGCATTTCTCACCTCTTTTAGTTAAAAAAAAAATTTATTATTACCTTTACTTCTGCTAATACCTAATTAAAAAATCTATTTGCAGTATTATTACTCTTTACTACCACAGAGTTAATGGTGTCATAAAAATGGTTGTTTCAGTCAGCTCTTATTGTATGTCTTTATCTATTTTGTTTTTTAATTGTTTCTGGTGGTTGGTTTCTCCTCTCAAAGCACCATTGGAGATTGAATGCTGCACTAAAAACAGTGTCAGTGGGTCCCAGCCCAATTGAGAGAAATTATGCCTAGATACATGCAAAACTTCACCCTGCTCAAATTTTGGTGGATGCTTTCAATTTAAAGAATAAAGAAGACAAATGCCCCCAAATGATAACCTAGCTCCAGTTAGACTGAAGATCTGCACTGAACAGTCACCCTCAGCAAAAAGAGAGTGAAAGGTCATAATGTGTGGGCATCCCTCTCACGAGGAGCCTAAGCACAGAAAGCTCTCAAACTTTCTGGCTGCACACCAATGACAAGACTGGAGTAACAGCTACAGCAGGTATGCCTCATATATTCCACTCTCTGTACCACATCTGCTTGAAATAGCAGAGGCACCCAGTTCACAACAATCTTACAGAGATAGTGGGTCCCTTAGGTTCTACTACAGTGTGCATGATGTCAAATCACGGAGCTCAGCCTAACAAGCTACAAGGAAAAAGCAAGCTGAAGTCAACTTGGAATTAGATGAAGAAAAATCCTCTGAAAAAATTCAATATAACTTCTTGATAAAAACCCATAAGAAACTAGAACCCTCTAGTTAAATATAATGAAAAAATATATATATCTCGAATATCTATATCTATGTATCTATCTATCTATCTATATATCATCGAACTCAGAAAGACTTGAAAGAATTTTTCTCTAAAATCAAGAAGATAATGAGGGCCACTCTCACCATATAGTACTTGATATTTTAGCAAGATCAATCAGGTAAGAGGAAGAAATCAAGGGGATACAACTAGGAATGGAAGAAGTTAAGTTAGCTCTATTTTTCAATGATCATTCCTGTACTTGAAAGTCCCTAAAGACTCGATCTAATCATTTTTAGATATAATTAACAAATTCTGCATATTAGCAGGACATAAATCAATATAATCAATAATATTTCTACACAGCAATTTCAAATTCATTGAGAAAGAAAGCAGGAAAACAACTCTATTTACAGTAGTTTAATAAAAAGAAAATAATAGGACAAAACCTATCTGAGGAGGTGAAAGATTGCTAGAATAAAAATTACAGAGTTCTGAAAGAAAAATTGAAGAAGATATTACAATATGGAAAGAACTCCCAAGTTTACAAATCAGCAGATTTAATACTGCTACATGATCATGTTACTGAAAGCAAAATACCAGTTACATTTTTTAGAATTGACCTGCACCTCAATCTAATGTATGAGATAAATAGTTTCCATAAGAATACCAGGATAAATGTTCAGCTAGGGTTTTAAATAGGAGTTAAAATGAGTACAAGCGTGTATTTTTCAGCTCATTTTATTTTTGCAGAAAATATTTTAATTATTAACAAAATATCTCTCAGTATAGGATCTGAAAAAATTTGTCCTATTACACAATATCTATGATCTTTTTGGTCCTTATTTACACTTTCAGTTTCTTACACAGAGACACTATATGACATTTACACATGTGTGTTCAATTTATTTCATTTAAGAATATTGTTTCAAGGTGCATCTATTTACCTAGAACTGTCTCAAGTCTATTCTTTTTCATGGCCAAATAATACTCTGTTATTTTTTTTAAAAACATTCTTTTTATTTATTCATCAATTGTGGAAGCATAAATGATCCAAAATAGTTGAAGCAACAATGAGCAAAAGGAGCAATGGTGGAGATACCATAGCACCTGATTTCAAAACATACTACAGAGTTATAGTAACAAAAAAGGCATGGTACTGGAGGAAAAAACGGATATATGGAATAGAATAGATAAATGGGATGGAATAGATGATGTAGAAATTAATCTATATAGCTAAAACCATCTGATTCTTGACAAAGATGCCAAAACTAATGTGGAAGAAAAGAATCTTTAGCAAGCGATGTTAGGAAAACTGGATATTCATTTGTAGAAGTTCCAAGTTAGATCTCTATTTCATTCTTTACAAAGCTCAATTTAAAAATGGATGAAACAGGGCCAGGGATTTAGCTCAGTGATTCCGCTGCCTGCCTCACAAGCACAAGGACCTGAGTTTGATCCCTGGTACACCCCCCAAAAAAAACCCACAAACAAATAAAAACAAACGAAAAACTAAAATGGATCAAAGACCTAAAGGCAAATCTGAAATTTTGAGTCTGGTAGAAGAACACACAGATGAAACATTTCAAGATATAACCACAGGCAATAATTTCCTTAATAAATCTCTTCTGTTTCAGGAAATAATAAGTAATCAACAAATAGGGTTTCTTCAATACAAAAGTCTCCTGCACAGCAAATAGAACAACGGAGTAAAAGGACAGCTTATTTAGTAGGAATACATTTTTGCTAAGTCCTCCTCTGACAGAATATTAATATACAGAATATAGAACTCAAAAACACAACACCCAAAGGATAATCCAGTCAACAAATGATCAAATGAACTGGTCACATAGTTTTCAAAAAGTATAAAATGTCAATAATTATATAAAAATATAGCACTTTCAGTAAAGTGCAAATCAAAGTGCATTGTTTTATCTTTTCCAGTCAGAATAGTTGTCATAATTCTTTTTTTTTTTCTCTCAGTACTGGGGATTGAACTCAGATCCTTGCTCTTGCAAGGCAGGTGGTGGCACCACTAAGCTAAATCCCCAGACCCCAGCTATCACAATTCTTAATAAATGTTGGTGAGTATGTGGAGAAGAAACTTATCCATTGCTAGTAGGATTGTAAAAGAGTATAAGCAGTAAAAAAATAAGCATAGAATTTCATCAAAGAGCTAAAAACAGAACTACCATATGATCCAGCTCTACTAAAGAAATTAAAGTCAGCCTACTATAGAGATAACTCCATGCCCA
Organism: Fukomys damarensis; assembly: GCF_012274545.1. Lineage (NCBI taxonomy): Eukaryota > Metazoa > Chordata > Mammalia > Rodentia > Bathyergidae > Fukomys > Fukomys damarensis. Next base: position 56,951,838 of record NW_022900949.1, read on the forward strand.
TGTTCACCACAACTGAATCCAGAATAGGCAGGGTATAAAATCAGTTTAAGTGCCCTTTGAAGGATGAATCAGTAAAGAAGATATATA
>NW_022900949.1:56951935-56952538 GCF_012274545.1 Fukomys damarensis
ATATATATATATATATATTCAATGGAGTGTTATTTAGCCAAGAAAAAGAAGAAAACCATGTAATTGCAAAATATTGGATAGGACTGGAGATGGTGTCAAATGAAATAAGCCAGACCCAGAAAGATAATTATTATATGTTTTCTTCCACGTGGAATATAAACAAAAAGAGATGAAATGGATACTATTAGAAAAATGGAAGGGGATCAGTATGGGCTGGAAGCAAAGAGTAAGAAAAGATTACGGGTGGGTGGATGTGAGTAAAGTGTCTTAAATGTATGTAAGAAAATACTGCACATATACACAAAGGCATAATATTCACATGCAAAAAATGATAAAATCATATGTTTTGCAGTATCATAGATGGGACTGGAAATTATTAGGTTAAATAAAATATGCAAGGCACAGAAATAAATATACCACATAATCTCATATAAAGACTAAAAATGTTGATCTCTTACAACTTGAGATGAGAATCAACCAAATCAAAGCAGAGATGAGAAGTTCAAATTCTTGCAGTTAGTGCTATAATAAATGTTTCACAAATTAATATAGGAGCGTGATTTGTAACTTTTATCCAGAAAGTTTTGTTTTTTTTTTTGTTTT
>NW_022900949.1:56952782-57088780 GCF_012274545.1 Fukomys damarensis
TTTTTTTTTTTTTTTTTTTTTTTGTTTGTTTTTTTGGTAGCGGATTGAACTCATGTCCTTGTGCTTGCAAGGCAGGCCACTGAACGGCTGAGCTAAATAGCTTGCCTGTGAAAGATTTCCTGAGGAAGTAATTAAAATGTCTCTTGGAGGATGAACAGGCATTGGGCATGGGAGGAAGAGAGAATACTATGGGAATTCCTAAAGTTGAATAAAAGTATGATATCTTTAAGATGTGTTTGGGACAGGTGAAAAATAAAAGGTGAAGGTAAGGAAGTGAGAGATGCGGAGAGAAAGGTGAGAACAAGATGAGGCTACTTCTGGAAATTTATTTTATCACAAGATCAGTGAGAAGCCAAAGGTAAGCTTTATAAAATGAACTTATAGTTCCATTTTAACAAGTCCTTGAATGTTACAGAGCAGGAACAGACGGAAAACAACGGTAAAATATCTATAAGTACTTCAAAATATTTTAGGATAAACTATGTGATATCATATATGTACCAAATAGGTTAGGCACTAATTCTGGGTCTTCTCATCAATGGTAGTATCAAGGGGGCACACTTACCTGGGAGGTTGCTAGTATTGTATCAGAACGAACCATGCCCAAAGGACAGGTACCTAAAGCATTGAATTATGTATCTCTCAACAGCCCAATCTTTGCTGATTAGAAGAATGCTGAATATTGGAAATAGTGTTTATGTAACTGGAGATGCATCAGTTAACATGGTGAACGCTAGAAATAGATTGTTACTTAAAGGTTTTCAGGACATGTAGAATGACTAAAATACATTAGACAACATCAGACGCTATCTGTAGAGGGTATATGCATTTATTGAATTCTAACATCTACATCCATTAAAGTGAAAGGCTGAGATTTGAACACCAATTCTCCACTCAGACATTTGTTTAGGAGGATTTCTGATTGCCTGATGCCAACAAGAGGAATGCATTAATTGATGGTTTTACTGAAGAACGTCTGTCTGATAAATGTGTACTCTTTTGTAAATTCGGCCTGAGACTTGCTCTATATTTGAAATTTTTATTTAGTATCTTCATTTCTTGTTGTTATGTATGTTTGCAATCTTTAATAAAAAAGTTAATGGGGAAATAGTTAATCCTTTCTATGTGAATTTCCTTCACATCTATTACTGACTACCAAAAAGAACCTCAGCAGTATGCAGAACCATTTAAGCTTAAGTCAGCCCACGATATACATGATCTCTTCTGCTCTTATAGGAAGGCTATTTTTGGCTTGAACCAGTTCTTTGGAAATGATACTGGATTAATTTAAGAAATATAGGAGGTAGTTTCAATAAAACATAATAATGTTTAATAAGATGAGGAAATTGAGAAAGAAAAGATAGGAAAATCATATCTAGTTTTCTGACACTGCTAGCCAGATTGGGGAGTTTCTATTCAACAAGATAGAAAATAAAAGTAGAAAAGCCATTATATAGAAAGATGGTGATTCAGTCTTGTAAATATTGAGTTTTCCTGAATCTGACTTATATAACAGGCAGGTAGACCTGCAAGTCTGAAACCATGCAGGATTCATGTAATATTTCAGTCTCAGACTTCTTTCACACAGCAGTGTTGACTGAGATAATATGAGGCATAGTGCTGATATGCAACTATATGATATATTGACACTAGTTAAAATACATTTTGTGAAAACCAATAGCTTTATAATCCTCAGGAGCTCCCAAATTTTCTCATTTTTACGTGGCTGCAACAACTCTCTTTCTGAGATTACCCAATGCAGACCTAGCTAAACCTTGAGTACATTTGCCTCAGATAGCTATTTATTTCATTGATATGGGGTTTTGTTTTGTTTTCCTTTGTAATGTTAGCATAAAGGATAGTCTTAGTTTCAAGGGTAACCAGGGGTACAGTTGTGGTGAATGTACAGATGAGCCTGTCTATTAAATTTCCACCTCTTTCTCTCTCCTATGGTCAAATATTATAAATATTCCATGCTTTTTCTTCATATGATCTCCCCCCTTCACTTTATTAAGATATAATTGACAAATAAAAGTTTTATATATTTACTACATATGCACCACATGATGTTTTTATACATTGTAGAATTATTGAATCAAGTTAATTAACTCATATACTGTTTTAATTTATTGAGGCTGCTATAGCAAAAATATTTTATATTGGGTCATTTATAAGCAACAGAAATTAATTGCTCACAGCTATGAATGCCAGAAAGTTGATCAAGTCAGTAGCAGGTATTGTGTCTGGCAAAACTTGCTCTCTGCTTCCTAGATGGTGCATTTTTACAAGTTTCTCACATGACAGTAGAGGCAAAAAAGAGTCCCTTGAGCCTATTTTATGAGGGTAAAATCAAGCTCAGTTCTCATGACTTAATCCCCCCTTAAAAGGATCTATCTTTCATTATTGCCACACTGAGAACTTTTTTCAACATCTGAGTTTAAGGAGGATACAGACATTTTAATCACAGCAGATTTATCATTTTTCATGACACAAAAATGTAAAGTCTATAATTTTAATGAATACATTGTTATTAGCTATATTCATCTTTCTGTAAATCAATCCCTAGAACCTATTCCTGCCAACTGAAACTATGTATCCTTTGGCCAAGATCTTCCCTCCACCTGTCCTCTAACAGCTGTCATTCTACTCTCTGCCTTGATAAGTATATATTTTCAAAGATTCCACAGATATGAGACTATGTCATATTTGTTTTTCTGTGTGTGGTTTATTTCACTTATCTATCCTGAAATTCATCCATGTTGTCACAAATGACAGAATTTCTTTCTATTGCAAAGCCAACTAGTATTCCATTGTGTGTTTATATACTACATTTCTAAAAAGCCCCCCTTCTCTGTAGTTCCATTGTTAAGAAGTACTCGAAGATTACAGAGAGTGAACAGAATGAAAACCATATTAGGATATCTATAAATTACTTTAAAATAGATTAGGGTAATCAATGTGATATTATTATATGTGTATTTTAGTCTAGGCTCTGATTCTGGGTCTGGTTATCAAACATATTATCAGGGGTGCACAATCAAAGAAGTCATTATCATTACATCAGAAAAGACCAGGCCTCAGGGACAGATCTCCATAAGCAGCCTACCTTTTTTTTCTAAATGAAGTACTGAATATAAAAATAGTGTTTATTTACGTAACTAGAGATGTATCAATTAACATGATGAATGCTAGAGATTATCATTAAAGGCTTTCAGAACATGTAGAATGAATACATATTTATTCCCTTGAATACATTTACTTTAAGTGATTGACTTCTGCTCAGTACACCTAGCACATTTTCTTTCTCTTACATTATGAAATATGCCTTCAGATGAATATTTCTCAATAGAGTTTGTTCAGGGAGAATCAAGTGTCAGAAGTAAGGAAAATTGTTTTAAAAATATAAGATTTAAAACAAATAAGTAACAAAATAAACAAAGACAAACCAATCACGATTTAGAAGAGAATCTCAAAACGGAGAACTGTATGAGTTCGCTATGTAGTGGCTGAGTGATGAAAGTGTGAATTTATGAAAAAAAGAGACCTGGCGAGGTGTCAGTGATGCCGGTTCCATCCAGAAAAGTACATGTCCATTGTTTTTGGCTATGATGAGATGTGTGCTGGTAGGTTTTGAGGACTATCGGGGGATCGGTGTGAAAATAAGTTAGAAAGCCTTTAGCTGCGGAGCTGGTAAAAACATAAAATCAGTAGAAAATGAGTTAGTGAAAACCTTCTTTTGAAATACTTGGCTTGGTAGGAAAAAGTGGGCTAAAATGGTTGCTAAAAATTAAGTCTATAGTGTTGTCAGTGATTTTTTTTAAATGTAGAAGAAGCATATTTAAGTTCTAGGCTATTTAACCCAAATGAGGCTATTAATTCAAATGAGGAGAGAGAGATAGAGGGAGATAGAGACAGAGAGAGAGAGAGAGAGAGAGAGAGAGAGAGAGATGCAAGGGAGAGGAGAGCAAGAACAGTGGATTTATAGGAAATAATCAATTGTACAAATTTGCCAACGATGTTTGGAAGTCAGTTTCTAGAGAACAATGCTGAGAGAACAACCATATACAAGAGAGAGACTTTCTCCACAGACTTGAGATAAACGGAGGAAATGATACATGCACATAATGTATTTTAAAATGTTTCGTATGTGTCAATTGCATTTCTAATCTTGATATGTATTAGATCAGTGGCTCACAAATCCTGTCCCTAACTGTTCTACATCATAATCTTCACCTGTGAAATTGTTAGAAATGCAAATTCTGGAGCTGTATCCAAAAGACACTTATCAGAAACTCTTTGAATTGGGCCTTATTTGTGCTATAACGAAAATTCTGGATGACTGTGATATTTGCCCAAATTTGAGAACCACTCCGCTGTTCATTTAACACTGCAATTTTGTTTTTGTTTAGGTATCAGGACTGTGCTCATTTTACAGACAACTATGTAGCACATAAAGTTCAAGTAATTTTTCAAAGGTCAAACAACTGTATGTAAAGCTCATACTCCTAAGTTTTATCTTATACAGTTTCTAAAAGTTGTTTGTAAAATTGTTGATGGAAAGTTGAGAAATGTTCTATTTAATGATGTCAACATCTTGTTGCTGCTGCTGCCGTTTTCCTTTTATTCCAAGCAATAGTAACTTTCTGAGATTGAGAGGGGCCAGAGATGAGATTCATATAAAATGAGGGTTAAAAGAGTTTCTGTAGAAAATTGAATAAATACTTAAGTGAAACAAAATGAAGAATTGATGGTTAGCATTAAGGATCAGTTTGTAAAGGCAGTAATCAACACAGTGCTTGGTTTCCTCAAGTTTTATCTAGAATAAACAAGTATAGCAGATGAATTTATGGAGAATTGAAGGTCCTCTAGGCAAACATCACAGATGGAAAGTTAGAGGAATTGATATAATGATATGATTACTATGATGGAGAACACTACCTAAATGATGAGAAGGGAAGAGAAATCATGGAGATCATGGGAAAATAGTAAAGGGATCAACACGTTTGAATATTAATCATTCTGTCTCTCAAACAGCACAATAATAACAATCATGGCAACAACCAGAATAATACAAAGGAAGAGGCCAGGTGTAATTCTTAGTATAAGTATAAAATTGTCAAATCTATTTTGTTATTTCCTTGGCTTCTATGACAGCATACTCCCTTTTTTTCTTACTCGTGTAGCTTCTCCGTTTTAGCCTTATTTATGAGCTCATCTTCTTCCACTTAGCATTTGAATGTTGAGATTTCATAAGGCTCTGTTTTGGATCTCTCCTTTCCTCACTTACTTCTCCAGGTAATGTTAGGCATACTTGTGACTTACAAAACAGGTAACCCCAAATCTGAATCTTTAATTCAGACCTTGCCTTTATAGTAGGGACCAATATACTCAATTGCTTGTTCAAAATCACCAAGTGGATGTCTCAAAGATGCCTCAAAGATGCCTCAGACTCAACAAGGAAAAAACAGGACAAATCCTATTACCCACTGTACTTGGTCTTCTTCCAGAGAAAGATTCCAGTAAGAGGCATTATCACCTGTGCAATTGTAAGGGATGGAAATCTAAGAGTTGTTTGTGATAACCTCTCTTCTTTTACAATGCATGGTGATATGTAGTTGACTTTTATCTCCTAAAACCTTGTCAAATTCAACCTTTTATTCACTTTTGGCCCTACTATTACCTGGTATCTTCTGTGCTCTCCCATCTCCAGTGGTTATCTTCCTCCATAATCTAATTTCTACATTGTAACCAAATCAATTTTTTTTAAAAAAGTGTGTATCTTGAGCTCTTAGGATGAGGAATAGTCTTTCTTATGACTAGTCTAATCCAGTATTTTAAAAACCGTACACATGACACATTAATGACACATGAAATTATTTAGTGAAAAGTAATAGTCTCAATTAATACGTGTATATGTACATATATGTGTGTGAGCATTGGTTTTTGAAATGAAGTGGGCTTGTTGTGCATCAGACCCACAAAAAGTGATAAGCTACTGAGTTCTACTTGAAAAACTGTTCTCATATCTTATCAAGCTCTGCAACTGCAACAGTCATTTTAGAGTGCCTATAACAGGGTCTCTGCACATTCTCCAAGCTGGCAGAAACATACGTTACCTCCTTTACCTACTTGAATTTAACTCATCTAACATCCTGAGTTTGGTTGAATCTTAATTATAGTAGCCCTACCTAATTAGGTTCAAACAAGCTCAAATCTTTGTAAAATGTACAATCACAAAACCATGTTTAACTGTCTGGTACAACTTAAAACAATCAACTTTTATGTTTATATATGATTATTATTTGGTAGATGTCCATATCCATCTTCAGCCAGAGTTTACTCATTTACTAAGTATTTATCATGTCTCTTATATTACCATTTTAAAGTTACTGAGGACATGGCAACGAACAAGATCAAGAACCACTGGCTGTCTTAGACCTCGTATTCTAATTCAAGGTTATGGGCAATAATCATATAAACATATGATTAAGCATTGTAGATTGTCATAATGGTTTGTTTAGTAAGCTCAGTAAGGCAAAGTAATATGCAGACTAAGGTAATATACTACTTTCATTGTAATGACCAGTGGAGTATTTGTGAGCCCTCCCTTGTTTTTCAATAGTAGGAATTTAACCTAAGGCCTTCCCACTGGGTTACAACTCAGCTATTTTCTTATTTTTAAAATTGTAAATCAGGGTTTTAGTAAGTCATACAGGCTAGGCTTGACCTTGAAATTCTCGTGCCTTAGCCTTCTAGAGTTCTGGGATTGCAGCATGCTCAAGTGAGAAGATAAAATTTGAGATGAAGATTAAATGATTATGACAGAAAAAGTTCACAAATATCCTAGTAGACATGATCCAGGTATGTGTTTGTTTCCCTGAAAAGGTTTATACCATGCACAGGGGGCCACTATTGTTAAAGATTAAATCACCAAATAGATGAAAGAGTTGATAGGTGAATGATTTTGCCAGATGGCAGAACTTAGGTCTCTAAAAGCAAGAATAAAAATATTTTGCGATTATAAACTTGAAGATGTTGCAATAAGAAGTAAGTACGTATACAGATGATGGGGTGGATAAAAACATTTTTCATCTTTCCAAAGAAGTTGAAAGACTTATCACTCTTCAAAATATTCAACAAAACAAAGACAATCTCCTTTTTTTTAGAATTCATAAAATAGTAATTTGATGTGGCAATGTTTTTATTTTGTGAAGTAATTCTTTATATATTTGGTTTAGAAATAGAATTGCATAATAAGATGGAAGGTAGATAAGAAATTAACATTTTAAACCCATTCTCTGACAAAATTATACTTTTACATGAAACAATGTAGTCTTTGGTGGAGAAGAAGCATAATGAGAACAGATGGCACCATTCTAAGATGAACACTAAAGCCCTCCTTAGGTTTCTAAAATGATAATTCAAAAATAATAACTTGAAAAAATTTCTAATCCTGTCTGTTTTTATTATTTGTATGTCTCTTAGATGGAAAAGATCACTCACATAAATTAGAAAATCACAAACTAATTCTATATTTCTTGTCCATGCATTTCTTATACAAATATACTTAGGCTTATCAACCTGTTCCTGAGTTGTAAAATAGAAAAATCCTGTGCAGGCATTCTGTTTTGTTGTTGTCCTAGTGGTTACACTTTTTGTTGCTGTGTTTTGTTTTGCTTTTTTTCTGTAGCAAATGATTATAGGAAGACAATTATATCTGTAAACTTAATTGGCATGAAAATTTCATGGGAATTCCATTTTGAGACAGCACATTACTCTTTTTTCGTTTTTTGATGGGAAAAGGAACCATATGCATATAGTTTTTCTCAACATATTCTAATTCCCAATAGTCATCCACCTTTCCCTATCATGAAAGCTATACACAAGACCCCATGGATTAAAGCAATAAAGAAGGTCATGATACTAATAAGACAAAATATTTTTTTATTTAACAAATTCTTTGTGTTTTACTTTCAATTCCAAGATTATACAGAGTTTGAAAAATTACCTTTTTCTTCTCTTTCCTCTTTTCTGGAAAGCTTATTTTTTTTTCTTTAAGGGAGAGATTTAGTTTCTTTCAAGAGAACACTATTTACTGGAAGAAACATGAGCCTGAGGATAGAAGGTGAGAGTAGGCAGAGGTTCTTGAGTGGGATTGCAGTATTAAAGTTGTAAAGTCACTGAGGAGACACTTGGATCTGGTGAATAGCAGAAGTAAGAACATACTAAGGACTGTGTTCCATGTAATATCGCATTTAGTAGTTACAAGTGTTCTCTGATGTGTGTAACTAAACTGACATGGGTGCTAAACTGTCCTCAATTAAAAGATAAAGATCTTGGGTCATAGCAAAATGAAGTTACTTGCTTAAACGTACACAACTGATAAGTAGTGAAATTCTTTTGATTTGAGGTTGTTTTTATCATCGTATCATTTCAATATGAAATGAAATAAAATATAAAGTAGGTTTGGTAAAATCACAAATATCTTTATAAACACATGCTACTCCTTTATCACTCTAACACCATGTTCTCAATTAAATCATGGAATCAGGATCATTCATTTAGTTATTTAATAAGTAAACCAACTTCTCACTCTACTTCTTATATCCCTAAGGCACTAGGAAAAGAGCAGTGGTTAGCAGAAGGATGTGCGTATATATAGATGAAGCAATATTTTATTTAATGTATAGAATTACCTTGTTATACATTTTCAAGAGGTAGTATTTGGCACTATTTGAAAGTTCAGATTAAACTGTATTTGTACTTTCAGAAAACATTTAAAGTGCATAGAAATTGATGCAGTTTTGAGGTTCATAATGATTATTCCAGTGGACATATTTATGCTACCCACTGTCTCCCTATCCTCAAAACTTCATTCTGAGGGACAATCTGGTTCCCTTCTTTCCACCCCCTACACTGGCATGTAGGTTTTTTTTATTGTTGTTTTTTTTTAATAGATGAGCTGGTGCCCTGGGCACTGTAATGAGAATGAACTCAGTAGCTCAAACTTCTGACCATACTGAGTCATACATGAAGTGGGCATGTGACTTAAATTGGCTAATCAAAGGATTTCGCCTGAATTTGTAAAACTGGAACTTGCGAATAGAGCTCTTTTTTCTTTGCTCTCAAAACCCAGGGGTTCTCTTGGCCTTGGTTCCAGTGGGGATAATCAGCCTGAAAAATTGAATTTGCCACATAGCGGAAAGCCAAGTACAGAGATGAGATGAAACAGATAGTCCTGATAGCATTTGAGTCCCAGGTTCCAACTGTACCGTCTCAACCTTACAGAGGTTCAAACTAACAAGTTTACTTTCATTGCCTTATGTTTTTCCTTTGTCTGAAATAACTCAAGTTGGGTGTCTGAGTAAGTTAGAGGTTTAGTAGTATATAAAATGTACTAACTCTGACTAGTTGAAGAAGAAAGGCAGTACTGAAAGGATATTAAAAAACTTTATTGAATTTCAAAGAGCCATGCTCAGAAACAGCATGTGTAGTATCAAAGTCTCAAACCACAGCACAGAACCAGTCCTCTGAAGGCACCTGTGCTGCCATCCACAGGGACACAGACACTGTGGGCTTGCTGTGGACAGAACCTGAACTCTGATACCCTTGCTTCTAAATATTGGATATCGATGTCCTTGACAAGATAGATTCTTCACAGTGCATGCTTTTTTGCACCACTGACTTCTAATTCTGTGTTTGGCAGCAGTGCTTCTGATGATAGAACTTATGTGCCTTCTTTGTAAGAGAAACTGGAAAAACAAATGGTGAGATTCAGTGATCTATCCTAAATAGCAGAAAAATGCTAAAAAAATGTTTGGTCACTTGGAAGAATTAAAAATATCTGTTGTAACTTATTTTACTTACATTCAAATAAATACTTGGTAGTTCAGTTTATGGGTTGAATTATGTCTCCCCAAAAGATATATTGGAATCCTAACCCCGGAGTTATCTCCAGAGTTCTAGCTGAGATATCAAACCTTTGAAAAAGCCAGTTAGTGGGACCAAAGAAGAAATTCAATTTTGGCAACAAAAAGACTGCACCTAAAGGGAAGTGCCAGCGACAGGACAACCGATGACATGTTTTTGTGAAACTCAGATAAGGCATCTGTCCTGGAGGTAAATAAGTGAGAGATTTTAACCAAATCCATGGAGAGGATGAAGTCAAACATAGATGTTACAAAGTGGAAAGGAGCTTCCGAAGTTCCTACATTTAAAACCCTGGAGAGCTGTTAACAGAAAGGGGTACTGAGGTAGGTGAGTCCCAGGGCCTGATTACAGACATCTCTGTATGCTAGTGATATTAGTTTATGCTTTTGAAAATGCAATATTAACAGAAGAAATATTATTCCTCTTTTAATTTTTTTTTCTGAAAAGACATGAAGACTTTGTCTGAAATGAAAAATTTGGATAACTATCTTGAGTTAATTCTTGCCCAGTCTGTACACTGGAGCAATTTAGGACATGACCTTTTCTTAAAATAATATAAATAGATTGAGAAAGGTGAGGAAGTATTTTTAAGTTTTTTACCATCAGGGGATTGACCTAATTAGGGTGCAAGAAAGCCAAATGGATTTTAAAAAAGACTATTTAACAGATCATTCTGCTCTTTTAGTGCATATTTTAAAAGTTAATAAGTATGGAACAAAAGATTTAGTGCTCCTCCCCCTTCAGAAGACTTGTACTAAGATTTCAAACATGGACTCTGTTGAAAGGTGAAGGAATCATTAAGGAATAATACTAGTCCTTTATACAGAAGAACTGCAAAGCTGTCTTGAGCTGCAGCATTAGAAGGGCTAATTCTGTATCTTCATGTGGCCTAAGATGTAGGCCAGCTAAGACTTTTCAAATAAGAATTCAATATTATCATGCAAGAGAGACTGTTTGCACACCTACCACATTTGTCCTTAGCTAACCAGTAGAAGCTAAAGGACAGAGGACCATTATATGTTTTATCTTGCCTTACCCACAGTAATCTTCCTGATAAGTAGTGTGTCAATATAGGGTGTATAGGATTACAGCATTGTAATTATGGGCTAAGAATTAAGTCATCTTGGGCAGTTCCTTAACACTGGAGTTTAACGCACCTACCTGGGACAGGAAACAGTTGGTGCTCACAAAGACACACTGCTGCTATGCAACCACAGCGAAGAGTTAAAGTTCAAAGTTCAGTAGTTCATCACAAAAAGATGGTATTTATCTTTAGACAAAGCAACATATGATGTAAAATTCTGTAATTTTCTAATATAAATTGGTTTTACATGATTTGTTTTATATACACTATAATTGGCTTTGTTTGGTAAGTGGTAACTGAATACAAGTTTTTATCTGCAATGCTTTTTATTTAAACTCCATGTATTTTTCATAATTCAGATAATAAAAATGGATAACACTGACATATTAAATTGGGAAAATATTGGCAGTTAGGATAAATGATTAGGTTATCTTAATTATTAAGAATTATTAGTATGGATTTTTATAAAACAAAAGCAAAAATAAAATTATAAGGTAAAGGTTTATATGTGTCCAGTATGCAGTAGTGAAACAAGATTCCTCCTGCATTTGTTGCTGCTGCATTCTTAGTATTCCCTGGGACTATCTTAGATTTCTGAAACAGAGGGGTGGATATTTGTCTTTTTTTTTCAGCTTTAATTGAGTTTATTGGTACATTTTAGGGATACAGTACAGTTACATTCATTGTTGGGATCATGTACCTCTACGTGACAAGTCTTGATTCTCATTTTTTCCCCTTACCTCTGCCCTCCCTTCACCCCCTCCTCCCCTCCCCATCTACAAACACTTTATTTTCATCTTTTCATTCTCTCACATTTTTTCTTTTCCCTTTTTACCCTTCCCCTACCCATCCCACTTTCCCTACACCTTTAGCTTCTTTGTTCCCATTTCTAAATGTCAGTAATCTTATTAGAATCTTATGCATTGTTGCAGATTATTTACACAGGGAAACTATTTGGTATTTACACATGTGTGACTTATTTATTTCACTTAGGAGTATATCTTCAATATGTATCCATTTTCCTATGAATGAATCTATTTTCTCGTTCTTTATGGCTGAGTAATATTCCATTTTATAGAAAAACCACAACTTCTTTATCCAGTTTCCAACAGATGGGCATTGTGGCAGTATAATATTCCATTTTATAGAAAAACCACAACTTCTTTATCCAGTTTCCAACAGATGGGCAAATAGGCTGTTTCCAAGATTTAGCTATTACAAACTGTGCTGCTATAAACATGGGTGCACATACTTCTCTGTGATATGATTCTTTTAGTTCTCTTGGAAAGATACCCAGCAGAGGAATGGCTGGGTCAAATGGAACCTGTTTGTCTTTAGTTCAATTCCCACTTTAAGTTTAAGATGGAGATAGAATGTCTTTAAAATGTCCAAGTACTTCATTGCCTTCTGTCCCCTCAGTACTGTGCATGAATGAACCAAGACAAATTCATCTTAATTCAAGCCCAATGAGAAGGGCCTTAAAGAAACTGCTCAGACTCTTGATCTATTGTTCTGAAGTAGATGAAGTTCTAGACCTACAGCCTCAAAAGCCTTCAGTGAGAGACAGGCTGGTGGATGCTTCAGTGACAAAGCAGGAAAAGATGGCTTCTTTAGAAATGAGAGCGCTTCCACTGTTGGAAGGTACAAAAGTGATTCAGGATGATTCCTAAGGAGCAGGTATGGGCCATATAGGAGGGGAGCTGGCCTATAGCCATCTTACAGGCACTGCAATGAAGTGGGTTTCCTGGATGACTGATGAAAATGAGAGCCAAACGTGTGTGAAATGATGGGGAAGGTAAAGGCAGGACTGGAAGAGATGCTGCCTGCCTCAGAGGTGGGCAAGAGAGATTCTCAATGTTTAGGAATCTCCAAAAAGCCCTGAATCAGACTAAAGTATATGTTCTGATGAGATGAAAGCAATCCATTGGCAGAGCAAAACAAGCCAATCAAGCCACAACTTGTCTATCCCGGCTCATTCATCCTCTGCCTCAACTTGGAAGATATAGAAGGCATTCATCTATAGCAGACTGCAGGTAGGAGAGGAGAGAAACAAAATAGGCCTGTTCATCATCACCATTTTTATTTAACATTTCAACGGGAGTTCTGAGCAGGACAATAAACTAATAAAAAAAATTGAAGCATAAGTATTGAGAATTAAAAAAATAGGGGCCGGGATTTAGCTCAGTGGTTTTGCCACCTGCCTTGCAAGCACAAGGACCAGAGTTGGATCCCTGGTCCAAAAAAAAAAAAAAAAAAAAAAAAAACCCACAACAAAACAACAACGAAAAACTCACCATTTTCTGTTAGCATAATCATAGTCATAGAAAATAAAACAGTCTAAGATAAATCATGAAAATTACAAAAATGACAAAGTCATTGGATAAAAGGACAATGTGTCAAACTTTTCTATTTTTTTGTGTATTAAACAGTAACAGTAGAGAATGAATAATTCTTAAAATAATACTATTTATAATCTGAGAAAAGGTTAGAGGGAGAGAGATGAGAAGAGAAAGAATAAAATGAAAACAAAGCTTTTAGTAGCTTTCTACTTTTAGTATATAAGCTGCTAGTTGTTAGAAAACATTTTATAATATTTGTATTATAATATTAAACAATTGAAAATATTCCATATACAAAAATAGCAGACAGTTATGACACATTTAAGAGACAAAACATAGGAAATATTTAATGATGGGAGAAGAAAATGTATTGATATATATATATATTGTTGTAGCCTTAGTATATTTTTTATCTCTATATAAAATATATGTCACATAAAATACATGATGACATTTTTATTTAAAATCTTGTGTGCAGATTTTAGGTATTATAACAATTACAGCCAGGAAAATTTGGAAAAAATGAGTAGTGCCATAGAATGTGCTTTCCCAGTTATTAAAATACATTATTAAATTAATTTAGTAATCTGTTTAAAGAGATTATTTGTGGATAACGCATTATTATTTCCCCATACTGCTTTTATGTGTAGTATCTTCTATGATAACTATACATTGTCATATAATTCAAAATAAAAGGCTTTGAAAACTTTTCAAACAAAGTAACTCAATAAATTTTCACAACTTGTTTTTATATCTCACGATGCTCTCACATCTTTAGAAAAGCTAAATATGGGGTTCAGTTCTCTCCATTTCTGTTGAAATGTTCTCTTGTAGGGGAACACATACCCTTTTAACAGTTCCTGGCTCCAGTTTTTACCCCTTCTTGAACTAAATTGAAAGAAAGCTGTGACTTTTTTATAGGTCTTGCCCAGTTGGTAAAACTTACAGCACTTAGACAGCAGTTTTTGGTCTTTAACACAAGAGAGCTTGAAACAGCATGTTGGGCCCATGCTCTTGAGGCTGGCATGAGCTCTAAAAGCATCCATTTCTAACAAGTTCCCAGGTGCTGAAGGAGCTTTTGGCTCACCCTCTGCAAAGCCCTGTGCCCAGGCACAAGCTTGTGTTTCTTTGAGTTGGAGCAGTCTGCCTTGTTGACAGGCTTTGCCTTCTTCTGGAGTCTGGTGAATAGATAAATAGATAAACAAACCAGGTTATACAAAAGTAACCAAAGGATGGAAAGACCAGATCCTTTTATTATTTCTTTTTTAAAAATGTGCAAGATTCACACGAATCATTAGATATTTCTGAGATTCTAAAATTATGAACCTGAATATTTAAATCATGAGGTCTCACACAGTGTGTCTATGAAATGGACTGAATCTAAATTCTAATTTTAGATACAGTAATTTTATTTATTGTTTGTTTTGCCCAACTTTCCTCTGTTCCTTATTAGTTTATGTGCTAAATTTAAGCTCCTGAAAGACATATTTAAATATGAGGTTGGCCTTTTTCATGGTCTCATTTTGCTATCAAAGTTATACTACCCTGAAGAAAATGAGTGGAGGCACTCTCTGTATTTCTACGCTCTAGAACAAGGCTAGCGCCATCAGTTTCTTTAAAAATTTAGTGGAACTGGCCTATAAAGTTATTTCAGTTTACCATGCTTTTCAAAGAGAGTGTCTTGTTGGTTTCTTTTTTTAGGCAGGCATTGTTTAAAATTTGCTTATGTGTTACAGTTTTGTCTTTCTTGAAATGAATTTTATTGACCTATACGTTGAAATAATAAAGGAAGATATTAAAATATTATTATAACAGAATTAACACAACTTTGTAGCTAGAACAAATGAAGATAAATCAGGATATTCCCAGCACCTTACAGCTCTTCTAGTGCTCTTTCGTAGTGCTCTGGGACCCTGACTTCTGCCAACTCCTTAAGGAAAATAAAGAAATAATAATGTGAAAGAAAACTGGTTTTCTTTCCTTGCCTGGAAAGGAAGAGCAGCATCCCTCAAGTACAAGTTCAGTTTCTTTTTGCTTAGAAGTTGAAATGGCTTGGTATTCCTCAGAAAAGGAGAAAGTGTACAATTTGCCAACTTTGCTGTTAGGCTCTGGTTTGTTTACAAGGCAGACTGTAAGCTTTGGCTTGGAAAAATCTCCTATCAGGCCATTGGGTTTCATTGCACTGCTTACTGTAGGTCTGGTTTCAGACAAATCCACGATAGGTTGTGTAAAATTTCATCATAGATTCTTCAATGTTCACATTTGTGTATGCATACACATGTGTATGGATAAAAACTTTCTTTTGAATAATATAAATTAGTTTTGAACTTTAGATAAATAAAATTATACTGTACGCCCTGTTTTGTGCTTGGCTTCTTTTCTCAATATGTACCTACAGATTCATCTGTTATTTTATGAGCCATGAGAACGATCATTCTCATTATTATATAATATTCTCCCATGTGGATAGATTTTACTTTATTCATCTATTTTATTGTTAATGATTATTTGGGCTGCTGAAGTTTTTTTTTTTTTCTTATAGAAAGTCCACTGTGAACTTTCTCCCAATATATTTGTGCACATACATATTGATACACAAACACAAATGCTGGCACAAGCCGGGGAGCAGAATTGGTGAGTCATAGGAATACATATGAGGGCTTTAGTGGATACAGCCAGTTTTCAGTAGTGGTTGAACTAATTTATGATCCCACCAATAGTGTCTGAGCTCAAGTAGCTTTACATTCTAGTCAACATGTAGTATTGTCAGTCTTTTCATTTTATCCACCTCCGTGAACCGGTAGTAACATCTCCTTTAGGTATTAATCTATATTTCTTTTATCACTAGTGAAATTGATAATATTTTCTAGGTTTAATATTCTTTTAGATATGCTGTTCAGAATTTCATGTTCAAGTATTTTGCCTAGTTTTTTCCCACTGGCCCCTTTATTCTCTTGAAGAGCACAGCATCAAACCAGATATTCTCAATTTGAGATCCAAATTGTT
Source organism: Fukomys damarensis (assembly GCF_012274545.1). NCBI lineage: Eukaryota > Metazoa > Chordata > Mammalia > Rodentia > Bathyergidae > Fukomys > Fukomys damarensis. Next base: position 56,969,142 of record NW_022900949.1, read on the forward strand.
GCATTTCTACATATATCTTCTATTATTTAATTATCTTTTCCTCTTTGTTTTTTATGGGTTGCCTTCTTACTCTCTTGTTGCATTAAGCAGAAATTCATGAGGAATACATTTTAAAAAAATTTAAATGGTTCTGGCTACCCCTGCTGGGTATCTTCCCAAAAGAATTAAAAGAATCATACTACAGTGATATATGCACACCCATGTTTATAGTGGCACAGTTTGTAATAGCTAGAATTTGGAAACAGCCCAATGGCCCATCAATGGAGACTGGATAAAGGAGATTTTTTGAATATAAAATGGAGTACTACTCAGCCATAACTAGAGATATATATAGCTAAGTAGATGCATGTTGAGGCCATACTCTTAAGTGAAATTAATAGGACACACAAGTAAATACCAAATAGTTTTTCTGATGTGATAAACTAAAAGTGTAAATAAGAATCAAAATTTATAATTGATATTGTATAATAGGAAAAATAGTCTAAAGGTGTAGGAGAGGTAGGAGGGGCAGGGCAAAGGTAAGAATGGAAAAGAAAAAATGAGAGAAAAGAGAAAAAATGGAAACAAAGTCTTTGTAAATAGGGAAGGGTGCGGGGGTGAAGGGAGGCCAGGGGAATGGGGAAAAAATAAGAACAAAGATACATCATGTAAAGGTACAAGATCCCAATGATGAATGTAACTGTATTGTATACCTAAAAGGTACCAATAAAAAAAAATGGTTCTGGGTCAACTGAAGTATTCTCTTTCTTCTTGTGTCTATTTTGGTAATAATAATTTACCAAGATAATATCCTTTTCATCTAATTTTACAAATTCATTGGCTCTTACTGCTACTTTATGGTTTTTAAGCTACTCAATGTATATTTGTGAACCCTTATTCCTGATACTGTTTAATTGTGCCCATTCTGTTTTTACAGGGTATTGTTACTGTCCTATTTTTCAGTAATTTCAGATCTTTAATTTATTTCAATTGTTTCAGCTTCTTGATTAATGCAGACAGACCTAATTCCACATTGCAAATTTCTAAATTTCACCTAGAATATGGAGGGCTTGAAATTCTTTACTTGGATGAGATGTTTATGTGTGCATCAAGACATTAGACAAAAAGCCCAATGGAAAATAGGCTATACAGTATTACATAACAAATACTGTCCCCTGGATTTCTATTTTAAGTTTTATACTAAATTTACAAATAATTTCTCAAATACAGCCATCTTATTATAATTTTAATCAACATTTTCATATCATAGATTTTATATGGAGGGCTGAGAAATATGGCAATGGTGAAAAGAAATTGTATAAAATTACTTCTTATTATAATAGTTGAATAAATATTAGAGGGATTTAGGTCATGATTTCCACAACAAGTTTAGTGTTGTCTAAGTAGCAGGAGGTATGAAAGCATCAAAAGTAAACTTTTTTCATCAGATGCGAAGATGCATAGGACCTATGGTTTTTAGTGGGGATGTTTTGTCACTTAGAATTGAAATAGAGGTTGCTTTTTTCCCACCCAGGCCCAGAACAGAACAGCAATCCTTTCCCACCACAGCAGGTTAGCTCTGAGTACAGACTGAAAAAATGATACAGCACTATACAGAAAGAAAAACAAGGCTATTTCTGGAAAATATATTATTGGTAGCAGGCATTTTCCAGAATATATTAAAACATGAGAGAGGAAAGCTGTCAGGTCTTTTGAATTAAGAACAGAGAGTTTTAGACATTAACTATCTTCCTCTGCCCACATTTTCTGTCCCCTCCCTAAATCTTTCCCTCACCAAGAATAAAAATACCCAGTTACTTTAAGGGCTTCAGAAGGGCATACTCTTAACAACAACAGATCAGCTATAAGGACGTGAGAAAATGCCTTGCCCTAGTCAGAGGAATTAGAGTATTAGAGTTCTCTTGAATTCAGAGAAAGTATAAGTAAATTAAGCAGAACTGGATATAGAGTGGTGAAGGAAGGACAGACAGGAGGACCAGGACAAAAGCTCAGTTAAACAGGAGAAGCTGACAGTTAATTGCAAACTTATACTGGGTGTGGAGTTGATGTACTTGTACCTAGAGCCAAACTATTGTTCCCACCCCCATCAAACACAGTCACTGTCAATCTCTTCCTTCATAAAGCCTCGTACTAAATGAAATACCTCCACAGGTGTTCTTATAAAGTGGCTGTCCGACTCATGACACGTTTTGATGTTTGGGTCCTTTTGTGTGTGTGTGTGTGTGTGTGTGTGTGTGTGTGTACTAGGGATTGAAGTCTGGACCTTGTGCTTGCCAGGCAGGTGGCAGAACCGCTGAGCCAAATTCCCAGCTACATTTGGGTCTTGATTTTTGGTTTTTATATGTTTTTCTTCTCCTAAATTCCCCACCCTTGATTTTAGCATATATGTATCCAGCATACAGCGGTAGGCCTCAGGATTTCAAGGCCTGCCTGCAATGATAGAGGAGTGGCAGAAGTGAAGGTTGAAGCGTGGATGTCAGGCAGCATATGCTTTTAGCTGTCTGTGGACTTCTGTCTGGAGCAGGATTGAGCTCCAGAGAGATGACTAGAACAAGGAGGTGGTGATGATGGTTTTATGTGTTAATTAAGTGATTCTCAACCATGGAAATCTCTTACAAAACACCAAATTCTTCTCCAACTGATTTTTTACTAAAATGTTCTTAGGTACATCTCAGACCATTGTATGTTTCAAAAGATCCTTAAGTATTCAATATGCATTCAAGGCCCATTGTATTATGAGGAAAACTTTAGGGCAACTTTAAGGGCTGTATTAGGCAAGTGTTTATCAAGAGCAATTTCCAAGAGTAGGCTCAGTAGCAGCCAAGAAGACCAGGTGAGTCTTTTTTTTATATAGGAGAAGCTGCTTCAGAATGAGTTTTCTTCAGATAGCTTCTCATCAAATTAGCTGAGAATCTATGATACGCCCCTGTATACTAATGACCATTCATCCTTAGCTATCCTTTTTTTCCCTTTGGTGGTACTTGGGACTGAGCCCAAGGCCTTTGCAATGAGCTAGAGCCCAGCCTGTTTTTATTTTATGTGTTGAGACAGGGTCTTGCTAAGTCACTAAGTTGTCCAGGCTGAGCTTGAACTTGCTATCCTTCTGCCTCAGCCTTCTGGAGTGCTGAGATTACAGGTGTGGGCCACCATACCTGGCTCTTGGCTTTTTGGTATGGTTAACGGAAGTGCACGGAGTTCTCCCCCAATCCTCCATCAGCTTTTTCTTCTTCAGAGACATAATTACCTTCATGGTCAGGTATGTAAGTTACCTATAATTCTGTAGATCTCTTATATGAACTTATATTAAGCCATGGAAGGAGGCATTAGGTTTATGGCTACTACATGGCTACTATGCTATAATCACGAAATGATTGCATATTGATTGAAAGAATAGGCTTAAGCATTTAAGTATATTTTCTCAATATAAATAGCATTATATTTGATAAAGTAGAAAGAACCACAGAAATAAAAAGAACTTAATGAACATGAGGATGTTATTAAATTGTCAATTGTTCAATAAAATATTTTGCTCATGTGGAAAAACTATGTACACATATATTTATTCAGATTATTTACTAAAATTATACTAATAAATTTAGCTGAGGTTTATTGGAGTATTCAAATTTACTACTGCTCTCAAAAATAGTAAAATGAACCTTACGTAGTATACTAATTTTATCAAGACTTAAGGATTAAGATGCACAATTCAAAGTAAATGCAGACAATGCATTCATGCTGTTATCATTTCATAGGAAATGTTTGCTGTAGACGCAAAATGAAGTTGCATGTATCGTGCTGACTCAGAAGAGAACAAAAGAATTTGTCAAGAGATAATAGACTACTGAGACATGTTCCAATTGATTATTACATTTGCAGGACTTCTAGATATTTGTTGATCTAAAGGAGAAGCGTTGAGGCTAATCCCCAATTCCTCAATTTCACTGAAAAACTATCAAAATACATTTAAACATAATTAGGCATGAATTTTTTGTGTTGGAAAATAGATAAAAATGAGATCTTATGCCAAAGGTCCGCTCATAATAATGAAAGAATTTACCTTTGATTTGCTGTTATTGTAATCAGCTAATTGATTTTCATTTTCAAAGACCTATGCCTGTGAGACAATATCAAATGATTAGTATCTAATATCCAATTATGGAATGAATTATAATTTTAATTATTGAATACATATTTGTGGAGACTAATTATCAGCAGAGAATACAAAGCGACACCCAGTAACTAGATGGATTCTAAGTTAAATTTTAGTACTGCTTGTGTGCTCTGTTACCTAGAGTTAAATTCCATGGTAACACAGAAAGTAGTGTATTAGTTTAACCATGGAGTGCTTTATAATAGACATTGCACATAATTATCTATTCATAGCATTAGGTACAGACAGCTCAAAAACACAGGGGAATCGAGGTGTACAACTTAAAAACCTAAATTATTAAGAGTGGTTTAAATTGTTTCTTAAAAGTAACTTCTTAAGCAGGGCTTTGGGGAAATAAGTGATTTTAAGGTAACATTTGTGCCTAAAAAATGTGTTTGCAAATCATGGTCAGTTTATATATTCTTTTTAATTACATTTGTCTTTGTATATTCATGGTTAAAGTTATTAATGTTACTACTCTTCTCCAAGACACATGGATTCCTAATTCAGGCATCTTTCATTCATCCTTGTCATCACCCACTGGCACAGTACCTACCCAGTATGCTTAATCTAGCTAGGTCATTGTTCCTGACAACATTTACCTGCTAGGAAATTACTAATTCTTCTCCAAAGCATACTGAGTTTTAAGTTAAACCTCTTCCTGTATTAATGATCATAGTATTACTAAAATTTCATTTGTATTTTCAAAAATTATATATTATTTACATTTTTTAAAAAGTATGTAGGGGAGAATGGGAGGTAGCAAATAATACCAGATGCCAATTTATATATTTCTCCAGAGCATCAATAATGAAATTATTCAAAATGGTACTTTGAAAGCTAGAAATAACAAACTGATGAAAACTAACAAATATAAATCAAAATATACCAGGGAAAATTCTGAAAAGTGTGTAAGATTAGATAGAATAGGAAAATATTTTTGCCAGTAATTCCACAAATAGAGGAATAATGTAGAATATATAAAGAACACAAAAATTTAGATCCCCCCAATGAAAGAACCAGCCAAATAATGGGCAACTGAAATGAAAAGACACTATTCAGAGGAAGTGTAAATGACCAATAAATGCATGTAAAAATTGTTCAACATCTCTATGATAGAAATACAAATTAAAATAACACTGAGATTGTCTTACTCCAAAGTGATCATTATAAAGAAATCAAACAAAACCAAAAGCTAGTGAGGCCTCAGGGTTTGAAAAGGACACTTTTACATTGTTGGTGGACCTGTAAAAGAGTACAAGCATTATGGAAATCATTATGGGGAGTCCTCTAAAAAGTAAAACTGGAAATCCCCTTTGATCTACCAATTTCCTTTCTGTATATCTTCCTGAAAGATTTAAAGATGCCATATTACAGTGATACAGGCATATTCACGTTTATAGCATCACAATTCACAATAGTTAAATCTTGAATGTTGCTATGTCCATCAACAGAAGAATGAATAAAGAAATTTAGTATTTATACATAATGGAATACCACTCTGCCATAAAGAAGGATAAACTTGAGTTATACATAAGAAAGTGGGTATACTTTGAGACTACAGTGTTAAGTGAAGTAAATCAGGCACAAAAGCTTAAATATATGATTTTTCTTTTATGAGAAACCCACAATATAAGTAAACAGCAAAATAAAAGATAGATGATAGGAAGTAAGGAAATAGGTCTTCTGTAAAAAGGAAAGGGGCAGAGAGATGGACGGAAGAGGAGGCAGAGGAAGAGAAGGAGACAAAAAACAGATTTAAAATATGTAATGTATGTGCACTAATTACCCATGAGAAATGTACTCATTATGTACTGCAAACATGTAATAATAAAATCCTGAAAACAGGATCAAACAGGAATCAATAAGCTTTGTACAATCAAAATGAATTCTAGTGCTGTTTTCGACCTCCAGCAGAAAACAAAAGCAAGAATGCCAGCTGAGCTTCCCTTTACTACTTGAGCAGGTGCAGGTTCTGACACTGTTTTCTCAGTAGCATTCATTATTCCACTGAGCAAGGTGCTTCTTCCCCTTCACCCTGACTGTCAACAGCTTTTGGGATAGAGCCAATCTTTCTCCTTATTCATTCATACTCTCTCCGATTCACATTACACTCAGTCACACAGCAGGAGAAATGCCTAATGGTTAGGAATATGGGTTTGAAAATCATTTGCTAAGTTCAATTCCCAAATCCTAATTTATTAGTTCATAATGTTTTTTGAGGTGAGTTGTGCAACCAGCAAAGTCTTTGTAGCTTAATATCTTCATCTGTAAAATGGTGATGATTTAATATTATTAACGGGACAGCTTATAGGAAAAAGTGTACCGCAGTGATTAGCTCTGTACAGACTGTTCTACCTGACATTCACTTCACAAATATTGAGGACGACTGTTACTACTCTCACGCATATTGATGGCTATTTCTTAAAATAAGAATCTTTGTCTCTGTTGTTCCTTCTGATAGGCATGCTATTTAACTCTTCTGGGCCTGTTGAAGTCTTATCTACTTCTGTAGGTCTATTTTTAATACATATTTTTCATAATCTTTTCAATTTATTTAAATGGGTAGAATGTTACTTCCCTTCATACCCTGGCATAGAACTCTTTCCACTGAGCTTAAAATTTAAGTGAATCTCTCTCTCTCCCTCTCTCCTTTCTCAACCCACTATCACAAGTTATTAATGTATTAGTTTAAAATATAATATATATATAGTAGGGTTTCCAGATGTCTGATGAGAAAACAAATCAGAGAGCACAAGCAACAGTTCAACTTTATTCGTTCTTATACTTGTCCATAGTATGAACCAGGTAACTTTTTTCTCTATATATTTGCAGTTAATACAAACATCATTTTGGAAATCAAAGTCTATGATTATTAAGAACAATATTTTATGTATAACACTTTCAATGTAAGAGTTTCAAAAAATAAACAGAACTTTCTTCTCTAGAGATTTATTTTGGCTTTTGTAACTTGGAAGCCCAGGAATCAAGCAAAGATATTGTTTTAAACTGTTGGGATTAGTTATTCCTTTTGCTGGAAACAACAAAATGAAGTTAATTTCTTATGAGAATGATAAAAAAATGTTTTGTTCTAATAATTTGAAATCTAAAAATTAAATTGTAGAATTTTGCATAGGATTTTTCCTGTTAGGATATACTTTATATGGTTATGTATACAATTAAATAACAAATTTGTCCATATTTATGTTTACACTATATAATCATACATATTTAAATTAATATATACACATTGTACATAAATGTGATAACAAAAATTTTGTTCTTTTTTTTCAGCTTTAATTGAGTTTATTGGTACATTTTAGGGATACAGTACTGTTACATTAATCGTTGGGAATTTGTACCTCTACATGACATGTCTTGGTTCTCATTTTTTCCCCTTGTCCCTGCCCTCCCTTCACCCCCTCTCCCCCTCCCCAGCTACAAACACTTCATTTCCATCTTTTCATTATCTCACAATTTGTTCTTTTCCCTTATTACCCTTCCCTACACATCCCACCTTCCCTACACCTTTAGCTCCTTTCTTCCCATTTCTAAATGTCAGTAATCTTATTAGGATCTTCTGTATTATTGCAGATTGTTCACACCAGAGAGACTATTCGGTATTTATACATGTGTGCCTTATTTATTTCACTTAGGAGTATATCTTCAATATGTATCCATTTTCCTATGAATGAATCTATTTTCTCATTCTTTATGGCTGAGCAATATTCCATTTTATAGAAAAACCACATCTTCTTTATCCAGTTTCCAACTGATGGGGAAATAGGCTGTTTCCAAGTTTTAGCTATTACAAACTGTGCCACTATAAACATGGGTGCGCACACTTCTCTGTGATATGAGTCTTTTAGTTCTTTTGGAAAGATACCCAGCAGAGGGATGGCTGCGTCAACACTGAGATTCCACCTTACCCCAAAAATTTTGTTCTTAAATGTATGTTTCTATATAGTTACTCTATGGAGTTTATGCTTCTTTATTTGATAGTGGCAGATGATATACACATTAATTACTTGGAAAAACGTTTCATGGTCTGGTATTTTTTATGCTTTTACAATTTGAGGAAATTGATGTTTATTGATGAAATATATTCCAGAAAATTTAAGAAGACATATGACAATTTAAGAGTAACATTTTTCTTATAGATCTATTGCATTTAAACTTACCTTTTAAGTAATGTTTTTTTCTACTTACAGTAGGAAACTGTTCTGTTAAATGACTTGATGTGGGTCTTACTGGAGGCATCTGTCTTAATACATGAAAAAATGTTCAGCATCACTCGTCATTCAAGAAAGGCAAATGAAAACAACACTGAGATTCCACCTCACCTCAGAAGGAATGGCTGCTATCATGAAATCAACCAATAACAAATGCTGGAGGGGCTGCGGGGAAAGAGGAACCCTGCTCCACTGCTGGTGGGAGTGCAGACTGGTGCGACCACTATGGAGATAAGTATGGAGGTACTTTACACAACTAGGATTGGAAGTCCCATTTGACTCAGCTATTCCCCTGCTGGGTATCTTCCCTAAAGAATTCAAAGAATCATACCACAGTGATATATGTGAACCCATGTTCATAGCGGCACAGTTTGTAATAGCTGAAACTTGAAACCAGCCCAATTGCCCATCAGTGGGAAACTGGATAAAGAAAATGTATTTTTTATATAAAATAGAATTCTACTCAGTCATAAAAAATGAGAAATTGGATACATTTATAGCTAAATCGATGCACATTGAGGTGATACTCAAGTGATATAAATAGGGCACACTTGTACAAATACCAAATGATTTCTCTGGTGTGAGAAGTTGAAAGTGTAAGGACTAGAAGGTATAATGGATGGTGTGAAATAGGAAGAAAAGGGAAAAAGGGAAGGGGTAGGGGAAAAGAAAGAAGGGAGTAGAATTAATATGAGAAAATGAAAAATGATGGAAACAAAGAGTGTAGATAGGGAGGGTCAGAGGGGTCGAAGGGAGGGCAGAAGAATGGGAAAAAAATAAGAACAAGGATGGATGCTGTAAAGGTGCAAATTTCCAAATACGAATGTCATTACATTGTATACATTAAATGTACCAATAAAATAAATTTTTTAAAAATACAAAAGGCTGTATAAGTCAGAGAACCCTGAGTTGTTCCTGATGCATGGCTCTTCCCTCAGGGCAGCTGAAGACTGTACAGCTTTCAGGGAAGAAACAAATTGTAGGTGTAAATAGGAAGAAAAAGTCTGTTCTCAGAAGCCAGATATGAAGGCAATATTAGTTTGAGGAGTTGAAGGTGAGCTTGATCTGATAGTTCATATCAAAGCCAATCTATTAGAAGCTCACTCTAGAATGCTCCAAGTTGCCCAAGACAGGGATGAATGGGCCTAGTCACATTAGACACCTGCAAAGAACATATAAGTACATAAATAGAAAAATTGAGGGCTAAATTTTATGCAAAGTTTAATTTAAATGATTTTAATAGCAATGAATTTGGTTTTTTGCTTCCTTTATTCCCTCTACATAGTCCATTATTTTAGCCACAGAACTTATTCAGTTTTCAAATATCCAATATATATTTCTCCTTTGGCTGTTATTTCATCACTTCAAAATAACACATGATTTTGGAATCACCATTTTCCCCTGGGACTAGATTTCCTATGTAAAAACATATCATCAATACTATCCCCACACCTGTTCCTAAAAGAGTTGAGTTCCTTCTGTCTGTCTCTCTTTTTTTTTAATACATATACTTTGGGGTAAGTTAAAAGGTCAGTATAAGTGAAACAATGTTTAGTTGATTGGGCATTTTATAAGTTCCACTTGTTTTTGCACACTTCTGATTTGTGTATGATATTTATATATAAGCAACACACAACTGCCGCTTTCATTGCCTTAGGTCAGAGGGTTCCCTATATTGATTTCTAGTAATTTTCTTAAAGGAGATCTATGTAAGATCTAAGAGTAGAAACTCAAGGCATAAATTTACTGGCTGGAAAGTAACTACATGAAGCCATTTTTTTTAAGTGAAAAGTGTCCAGCATGCTAGCCAAATTTAAAAGCAGGGAAGAGAGACTTATTAAATAACCAAAAGTTTAGACCATGCATTTTCTTTTGTAAGAAATTTAAATTGTAATATATATTTCTCCTTTGGCTGTTATTTCATCACTTCAAAATAACACATGATTTTGGAATCACCATTTTCCCCTGGGACTAGATTTCCTATGTAAAAACATATCATCAATACTATCCCCACACCTGTTCCTAAAAGAGTTGAGTTCCTTCTGTCTGTCTCTCTTTTTTTTTAATACATATACTTTGGGGTAAGTTAAAAGGTCAGTATAAGTGAAACAATGTTTAGTTGATTGGGCATTTTATAAGTTCCACTTGTTTTTGCACACTTCTGATTTGTGTATGATATTTATATATAAGCAACACACAACTGCCGCTTTCATTGCCTTAGGTCAGAGGGTTCCCTATATTGATTTCTAGTAATTTTCTTAAAGGAGATCTATGTAAGATCTAAGAGTAGAAACTCAAGGCATAAATTTACTGGCTGGAAAGTAACTACATGAAGCCATTTTTTTTAAGTGGAAAGTGTCCAGCATGCTAGCCAAATTTAAAAGCAGGGAAGAGAGTCTTATTAAATAACCAAAAGTTTAGACCATGCATTTATTTGTAAGAAATTTAAATTATTGTTAACTTTAATGTTTCTAAATCTAGGAAACATAATTCATGCTGAATGAAGCTTACATGCTGCTGGGCAGAAAAGTAAATTAGAAAGTCTGTCATTTCTGAGCTTATGGTAATATGATCAAGAACTGAAAGTATCTGTGCATCTGATTACTGCTTCATCAGCTACTTAAGGAGAGCTATTTTTCTAGTTCTACTAGTGGATCTGCCTTTGTCATTTAAAATAGTAAATGCTCAGTGAATATGGGAACTAAAAGTTACTGTGAACCTAGACAATAACCTCCCTTTTGCAGATCAGCATAATTAAGGATAATCATGTGATTAAACCTCTTGGGATGGATCAGACTTTTTAAAGCTAGATGAGGTTCCTGGTACCACATTTTGAGTCCTGGGGGTTTAATCATTCATTTCTACCATACGAAAGCAAAACAATTAACTAAAGTTTACCCAAATAGTGAATGTAGAAGAAACTCCAATATTGTCTGATTTGTTTCAAAATTGCACTGTTGCTCCTCAGATAGATAAAGAAGTCAGGATCAGGCTGGGTAGGGTAGCACAAATCTATAGCCTGAAAGCCCAGGTATTTTGTAGGATGAGGCAAGAGGATCACAAGTTCATGGTCACCCTAGGTAACTTTCCAAAACCTTGTCTCAAATAAAACAATTTAAAAGCGCCCCGGGGTGGTGTGTGGGCATGAATCAGTGATAGAGTGTTTGCTTAGAGTGCTTGAAGTGAATTTGGGTTCAAAATTCTAGAATTGGAATAAGTTATGGCATAGATGCTAATATAAATGAATAATATGATGCTGAGTTTTGTGGAAAAATATATGCTATAGTTGAGTAGATCTAAAATTTAGTGCATGTTAAATATCTTTTCATAAACTGCTATTCTTAAATTGAAGTTATGCTAGAGTCAGTGCTGTTTTAGGATGAAAGAAATGTAAATTAATGACATTAAAATTATGGAAACTATCATAATATGTCATTTGTATTATTCATGGGGTTTAACTTTTTCACTTTAATTATTTGTATTTGTATTGTCTTATCTTCCAAACTATAGAGGAAATTTGTTGAGGGAATAAATTACCAGTACAATTTATGAATACTAAAATAGTTATATACATGAAATAGTTGCTTCATAAATCCTTGTTTACCCAAAGGAATTAAGAGGAGATGAAGGAGGCTTTAATAACAGAGAAAGTGAGATGTTGGGTTAGAAACCAGAAAAAGATGCTGCTCTCCATACCTGACTCATTAACTTACAGAGATTCTGTAAGTCAGTAAATAACTGCTTTGGGTTAACCCTTAGTTGTGAATGGAATGCAAAGAAAGCTACATATAATCTGTTGACAAAATAAATTTTATACAACAGATGCAGATATTTGTCATATACCTGATATAATGTGTAAGTACTGGACATTTTTGGAGTATATTGGGATTCCAGTTTTCTTTAAAAGAAGATTCAGAATGAATCTTCAAAGTAATGGCAAACAATTTATTTTGATACCTTCGAGCAATGTTATTTTATTCATTGAGGATTTTAATAAAAGTTGGTAATTTGTACATCATGGATGCCCAGAAAGAATAGAAGTTGTGCTTCAAATCTCTTCAATTTGATTTATTACTCCTTTGTTTGTATTCTGTCTCACAGGGTACAGCTAATAAAAGCATGGCCATTTGTCTTTGAGCAAGTTTGATCTGAGGTGAAGAACATCAAATAATGGCCTATTGACAAGCAATTAAACACTACTTCTTTTCCTATCTCTGTTTTGAATTATGGTTGTCCTAACTAATGGAAGCCTCCTTATGTCTTAGAATTCCAATATAATCTAAGATGAGAAGAACCTTTTAATTAGATTTGCAATAGAATCAGCCAAGACCCCATGCTCATCATCTTGACTGCTTATCCTCATCGACTTAGGTCAAAACAAAACAAAGATAAATAGCAAAATTCATTAACAATCATTTACCTCAACTGCCTGCTGCCATGTCCTCAGGGAATGCAACACAGCTTGCTCCACACAGAGTGTTATGCTTCTTACTTTTAACTGTAGAGTCATTTATTCAACTATTCTGCCTTATGGAGGAACTTGTCTGAAGCAAAAAGAAATAAGATGATTTTCTTCATTCACATTTAACACATTTATTTGATGACTGAGAAATAAATAGAGATATTATTAGGAATCCAAATGCTTTTCTTAGAATCTGAAGAAAAGAACCATACCAAAATGCAATACTGTGAAACGTGTTACAGGAAATATATGCATTACCTAAGACAAAGACGAGGTCAACTACAAACATTTCCTAGAGAATATTTATTATAATATTTTCTTTCAAATTAAGAAGGTATTATTTCATCAGTTAGATTTATGACCCGAGAGTTGTTACACTGTTGGATCTGTTATACTGTTAAAATGTTGTCCACTGTCGTATGCTAAGGAACAGTATTAATGTGCATAATTAGCAACTGCTTTCCAAGAAAACCCTGTCTTATTCTCACTTACCATGCACCTACCTTTCCATAAACACCATAATATAGATATTCTTAGATTTCACATTTCCCTGTTGTCTGTGCTAGTTTTAACAAAAAGTTTCTACTGCCAATTAAAGCAAGGCTTTTTCCCGCAGCAGCCACCGAGAACTATTTTAAATGACTTAACAAAGAAATGAATCCATTTAAAAAAAAAATCTGTTTCTTTGCTGCCTGTGCCTTTCACATAATTTTAACTGCCATGCTCATTAACTTTTTATTTGTTGTAAAATTTTGAGAGCAAAAGAATTTCATTACAGTATGACGCAAGGTTAACCGTTTCAAAATAAAACTTATATTGCCTAAATTATACCTGGTCATCCACTTAGAAACTAATAACGATTGGATAATAAACAGACTGAAACAAGACTGCTAAGGAAAGAGAACAGGAAATTAACTCCCTAATTAGATACCCCAGGTTTTTGACTACTTAATGCCAAAATAACTAATTTAATATATTGAATTGTTAGACTGGTTTTTATCATGTAAGCAAAACAAAGGACTGATTTCCTGATGCTTCCATTCCTCAATTAGTTATGTGGTATTGTGTAGACAAAACTTAAATCTGTTTCAGGCTGCTTTTTCCTTGTACCTAAGGCAACATTTCCCAGGGAAATGTCTGAAGGGAAAATGATTTTCTCTTTAGCTATAAAACAATGCCTGTATTCACACTTCGGTTGAGTTTATCAGTACAGTAAAGCTCCTAAACGCTTTTATGGTTTATATCTTTCCGTGCATATGTGATTTATCTAAATTGAAGTATTTTGAACAAAATCAACAATTCATTACAAAGTGTAACCAAATGTTTACATATTTTAGTGAACAAATGCTGGCAGGATAGACAACAACCTAAATTTTGGATCTAGGACTTGTCCTGGAAAATTTGTATTCCTTTGGATTCTGTGACATCCTCACCTTCTAGTTCATCTCTTATCTATCCCTGGGATTTCTAGAGCTTAGCGTTGGATTTTTCCATTAGTTCTAGAAAACCCAGTCATCGCTGCTTGAAATATTGCCTCTATTTTACGATCTTTCTCTTCTTTGCAGGAGAGATTCCAAGGTGGTGTATGAAAAGGCCTCCCATGTATACACTGCTGGTCTTCTACTACCTAGTCACATTATCTCTTTATCCCTCTGTGCTGCGTTCTGATTAATTTCTTTGACTCTGTATACTACTTAAATAGTTCTTTTGTCATTTCTTTTGGTTGAATTTGTTGTTAAACTGTCTATTCAGGATCATTTTACATTTTTACTTTTATTTAATTAATAAATGTACATATCAGATGATTTTACAAGTAATGGAAAAGCAGTTCTTATGGTCTTTCCACTTAATTTAATTCTTCCTTATCAAAGATCATTACATTTTTATCTTTGCTATGGTTATATTGTCATTTGTTACTATGTTTTTGAATAATAAAACTAATTTGAATAATTATTATGGGTTTGTTTCCAGGATTTTGGCCTCTACAATAAAAGTTCAGAATCTAGCTATTAAAATTTCTTTTCCATGGGGAAACTCATATCTTTCCACTGTGGGTACTATTTTGAAATTAATTTTTGACAATTACCTACTTTCAATTTTCTCTGTTCTCTTTTTCTGTTAGGAAGTTAAACTTCTTGCATTGCTCTTCTAAAATATTTTATTCTTGTTTTTGCTTTATTTTCAGGAGCTTTGCCTTGTCTGAATTGTTTCACTTCTCTGAAGAGTTTCATTACTGGTGTTATATTTTGATTCATGAGATTATTTCATTCTAAAAGTATTCCTTTCTATATAGGCATTTTTATTTTTTATGCCTGTTTTCTGGAGTTTGTTTAAAGGACAATACCTATTATAATGCAGTATATTTTCTTTTTTCTATACATATTTTCTGTCTTCTTCAAGCTACTCATTTCTGTATGTTTGCTTTCATCTCTCCATCCAGGCTTAAGGCTTTCCTAAGAGTTGTGCTCCTTTGTTTTTTTCATGGAGTTTCTTAGTACTTGCACTCCTTTTTGGTTGTCTCCATATGGTTGAGAATAGCGACTGCTTCTCTGAGAACTGTTGACTGTAAGCTTCATTGGAGGGTGTTGTACTTGGGCTTTCATTAGGAAATTTCTGCTATCAGAATCACGAGACTTTTATTTGAAGTTATCAGATGTTCCTGACATCTTTGAAAAGTCCAGGCCTAAATGCTAGCACCTAGAAGCCAGGTAGAATATGGCTACCTGTTGCCATACTGGGTGGGAACGAAGAAAGGAATTGAGAAAAATGTCTCATATTGTGTTTAAATTCAGCTAATTTTTATGTTTCTTAAAAATGTTGTCCTAGCTTCAATTTTATTTAATATCCCAAGTTAAGAGACTCAGCAGTCTTATAAAGAGAGAATAAAATGAAAGAATGAAATCTGGAAAATCTAACTAATTCCTAACAAGTCTTCACTGTTTCATGTCTCCAATCACCCTACTTCATGGGTTAGTGGTATGGTCAATTTTTGGAACTTTTGGGAATTCAGAAAGAGAAAATAGGTTACTTCTCTGCTCTTTGCATTTCCAATCATAAAGTCAATGTTCTTGGCATAATTCTATTCCCATTTCCGTAGTTATTTTCCAGCTTCCAAATGGTGGTTGCCATTTCTTCTTTTCTTTCCAGTCTTTATGGGTTGATTGGCCTTGTTACTGGGCTTCTGAAGGGAGATTAGGTGTACTTATTCAGTCAACCAACTTTATTTGAAGTTCTCCAGTGAATTTTTTACTCTAATAATTACATTTTAATCTTTTAGAATGCCCATTTGAATTCCTTTTTATATATAGCTAGAAATTTGGCAGTTTTTTTCTATTATCATATTTCAGACTACCAATTGTATTTAAGAATTTTCTTTTTTATGTGTGTATTTAACAAAATATTTTAACTGATACATAAAAACATAAAAGTTATACATATGAATGTGTTATCATGAAGTGTTCAATACATGTATATGTTACGTAATACTTAGTCCAGCCATTTTAACCATTTTATTGTAATCCCAATATATGAAGTATAGTATATTTGACTTTTCTAATTGTTATTTCTCCAGGTTATCACATATGTTTATGTTTTGTAGATTTTGTGATTTTTGGTGGTAAATTTATTTTACTTGACATTTGTCACTAGGATTTCTTTAAGACTTGGATGAATGGATTTTAGCAGAGAATGGAATTGTTTCTTCACTTCTTTTTTGCCCCTGGGTTGAGGATTATTTAAAACTCAGTTCTCAGTATGAGATTTTCTAGAACACCTAGGTGTTATACATAAGGCTTGGACTGTGCTTACAAAGCCTTCAGGAGATTTCTCTCTCTCTCTCTCTCTCTCTCTCTCTCTCTCTCTCTCTCTCTCTCCCTTTTTATCCAGGCTTAAAGTTTGAGATAGAAGATTTCCTCTCTCCCTGCCTTTTTTGAGAGGAGTTGAATTATTTTTTCTATCCCTTTCCTCGATGTAATAATTTGGAGAATTCAGCTTTATATGAATACACTACTGAAATTCCCAAATTGGTCTTGTCTCCTGCATTTTCAGAGGATTTGAAAAACAACTACAGTATTACATGGAGTGAACATAGCTTAATTTCCTATTTACAATTTAGATTCCCACTGTCACTTGGTTTTAGCTGATAATTTTTAAATTCTTTTTTGCCCTATTGAAGTTCTTAAAACATATTTTAAAAAGTAATTTGTCTAACAATGTAGTTTGCTCTCTTTGGGAGAGTCAGTTTTTGCATCTAGCCAATTATCTATTGTCACACATTTGTTTCTTTCTCTTAAAGATGCGAGGTCTACCTATTTCAGTATTTTTTTAAATCTTTTTTACACCTTCCTTGTTGAGTAATATAATCCATATCCCTAGATTATTCTAAGATTGTAAATGTGTGTCTCCAGCTCAGACCTGTCAACTGCAAACCAGAGCCATTGCTCCAAGCACATCCATTTAGTCTTCTCGATAATTTTAAATATGGGAAGATTTTGCATTGATGTTATTATTTATTGCTTTGTATTTATTTTTTTACTTTTTCTCCAAAAAGAGTTCTTCTTTTTTTCTTACCTTGGATAATTCCACTGGTATACAGCAGAATCATTGTGGTCTGATTTAATGGTACCACTTCCTTCACAGATTAAATCCTATTGATTATTCTTCTTAAATGTTATTTCTAAACAATTTATTTCTTAGTACATATTGCTTATCCAATATAGTGAGCTTTGCCATGGCATACATGTGAATGCACATAACATACTTTTATTGTTTTTGTACCTCCAACAACACCTGTCTTCTTCCCTTTTCCTCCCTCCACTGGCTGTTCCTTTGTCCATTCTTTGAAAAGCCAGTTAAATTATTTTCATTGGCTTTCTGTTTCTTTTAAAATCTAAATTTCCACCAATTCTTTCTTCTTGAAGCTTACAGGTGATTATTTCTAAAAAACAAATCTGATATAGTCATCTTACAATATCCACCGCGGACTAGTTCCAGGACCCAAAGATACCAAGAATATCTTTACAGAGATACTCATGCTCTTTTATAGAATGGTACAATATTTTCATGTATCTTGTGTGTATCCTGTTTTATATTTTATCCATCCTTATAATAGTTATTATAATTTAACCAATGCCTAATACAATCCAAGTGCTGTGTAAGTGGTTATTATTCTACAGTTGAATGTGGGATTTTTGAGAACAGTAACAAATAATTTGAATTTTTAGTCTAATCTTCAGTACTTGAGCCTCTGAACTCTGTCAATATCAAGTTCCATACAAATCCGTTTCATTTTTCACACATTTTCATGCCTCTCTTCGCCCTTATCTGTGCATTTCTTGGTATCCCTTAACAAGGCTTTTCCTTTTCTGTGTATTGGTGAAGTACAGACTATGTGCCTCTGTTGATTTACATGTTGCACTGGACTACTTTACTTAAAATTTCGACCTCACCTTCTAGGCTACAAGCTACATAGTCTATGTTTCTTTTTTTTTCTTTCATAAATTCCTGACACATAGCAGACACTCAATAAATTTTGTATTTATGAATGAATGAATTTATTGGAAAGTTTGGAACAGAACTATGTCTCCAGACTTCCTTTTCATTTTGCTGTGTAATATGAACCAAATTTAATAAAAGAATCACTTTTTATAGAAATGCTTTCCATGTCTTAATAATTTTAAAGCTCTTTTGGAACCTTCGGATCTCATAACATCATAACCTCAGGCCTGGAAGAGAGCCTAGAGGGTATTTAATCGTCTCTTCCAATCAGATTCTGAGTTTCTGCATAATTTCTCTGACATGTGTTTTTCCAGATTGTATTTGGATAACTTCAGGGATAGTGAAAATGAGGAAACCATGGGACCAGTCCTTTCTATCTCTGAAGAATTATTACCATGGAAAAGGCCTCCTTTTCTATCAAATCAAAATCTTTCTTTCTGCAAATTTCACTCACTGACCTTTGTCAAATCCCAAGGGCAAAGAAGGACATGATTAATAGTTTTTCCATAAAATGGCTGTTCAGGAAGTTGAAGACAGCTCGTACTTCCCATCTAAGTCTTCTCTGTCTCAGCGTAAAATGCATAACACGCTTTCAGCATTCTTCAGGTGACACACATAGGCCTAGCACTGTGACTTTCTCTACCCCTTCTCTTCTTTCATTCACAAGTACACTCTATTAAATGGAACTGAAGCTTCTAAAACTGTCTAATGTGAAAGGAATTGAGTTGGACTCTAACATTATGATTTTAAATATTTGGATAAAGCATAATTCTGCATGTCTTTATTGTTATTGCTATTTTCTCCATTATAAATTTAAGAGCTTTTTCATTATAAAAATTAGTATAGAATTGTACACGTAATGTATTTGATTCACATAAATTTACCTTCTAGGGATTAACATATTTAACAATTTATTGTACCTAGTTTTCCAGAATATTTCTATTATTCATGGAATATACATTTGGTTATATATTTTTGACAAAACATAATAAAAGTTGGATTACACTATATGTAATATTCCTATTTTCTCTTAATATTATGATAAAATTTTGCTATAGTTTTGTTATCATTATATATATGCATATAAAGCCAGTTGATTTTTTAAAAGCTGCTAAATATACTTTGCAAAATATTGACATCAATTTAACTAGTTTATATATGTTATTTCTAATTACTGGATTCATACACAATTGAAAAATTTATCAGACACTTGCAATATGTATAGCATTGTTCCAACTCCTCTAGATAGAGACATTATTGTAATAATATTTGCTCCTATAGACTTGAGACTCTAGTCGAATAGAGGAGTGAATTCATTATTATAATATTGTAGAAGTGCTGTTTCAGAAGCATGCAGAAGCCTAAGAGGAGCCAGACACTTGGAGTATCATAAAAGTCACAATACTTACATTAACTGCTAAAACATAAGAAAACTGTCTTGAGCGAGGAAAGATATTTCTAACAGCTGGAAGCCCCAACCTTAAAGTCACATTAAAGGTAACATTGTTATGTGAAATCATGGTGTACTTGAAGAACTACAAGTGGTTCAGTGTGTTGCATGCGGTGGAACCAGGTAGGCGAAGCACATAAGGGCCAGCTCTGAGGTACCTGTTGTGCCATATTACAAACTTTGGAACTTGTGCTCAATGCTGAGCCAGGTTATGAGACAGACAAGAAGTGCCTGACTCTCTCCTTTCTCTCCTACCATCTCAAGTGGGAGGGCATGCTTGACCAACAGCTGTCCACCCCCCTCACTTCCCTTTGCTCCTCCTTGTGCCCCAAGAGCCTGGGACATTTTATTTTAGTGTGCACTTTGGTGATCTATCATTGTCCTCATTTTCTATCAAAGCATCATTCTCCACTCCAACGTGATCGCAGCTATGGTGCCCTTCCCCTCTCCCATCACTTCAAAGTACACTGTTGCCTTTTTGAAGGAAGAAGAGGGCACCCTGGAGTGGCTCAGCTCAGGAGGGGAAGGATCTGGGCACGTTAGTTGCATAGTTAACATTTATAGTAACTTTTCAGCCATGCTCCTCATTGAAACAGGCCTGCAGCTGTTGTATATGCAGCACTTCCAAGCCATTTAACAGATTTTAGTCTAGGTGGGCTACTCCTTTGTACTGACTCTCTGTGCTGTAGCACAGGCCCTGTTAAAGACTCACATTACTTCTTCTGAAAACCTGCTTGTGATATATTTCTCAGGTAGTATGAGCTTCAACATTTCTGCAAATCTACTTGGGATTTTTAGTCTCAGTAGAGTGGACAGAGCAGTGACTGGCAGAGTCAATCTACTGTGCCCCGTACAGGCAGCCATTGTATGAGGATGGCTACGAGCACCAGTGGCCAGCAGCTGGCTGTCAACTGTTGGCTCCTAACATTACCTGATGTCATTTAGTAACATCAGGGCTGCTTGCAGAACTGCACTGTGCTGATTCATGGCTTTCATCAGAATTGAGCAAAAGAATCCTAGACTAATTGGCAATAGACCAATGGAGAGAATAGTAAATGCAGCAGTGCCACTTGAGAATAACTCTTCCTAAAGACATTTCTTTAAGCAGTGAAATTTTCCTGATTTCTCTTAAGTGGACACAGTAGATGCCATTTGTATCCGAACTATATCACATTGAGCATTACTACTGGAGAGAGTCTATGTACCAGTGTAAAATTAGGATCACCCTTTAAATAAACGAATTTTACTGAAATTTTTGTTCAGGGCCTTTTCTCAAGTTTTAATATATATATTTGCCATAAACAAGTAATAAAAGGGCTAGGTATGGTGGTGCACACCTGTAAACCCAGAACTCCAGGAGGAAGTGGCAGAAGGATCACAAATTCCAAAGGTAACTTAATGACAGTGTAAACCTGCCTTAAAAACATAAGTAAAATAGGTAACTAACTTACTAACTAAAGTGCTGGGGACCTAACTTAAAATAAAGGTAAGCATTTGATCCCCATTACCAGCAAATGACAAACAAAAAAATCAAATGATAAATATTTAAAATAATAATCACTACTCAATGTATACATAAATAAAAAATCACATTGTACTTCATAAATATAAACAGATATTATGTGTCACTCGGAAACAAATAAAATGACTATTTATAACTACATATTCTTTAGTCCAGTAGTTTGTTTTCTAGGAATCTACTCTCAAAATAAATAAAACATTGTACTAGAGACTTAAGCAATGAAGTATTAAAATAGTATAATTTTTAATGGATGGAAAATTGTAAATAGCCAATATATTCAACAATCGTGAGTTGATTAAACAAGATGTGATTTTAAAAACTGGTATTATTGGAACACATTTAGTTCCCTAGGGGAATTTTATCCTATAATCACAAGTAAAAAACACATAAATAAACAGTTGTATATAAGTTAATCTTATTTTTAATATGCACATAGAAAAATGCTAGAAGTAAATGTTCTAAAATATACTTTTTAAAAGTCCCCAGGCATATATTTTTCAGTTTTATTCTGTGGTTAATTGCCTTTCATATATTTCTGCATATTGCTTTTTTCTGTTGTAGTTTGATTTCCAAAGTGTGAATCCTACAATTGACTTTTTCATAACATTAAGGCATTTGATTGAAATGTCACTATCTCTGCCCCTAAACATCCATTATGTTTATCTCCAAATACTACACCCATCTTCTTGGTTCAGTTTTCAAAATCAATTTATTCTTATAATTAAGTGGAGTATAGTTGATGTATTATGCCCATTTAAAAGTGCAATGTGGTAAAATTCAGTGTATGTGTATAACAAAATCCTACCTACAATCAAGACAATGAACATGTGCATTATCCTCAAAAGTTTTGTCATCATGTTTGTAATCTCTTGCTCAGAACTGTCACCTCCTTGGTCCTGTCATAAAGGAAAACCATGAGTTTGCATTTTCAGTAGTTTTATATAAGTAGAATCATATATTGTGTACCTTTTCTCTTCTATTGATTTATGTGTTTACCTTGACACTAATGATGCACAGTCTTACTATACTTTTATACTAAATCAGTGGTTTGTCAGCTATCACTGGATTCAATTTACTAATATTTTGTTGAAGATATTTAAAAATATTGAGAATAAAAAACAGCTAACTAGCCAGAAATAGATATAGACAAATAAATTAGATATCAATAAAATCAGGCATCTGACATATTTATCAATACCACCACTAAGGAGATATGAAAATTCATAAATGGAAAATTTGAGAATTTTATTCATAAAAGCAAATATTTGTGGCCCTGGGTTAGAGGCAATGAGCTTTTAAATACTATACTGAAAGTATAGTGCAAAAGAGAAAACATGGTAAATGCAACTTCATCAAAATTAAGAGCTGCTGATCTTTGAGAGATACCATACAGAGCAATAAAATATAAGCCTGATATTAGGAAAAATATTTGCAAATCATGAATAAGATAAAAATATGGGTGCAGATAATATCAAAATTTCTCAAAACTCAATTATATATATATATATATATATACATATATATATATAGGAGCCATTAAAATGGGAATGAAAAACTATCAAATGCTACAGTTGAGTGACTCTTACAAGCATGAAATATTAATAAAAGTAATTCATAAACTTTTTGTTTATTGAATAATTTACTCACCACTGCTACTCTATGACTGTGACACTCAGGAGTCTCATCTTATATCAAGGTACACTAGAATTGTCAAGTCTTTGCATTGGGATACTTATTAATAATTCAGGTACATACCCAGAATGTGTCTATGCATGTTGTCAGGGCACAGTTTGTAAATCCTGTTCTCAATTTTAAAGGAGTTTGCTTTTCTCCAGCATCCTAAAATGTCTTCCAGAAGTTACTTGGAATCGTGGAAAGACTTTTTTTTTCTGTTTGTGCAGTCATACCATATTGTATTTTATCTGATAGTTCTCCTTTCTTGCCAGTGTTGTGGAGTGCTTTAAATTTCCCTGAGCAGTGTGTACGACCTCATCATAAAAGTTGAACATGATATCTTTTTCCACATGATGACAGTCAGTCTGTTGTGCATTTTAAAAGATTCTACACTTTTTCCTCTATTTAATAGTATCTAAAGCAATTAAATTCCTTTAAATATCTGAATGAGATATTATACATCAAGAAGTTCAGCTTTTATGATGTTGCAAGTATTATCTTAAATTCTTAGAAATCTTTTTCTTAAAATTTGTGTGCATTTGAAACAAATACAAGAAGAAATAGTGTTGCTTGCATATGACCCACTTTGAAAATCTTCAAACTTTCCTTATATCTTATTTATATTTGTTTATATTATCTTATTATATTTATGATTATATTTTTAAAACAGGAGTTATACTAGAAAAATATAGGACAGGCATGAGTTACCAATTCATGATACAAAAATACACTTCTGACATTTTATGTCAATTTGGTAAAAAATAAAAGTGCAATCTGGGTACTGACTGAGAATGTGCATATGGTAGCCTGTTTTAAAATATTAAATCAATATAATGGAAAAGATGCAACATATTATGTAATTATTCTAGTTGAATCCTCAATTTGATTGCTGTCAATGTGCACTCTACATGAGAATTAAGCACATCAGTGTATTACAAAATAATCATTATGTTTATGTCATGTATAAAATAACATATTTGATTGCAAGATACTAAAACATAATATAAGTCAACCTTAAGTTTCTTTGGGAACATGAATGATTAAAATAACTCACTACACTATATTAACTCAATGTCATGGAGTTAATGACATAGCCTACTCTATGACTTTATATTTCTCTTTTCTCTTCTAGGCCCCTTCACTATGTTATTTCCTGAGTTGTCAGTCTTCTGTAAAGGTTCTTATGATTCAAGGTTAATGATGTGCTTTAAAATTGTATATTTGCCATCTCCTAATTCTTTATTATTTGCTTTTACTTTTACCATTGATTGTTCCCTCTAATTTGTTAATTTTCTTGGTATTATATGTATAATTTTCTTACTAAAATAATAAAATTAAAGGATTTGTTGCAATAACATCACCTGTAAGAATATTTTAATAGGTTTACAAGTTATTTTGTCCATAAAAAGTTGAAGAACATGTTTAAAATAACAGGATAGAATCCCAAGAATAATTCACTTGCACCACTGGAAAGTTCTGAAGTAGGAATTAGAAGGCTTGAGTTTTAATCTTGCTTATGTCTCTTTTGCTGTTGATGCTGCCCAGATTTAATTTTATTATTTGTAAAGTTGGGATCCTAAAGCCTATTCCATTTGCCTCCACTATGTTGCTGGCTGGAATAAAACCATGTGTATAAGAGTACTTTGAATACTGTGCCCTGGCAAAAAGTAATTGTTTAGAGAAGTCAGCACTGCATCAGTTTATGTATTTGCTATATAAAAATAAGCACATACATAAAAATTAGTTAAACATTTATTGAGTGCTTACTTAATACATTGCTTGACTCCACAAGTGGTAGAGATTATTATTACCCTGATTTTGCAAATGAGAAAGCTGAGGCAGAAAGATGTCTAATATTTTAACTCTGGTAACAAGGCAAAATGGGTTTAGACCAAATTTTGGAGCTCCAGAATTCATTTGCTTAAACATTAGCCTATGTTGTTATTGTCAGGATGGCATTAAATTTGTAAATAATAATTAAAAATAATAGTTAAAAGTTCTGTGAAACAGAATTTTATACACTGGCTAATAATTTATTGGACTATTTACCATTCCCTCTTTATTGTCTGTGCCTTCAAATATGACTGTGCTGAAATTCATTATCATTTTACCTTATATTTCTTGTTTATGTCATGGGCCAATCAGGTTTCAGTAGCAAAATATAATTCTGCATTGTTGAAACATGAGGGACGTCTACAGGCATTAAAGCGGAAATGAAAGTGTTGTAGTGCCAGAAGAAGATGGGGAGGCAGCCTTAGAATGGAAAGCGGAAGTACCGGAAATCCCCACGCCAGGGTGGAAAAGAGCAATTATTGCTAAGTCCAAGAACTGTGCCCTGTCAGCGGGAGCTGAAACTATGGAGGTTTCTGTGATAGAAGCTACAGTCACTGAACTCAGATGGTGAGGAAGAAACCACTGAACCAGAAAAACTGGGGAAAGACACACCCATTTTTCTCTTGCCACCTGCCTTCCACTTTCTCTCCAAGTATTTTGGACCAAATCAGCAGCAAATCAGCTGTCACAGGAATCTGAGAAAAGGAATTAGTCATATCCCCACTCCTACTTTGAGTTATACCACAAAATGCATAAGTAAAAAAGTGGTCTGATCACAAAGAAAAGGCTGGCACATCTCTCTTCGATTCTCTTTGTTTCATTCTTCTTGGCAATCCATTTTTATTAGATTGCTGTCATTAGAAAATGACTTATTATGACAACACTAGGCTGTTTAACGACAGTACATTGTTTTTCTTTTAGCGACAAGATGTTAGAATTGGCTGCTTCTTTTTTTCTAAAATTTTTGATGTTCTTAAAATGAGTATGATGAGTAGGATATGTTTGATTCTTTATACTGATGTTGAAGTGACCCTTAAAAAGTTGGTAGTACATCTGCAATGAATTTGGTGAGCAGCTTCAATTCTTCAAGTTTTGTTTGATTTTCCACTACTTGCTGCTAACTATTGAAAGCAGAATCCCTTTTCTCCTTTTATTATCTGGCTGGCTCCATTCTTGATACTTTTCTGATTTCAAATTTCATCACTAAGTTTCCATTATTGAACAGTTACATTTCAAATTATAAAAGTTAATTTATGACTTATTGTCCTATTCTCTACCTTGAATATGTTGAAGCCAAGAGAAAGCAGAAAGAAAAATTCAGTGATCATCATATATGGTAGTTCACTCTGATTGGGGCTTATTTTCCCTCATTTTGTGTTACCTTCAGTTTACTGCAGTTTGAAAATATTAAATGCAAAATTCCAAAAATAAATAATTCATAAGCTTTAAAATGCATAAATAGCATAATGCAATTTTGGGCTGTTTTTTCTCCTTTCTGTCTAGAACATGAATCACCCCTTTATTCTGCATATCCATATTGTTTACCTGCCCATTAGTCACTTAGTAGCCATCTTGGTTATCAGAAAAACTGGTGTAATATTTCAATGCCTGTGTTTAGCCCTGGGTTACTTAATAATGGTCCCAAAGCTCAAGAACTGTGAGTGATGCTGGTAGTTAAGTTATGCCAAAGAGAGACTGTGAGGTGCTTCCTTAAGTGAAAAGGTGAATGTACTTGACTTAACATGGAAAGAAAAACAATTGTGTGCTTAGACTTTTCTAAGGTCAAGAGTACAAGAAGATATTTTGAGAGTGAGACCATATATACATAATTTACATTAAAATATATTGTTATGGCTGGGGTTTTAGCTCGGTGGTGCTGCTGCAGGCCTCACAAGTGCAAGGTCCTGAGTTTGATCCCTCATACCAAAATTAAATAAATAAATGAATAAATAAAATATATTGTGTTCTTATACCTGGGTGGTATGGTCACCAGTATTGAATAATAACTACAATATATTGGTAAGTATTTGTATGTGTAACACATCTAAATAGAGGAATTATGCAGTAAAAATAGAGTCTAAAAGATAAAGATGATGCTACAAATGGAGCTTTCAGGATTGGAAACTGCTTGAGCATGGCAGCGAGTGAACAGAGAGGATATGGAAACTACACCTCACTGTACACTGCTGCAGAGCTTATGAACACTGTGCCCTCTGAAAACACTAAGTTCATTAAGATACATTTTTCTTTCCTCACAAACTAACTTAAGTTTGAAGAAAAACTCTGGCCACATATAATTGATTACAACCGAAGAAGGATATTTATTTATTTTTCAATTTTTATTTTTTATTTTTGGTACCAGGGAACTCAGAACCTTGCACTTGTGAGGCAAGTGGCTGCACCACTGAGCTACATCCCCATTCTCAGAAGATGGATATTTAAACTTAGATATGAGGTCTGGAGTACATTTATTTTTCTCAGCAATAGTCTTTACTAGTCAAGTCCAGAAAACAGAGAAAAATCTACTTAGACCGTCACATGATTCTATTACAGGCATTTACAACATTAAAACAACTCAGCTAAAATGACAATAAAAACTTCCATTACAAATTAAACATGTAGAACTTTTTAGAATTTCATAAGGGACTAATTTAAAGGACTAACCCAATCTACCAAATATGTTAGATATGAATTTTAATGGAAATCAATTAACCTAGATAGTTGTTCAGATTATTTACTTAAAATTTACATTTATAATAAAATCAAGTTAAAATGGGATATAAGTGATAAACTACAGTGGTCTATAAACTTAAATTATTCCATGAATCTGAGGAAGATGGCTGCAGTTATGTTTATCACTTGATGTGGTGTTCATGAATGGAAGCAAAATTCTGTGAAATGCTTCTCTACACGAACCAAATTGCTCATGAATAGAAGTGTTCGTGAACTGATGTATTACTGCATATCCCTCCTTTCTATTTATCTTCATTAGTGTCCTATTCAAGTAACCAGATTACCAAGTTATCATTCAAATTTATTTTCTTGATAAACTCAATTTGGTGTTATTGATTATATTTTATCCAACCTTGCGTGTATAGATATTACATTTATATTACCTTTGAAGATTCTTCTGGCAGAAAGTTAATAGAAATGGTGTTCAGATCACACTCAATTTTTAAATGCTTCATCATTATAAGACAAAAATGGAGAAGAATATAGCTGCTGTATAATCACATCGAAAATGATGATGTATGGACAGAGAAGGTAAAATCAACAACATTTTACTTAAGGTTCAGTTTTCCTGAAACATTGACTTTACAATAGTCAGAATAAAGAAGGTGGCCATACAAGTCTTAAAATGTTTTGTCTAATCCACACATTATATGTCACTCATATTTGGGTTGTGAGGAAGCCAGCTCCTCTCAGCCAGTTAAAAGCAGCTTGGGTGCCAGCCCACTAGAGAGCTGAGCCAGACTCCCTGTGCTTCTATGGCTAAGGCTTATTGTACTGAGGCTCTAGCTGAATTTAAATGATAACCAGGAAACATTGGTTCCTTGGTTCTTTCTGTAACATGTCTCTTTCTTAGATGCCAGGCCACCCAAGTGTTTTCATGGAGAGCTTTCTCTGCTTCCCTTAAAATACCACCAAGGACACTTGGAAACACCATCTAGTGCTGACTGATTCTGAGGCATGACAGCAAAAGACCTTAAGTGCCTGATCCACATACAGGGAGGGGCTAAAACACTCTGGAGAGGCAACCTTTGCAGTTTGAAGAGCAGAGATGAGTGTTGTTTGAAAACCCCCTAAGGAGGCTGAGAAATGGCTGGCACCAAGTTCAAAAGAGTAAAAATATTTTCTCATTAAACATTTATTTTATACTTTAGCCTTAGGATTATATTGTAAATGTACTTAAATATAAAAATTGGGATTATTTGAAAATTTAAAGATTTAATATTTCATTTTCTACATTTTTTGTTCATTTATTTCACTCATTTTAGTCAGCAGAAACAAGAGACATTATTTTAAGATAAATTTCCACCCCACAAAATCGAATATACATTCTTTTCGGCTGTACATGGATCATTCTCCAAGATAGATCACATAGTAGCTCACTTATGAATTACCAAAGTTGAACAGGTTTGAATAAATGCAAAAGAATCGAAGTTATTCCCTGTATATTATCAGATCATAGTGCAATCAAGTGGAGATCAATAGCACAAGAAACCATAGGAACTTCACAAACACATGGAAATTGAACAACACTCTTCTGAACAAGATCACAGAGGAAATTAAAGAGAAATTAGACAGTTTTTAAAAATAAATGAAAATGCCAATACAACATACAGGAATCTATGGGACACAATGAAAGCAGTGCTACATGGAAAACTCATAGCTCTGAATGCCCACACTAGGAAAACAGAAAGAGCTCAAGTAAACAACCTCATGATGAATCTTAGACTCCTAGAAAAATAAGAGCAAGAAAAACCCAAAACTCCAACAAGAGTGGAAAGATTAGAGCAGAAATCAATGCAATGGAAACTAAGAAAATGACACAAAAAAGTAAATGAATGAAGAGTTGGTTTTTTGAAAGAATAAATAAAATTGATAAACCCTTAGCTAACATTCTCAAGAAAAGGAAAGAAAAGGCTCAGATCCATGCAATTAGGAATGAAAAAGGTGAAGTCACAACAGATACAACAGAAATCTGGAGGATAGTCAATACCTACTTAGAGAACCTGTACTCTAACAAAATGGAAAACAGAAGAAATGGACAGATTTCTAGATACTTATGAATTACCAAAGTTGAACAAAGAAGATAAAAACATTTTAAATAACCCAATTACAATCAGTGAAATTGAAAATGTAATTAAAAATTTACCAAAAAAGAAAAGCCCAGCTCCTGATGGATTCACTGATGAATTTTACAAGACATTTAGAGAAGAACTACTGCCATTACTCTTCAAACTTTTCAATGAAATTGAAAGGGAAGCTATACTTTCAAATTCATTCCTGGAAGCAAGTATCACTTTGATTCCCAAATGAGGGAAAGACACAACTAAAAAAGAGAAGTACAGGCCAATCTCCTTAATGAATATAGATGCAAAAATCTTTAATAACATACTAGCAAACAGAATACAGAGGATCATAAAGAAATCATACATCCTGTCCAAGTCGGATTTATTCCAGGGATTCAAGGTTGTTTCAACATATGTAAGTCAATAAATGTAATGCACTATATTAACAGAGTCAAGGACAAAAACCATATGATCCTCTCAATAGATGCAGAGAAAATTCATTTGACAAAATTCAACACCCATTCACGATAAAAAAAACCCCTGCAAAATATTGGAATAGATGGCCTACATCTCAACTTAATAAAGGCTATCTATGAAAAACCAGCAGCCAACTTCATATTAAATGTCCAAAAACTGAAAACCTTCACATTAAAATCAGGAGCAAGACAGGAATTCCCACTATCACCACTCCTCTTTGATACAGTTCTGGAAACATTAGCCATAGCAATTAGACAAGAGAAAGAAATTAAAGCAGTAAAGATAGGAAAGGAAGCAGTTAAACTGTCATTATTTGCTGACGATATGATACTCTACATTGAAGACCCAAAAGACTCTACCAAAAGTCTTCTAGGCTTAACTGACACTTTTAGCAGAGTAGCTGGATACAAGGTCAACACCACAAAATCAATAGCCTTCTTGTACACAGATAGCAGAGTCACTGAGTGAGAAATTAGGGAAACAATTCCTTTCACAATAGCATCCAAAAAAATGAAGTATCTAGGAATCAACCTAACAAAAGAAGCAAAAGACCTCTACACTGAAAACTAAAGCACTCTGAAAAAAGAGATAGAAGAGGATATAAGAAAATGAAAAGATATCCCCTGCTCCTGGGTAGGAAGAATCAAAATAGTGAAAATGGCCATACTACCAAAACTGCTACACAGATTTAATGCAATGCCAATTGAAATTCCAACACTATACTTCACAAAACTAGCATGAAGAATCCAAAAATTCAATTGGAACCATAAGAGACCTAGAATAGTAAAAGCCATCCTAGGCAACAGACACATGGCAGTGGGTATAACAATTCCCAATTTGAAACTATAATACAAAGCCACTGTAATAAAAGCAGCATGTTACTGGCAAAGAAACAGACCAGAGGATCAGTGGAACAGATTGGAAGACAAAAAAGGACTCCAGATGTACTCAGCTACCTCATCTTTAACAAAGGAGCCAACCATCCCCACTGAAGGAAAGATAGTCTCTTTAATACATGGTGTTGGAAAAACTGGATTTCAACCTGCCAAAGATTAAAACTAGACCCTTATCTCTCACCATGCACTAAATTAAAATCCAAGTGGATTAAAGGTCTAAATAGTAAAACAGAAACACTAAACTTGCTGGAAGATAAGTTAGGAGAACTCTGGAAGATATTAGCATAGGAAAAGACTTTATGAACAAATCACCAGTAGCACGGGAAGTAGCAGAAAGAATTAACATTATAAGAATGTCAGTCAATAAGATGTAGGCCAGTTCATGACTATGTTGTAACTAAATCTTTGTTTCTTTCCTTTACTTGTTGACTAACTGGATGCAAGTTCTCCAATACCCTAAAAAATTGTGAAGCCCTCCTGCATGGCAAGGATGGACAATGTTAAATAATGACACTGATGGAAATTGTCTGTTACCCAGACCTAAAGAAATTGAACTGCTGTGTCAGTGAAAGAGAAATTTCAATTGTGCTAAGCTAAGCCAATAACATTTGAAAGTTGTTTATAATGACAGAATTACCTTAACTTTCATGGTTACTACTCTTTCTAGGGTAGGAAAAAGAGCAGAGGCTACAAAAAGAGCTAAGGATCTCATTCTGATTGCACTTACACACCTAATGTTCTTATTAAATAGACTAAAGCAGAATTTGGGGACAAGAGAAATATACCTCCTGTTAGAGTAAGTCCCCAAGTGCCAAAATGACTAAGTTGCTTTAGCAGTCAAAGTCAGGCCATCAGAAGACAGGAAAAGAGGCCACATAAACATTCCTGGTAGTTTTCTTCAGCGAGTAGATTAGAAGAACTCTAGCAGCTCTAAGACCATTCTGACAGCTTTTTAGGATAAAGCAATAAGGTAAGTTGGAAAATGAGAAATCTTTTCAGGGACTGATTAAGCTATTTGGGTACTAGGTTGTTAACATTTGTTTGTGAAAACAGATGGAGCAGGTGTGCGTTATATACAAACCTATAAAAGGAAGGCTTTGGAATTGAAAAACATTGTGAATGAAGATTTCTCCTAGATTTAATTTAAATATTAATAATGCATGTGAAATACGAGCATGTCTGATTTCATGAGTAATTAAATTCTTAGAACACTATTATTTTGTCCAGGACATTATAAAAATACAAATTTTTCATATATGAAGGTTGATGACTGGTTCAGATCAGCTTGGCTCCTGAGTAGTGCGACAGTCTTAAGATATAATAAAATGAAATTGTGTGTCATTTTTTCTTCACTACATGTTCATTCATAATAGTTAATTTATTCATTATGCAATATATTCATCACAAATGTATAGTGAATATTTACCTGCCACGTTCTTTTTTAGGCACTGAGGACATTGAATAAAGAGGATGAATATCTCCACCCCAAAGAGGTCAATTCTAATTGGGGAAATAAACAAAAATAAATATATGTGCTTCAGATAATGATAGAGAATTATTAGCAATATTGACACAAATGAAACCATGCCTTCCCTTTTTATAATTTATGGACTATCTTGACTTATGTCAAAGGAGCAACTATTTCATATAAAATGCAAATGCTAGGAGATTGCAGAAAGGCTTGGCAGCCTGCTTTTGATGCCAGAACGTTAAGTGTCTTTTGTGGCTGTCTAATATAGAGAGGAAATTAGAGCTGGTACATTTTCTTTCCTTTCTTTCCTGTTATTTTTTAAATGGGCTCTGAATTTCTTGCTTGAAGAAGCACTTATCTAGCAACAGCAAATGATGCTTTATCATATAATCTTTTGAAATGTAAATGCAGAAAATGAAGGTCTCTGTGCTGAAAGGTCCAGGGATGACTCATTTATATTCTCTTGCAATGCTTTTATACCTAAAGAATTTCCAGCATAGTCATCTGGCACCCATCACTAACAAAGAGGAATGACAATTTTCAGCCTCCATCTGCTGCTTGCTTGCTGTATGACCTTGGGAAAGTTACTGAAAATCTCTGAAATAACTTTCTAAAACACATAAAGAATAGTACTTAGCTTATTGGATTGTTGTAAGGATTAAATGAAATTGTAAAAATAAATTTTCTGCCTTAGTAGTTTCTACTCTTTTTATTTTTATTATTACTTATTTTACATTTTAACAACAAGGTAAGTCATGAATGAAATCCTTTTTTTTTCTTTATTTTTCAGATCAAAATTAATGTTCATGTCGTTGATTCAAAGCTCAGTGCTAAATTATTTACAACAAATTTTTATCAAGTGACAAATCAACTAGGTGGCTTGAAACAGATTTTTTAGTGTCTCACTAAACCTCTACATATAGAAGTAAAAACTTTCTTCTCTAAATCTGATTTTGATCGGAGCTTCAAATGACAACAGTTCTTGTGGAACACCACCAAACTCTGTTACAATTCACATGGTAGTGTTTGTCAGATTCTATGTTGATGATGTAAATCGGATGGTATTTTTAAAACTTGGAATTGGACCAAATGCCTCACAGTCTGGATATCTCTCATATAGATTCCTGCAAGAAATTATTTTATGTCTACACAATTTTTAAAATAACTCATAAAGAATAATAAACCTTAAAACTTGTGATTAAATTGCCCACCCTATATGTGATTTTGGTAGATATTCTGATATGACCCCTTTTTTTAATATGTAAGGAAATAAAAATCTGTAGCATTGCCTTCATTTTACTTTTGCACTTCTTAGAAACAATAGGATTATTTCCTTTCCTTTTTTGTTTTCTGGTGTCTTCCAGAAGGTTTAAAATAACTTGTTAGTCCCACATTCACTACCATTGGAAGCTGGAAAAGTTTTTTAGATGTCCTATATTCTAATTTTCTTTCTTTTTTTCCTTTTGATTTTTCTTTGTTATGCACTTAGTCTTTTATTATTTTTACTAATAGTCTTAATTGTACATATGAATGGGTTCGATAGTTTCATTCATGCATATAGCATGGACTGTTCTAATCCACTCTCCTTTTTCCTCCACCTCTTATTTCCAATCTCTAGTAAAAACTATCCTAGTGTCAGGTTGATTTTCCTCAGCTTCCAATATTAGAGAGAACATGAGGTACTTGTCTTTCTGAAGATGGCTTATTTTACTTAATACAGTGTCTTTCACTTCCATCCATTTTGCGGTCAGTGGTGGGATTTCATTCTTCTTTATGGCCAAAGAATACTCCATTGTGTACATAGACTACATAGCTGTTATGAAAACTGCTGCATAACTCATGTTGTATAAGACATGTCTGTATGTTTGTGCATACTGTGACACTGTTATAATTTCTTTATATTAAAATAAGAAACTTGCATTTCAGCATGCTAAATGAATGGATTCAAAGTCAAAAGTTCTGTGGCAAATTGTTCAGAATAATTATAGTAGCTTATATTTGTGGATAATTTATGATTCTCTAGGTACTTTTCCAAGTGCATTATCGGCTTGGCTTCTTTCAACCTCTGAAAAATGCTTATTTGTCTGGATTACGTGACATTGTTCTCAACAGCTAGAAAAGTCCCTAGCACAGAGTATGTTCTAGATAATTATTTGTTGAAAAAATAAACAATGGTAAAAGTGAAAAAAAGTCCCATCTCCATTTTACAGATGATGACACTGAGGCTTCAAAAGACCAACATGTCTTAAAGTTTTGCAACTTGTCATTTGCAGTATAGTGATACCTCAGGTGATTGATTTGAATCCTAGTCTTAATCACTTTGAAAGGTTACTTTTGGGTACTTGTCTCAAATCTATGGAAAATATACACTTTGGACATTTTCCTGCATTTTGTGAATGAGGTATGATATGAAATGAAATGACCTCAAGTTATTACAAAACTCTAAAAGCAGGTGGTAAAAACAATTAATTTGAGATTTGTGTTTTGTGTGAAAATATTTGGGGAATGAGTTTTATCCTTGATGGGTTTAACTTAAAAATAGTAAAAGCAAAGATTTGCTCTCCATTCCTTTAGGTATTAAGTAATTGGCCAAATAAACTTTATGGAATAAAATGTAAATTCCTGGCATTGCAGATTCTAGGCTGGCTCAGCCAATTTCACAAACATGTCTGTTTATTGTACTATTAACATTTAACATTCGTTTCTATCTGCCCCTGAGGTTTTCTCCCTCACTGGACTTCTTTCCTTGTTCCTTACCCCTCTTTCGTGCAAGGGTTAGAGCCACTCAATCACTCTTTTGATGAGAAACCCTACCTTAAGTGTCATCCATCCCAGGCATTTCACCCTCATTTTCATTAAACAATGATACTAATCATTTCACATTTAATCGCAATCTTAGATGGAAAGGCTTTTTAGTTTCCGGGTTTTAGTGCTCTCTATGCACACGAATATGAAATCTTCTCCAGTGTGTAGGGCCTTTTTTTATACAGTATATCATCACAGTGCAGTTCGTCTGTATGGTGACAGCTCAGTTGCTCCTTGCTGAAAAGAAAGTGCAGAGTAAACAGATAAAAAAGATCATCACAGTGTTACAAGAAATTTTTTTTTTCTTGCTGGAGTTTGTTTTATGAATTACAAATCTTTAACATGACCAACTTCAAAGAGGAGGCTTGCATCTTATAAAAAGAGCCTAGAAATAAATTTAATGTATTTTTATTTTTCATCTTTACCATTATGTAAGATATTGCTGTAACTTGGTGATTAGAACTTGGAAGTGAGTTCTTTCTTTCATACTCCCATTGATCTAATTAATTTTTTACTTACTCCCAATTTATGTCTCAATTTTCTACTCTGTTTCCATAAATAACAGTAAATCTGTCCTTGCAGGGGATCCATGAAATTTAATTAACACATTCAGAGGCCCTGGGGACATCTGTGTGATAATGTGTAAAATGGGAATTATCATTGTGGACTCATACCTGTACTAGAATATTTTATTTTTAGTGTATTTTTGTAGGCTGGGAATGTTTTTGTCACTTCATCTAAAAAGATTCAACCAAATTTTCTTCCTTTATGAGCAAGCTGGTATATTTGTGTCATACTAATCAATTTTTCATTTTCTGGTCAATTTTTTTTAATTAACTGTAGCTAAAATGTTAATTATCAACATTGGTATACTGTTGGCAACTAGGAACATTGTCACTTGCACAGGCAATGAAATGGAAAATTCCCAGCTTCTCAAACCTTTTCACATTCCCCTTGAGTGACAATCTCTAGCATTTTGGTCAAATCTTAGCTTTCTGTAAGAAATCACAGTGGGAGCTCGCTTTTAGGAAGTCCCAAGGCTCTCAGCAGAGCTAGTGCGGTGAAATCTTCTGCTACCAAACCAGGCCTGTCAATTAGTAGCTGCCATGGCTGGCAGTGGCTGCCGAGGAAAATGCTCTGTCCTGATGATTGCTCTCCTCCGAGCAAGCATAGAAGAAAGAATGCTTGATAATTACCTCAGCCAAATTGGCTCAAGACTTGTCTTCCTTTGTCATTAAAGACCAAATTGATAATGAAGAAAGCTCTAGTAATTAGCACAGAAAGAAGCAAGATGTTTCACTTTATTTCCAGGATTTCCAGACCTGACAAAGCAAGGTCAAATGAAAACTTCTTATGGAAAAGACCATAATATGGAAACCAAGAGTCATGTCTATCAGAATGCTGATAATGAGAACTGTAATTTCCTGAATTTCTGGATAATCCCAAACTTTAGAACTGAGGTCTGTTTGCCTCTTTAAAGAGTGAATAAAAGGTCAGTGTTTAGAGTGTTACTATGTACACACTTTTAATCTGTAAAACTGCCCAATAAATAGGTACAGTATGGGTTGTCATTTTACAGTCAGGGAAATGGGCAATGAATTTCTGACACTTAAAATTTCATAGTTTTTTCTTACCTATTTTAAACATGAGATTTAAGAAATTGTAAAAAAGAATGGCTGTACTTCAAAAAGTATTAACCCGATTTTGGAGGAAGTAATAAATAGATCTTCATGAGACAGAATTTGGACTCTGTCAGAACAGGGGAAGATAAACAGAGAATGGTTAGAACAAAAAGGGAAAAATAGAAAAAGAAAAAGACATGGTTTCCCTGGGCTTATCAAATCTAAATTCCATAAGGCACAATAAGCTATTTCCAATATAGAAGTGTCTAACACAGGAAATTTTGTAAATGCAAGAAATATATTGGGGAAAAGTGTTAACTGTTTCAAATGTACACACACACACACACACACACACATACACACACACACAAAACTGTTATATTGGAAACTATTGACAGTATTTTGTTAATAAATGTTAATATCAACCAATACAAAATATATTACTCTAAAAGGCAACAAATAAACTTATTGAAAGGGTGAGGAGTATTACATCTGCCCATGCCTATCCCCTGGACTATTAGTGAATAGATGGAGGAACAGAGACAGTGTAATTAATCTGAATTGCACAGGTGGCTCTCTTTCAGGGTTGGATGAGAATAGATCTTCTGGATTCCAGTGTAATTTTCTGTAGTTTACTCCTGTAACTTATGCATTTCCCATCCACCTCAACTGTCAATATCTGTAAACTTTTTTCTTGCCATTGTTAACTGTGGAATAAAACCCCAGCATAAACTTTTTTTCAAGTACCAAAATGTTCATTGTCCAATCAAGCAAAAGCTTACAGATACATCTCTGTGAGAAAAGGCTTTATTTTGAGAATAACAAAAAGTAGGATTGCAACCCATGGCTTCTGCTATGTCCAGTGAAAAGAGGAAAGGTTCTAGGTTGGCTGGGGAAAGAGAAAAGAGCTGTGTGAGGTGTTTTGAAAGTTCTCTGGCGCTTTGGACATCAAGTGAGAGCATGAAAGCTTTTAACTAGAAAGCGGATGCAGTTAGGTAAAATTAGTCTTAAAATCAAGAGGCTATTTTATTGGACAGAGAATGTAAAACTGTCAGGCATGTGTTCTTGTATAAGCAGGTAAGTGCCCTGCTGCAAAATTTCCTTGGGATAGTTTCTGTTATCGGGCAAATTGTTATATGAGAGTCCTCTCTTCACAGACTTTCCTGGATCCATCTTGTCTGACTTTGATATAGGTGAACCTATAATGAATCTAATAAATTTCTCAAAACATAAGACCTATTCATTCTGTTTTATTATCAGATAATAAAGAATAAAAGGTGATCATATATTGGAAAAATTATTAAACTTCAGAAAGACTCAATTCTTAATGGTAGTTTTTCACCTGTTTGGTTATACATAAAATCAAGCTACATACAACTGTTTTCTTATCTATCTTTTTCAGATTTTCTGTTTTTTATTTATTTAAATTCCTGGACATGGAGTTTGTTTCCACAGCCTTTGAGCTGCCATGGTTTTTACTATTGACTCTCATTTAAAGCAACTTCTATTTCATGATCCATGGCCATTTTCTACATCTCTTCAACCCCTCTCTCTTATTGTTACTGGATGGAGGGTCCTGTGGGGCTTCTTTCCAGATTCTTGTCTGTAATAAAGAATTGGAAAAATCCAGTTGAAATGGAAGGCAGAGGAAGGTGTCCATTTACTGAAGTCAGCAAATAGGTAGCTCGACACAGTGAGCAGGCTGGCAGAGCAGCACACAGTAGTCCTGAGGATGAAGGAAAAGGGGTCTTAAGTATCTAAAATTCTTCTCCGCTGCTGCTCCTCTGCCCTAGACTAATATATTGATGTTCCTGGTGGTCACCTGTTCCTGAACTTCTCTCAGTGCAAATGTTTTCTACACAGTTCTGTCACTTCACAAGCAGCAGAGAAGAATTTAGCAGGAATCTCTTGGGAATCATCAGAAGTGATTTAAGGAGAAAAATAATCAGTTTTAATATTCTCCTGGTGCAAAGGAAGAAGCTAGCATACATCATTACAATATTGTGCAGAACTCCTCTATTCCTAGCTCTCCTCGTAGTCTGGTGCTGTTAATGAAGCAACTGACAATGCAGGTTGAGGAAGAAGAGGCATCACCACTTTCCCTGTTCTTTCACCAGTTCCTACTTTGAATTAGAACACAGCTGACTAAGGGAAACAAACTCAGGTGAGACTAGAATTAATAAATAGAAGTGATGGAGTTTGGTATTTGAGATGTTGCTCAGTGGTAGAGTGTGTTATGCTTAGTGTGTGTGAAAACCTAGATTGAATCTCCAGCAACAGTCAAACAAAACCCCTATATAGCTTTCCATGCATGTGAATGCCTTACATAGAGAAGCAAAACTGTTGTAGGCTTCTGGAGTTTTCAGTATGAGACAGATCATTCCTACTGAAACAAATTTGAATAGATGGTTAAAACAAGGAAGTTTATTTGTTGATTGCTTTCACATGTTATGCTTGTTTAATATGATGGTTATGTATGTCTTCTTTTTCCTTTTTAAAAACTTTATATTTTAACTAATATATACTAATATAAAATATGCATATTAAAGGAGTACCTTACAATGTTTTGATACATATATACATTATATAATGCTCAAATCAGGTTACACATATCTGTCTCTTCAAATCTTTTTCATTACTTTACAGCAAAACTCCAGACGTCCTATCTTTTAGCTTTTTTGACATGTGCAATGCATAATTATTATTAATAATACTACTGTTCTGTAATAGCACACCAGATATTTTTGCTCCTAACTATAACTTAATACACATTGGTCAACCTTTCCCCATCCTTACCTTTACTTCCCTTGCAACTCTATCTGACCTCTAATTACCACTGTTCTCAACTTTCATGAGATTCAGTTTTTTCTGTATATGAATGAGATCACGTGATACTTTTCTTTCAATGCCTGGCTCATATCATTTAACATCATGGTCCCATGTATGTCATCTTAATTTTAATCCATGAGAGCTTCTAATTTTTACATCTAATTATTTGTTGAATGCCTTTGTTTCTGCTTTTGAAGACTTCCTTCAGGAGCCCTCTGAATTTCTGTACTAATTTGAATCACTAGCTTTCTTCTCTAGGAATTGTCTGGGATCTCTGAATGTATCTCTTGGTTAGAGCCA
Source organism: Fukomys damarensis (assembly GCF_012274545.1). NCBI lineage: Eukaryota > Metazoa > Chordata > Mammalia > Rodentia > Bathyergidae > Fukomys > Fukomys damarensis. The sequence goes on from NW_022900949.1 coordinate 57,009,157, forward strand.
CAGTTTCTGATTCTACACTTCTCTTCCTCTGTGTGAAGACAGCATGTGGTTGGAAAAATCCCTTACCAATCTCACAGTTATTATTCATACCTACAACTGATAGGTATGAATTTAGACTCAGACTTTAAGATGCAAAATTGCATTTTTTCAGAGTTATGAATTATTTTATCCAGTGATACTGAAAAGGAGCAGATATGTTTTATTTGTGCTTTATTTAAAACTGAATTTTCAAAGCTCTTTGAATATTTTCCTTTGTAAAAATTCCCTTGTAAAAATGTGTTTAGTAGGGGTATCATTTATCTTGCATGGAACTCTGAGTTGTGTTCCACTTGTTGCTCTTGTTGTCATATCCAACCATACCAAATCTCAGGGATGTTTCAGGTTAACATCGCTTGTCTCTTATGGCCTGTCCTATATTTGCATATATATCATAGATTAATTTCTATATTCATTTTCTCATTTCCTTTCAGTTAATTTAGGTAAGGTAAGTGAAAATGACATGTACTCATTCTTTCAGAAGTCACAGTGGAACACTGTTTTTTGTTGTTGTTTTGTTACCAGGGATTGAACTAAATACCTTGTGCTTGCAAGGCAGGTGCAGTGCCACTGAGCTAAATCCCTAGCCTGGAACATTGTAACTGTACTCTATACCTAAAAAGTTCCAAAAATTTTAATGAAAAAATATTTTCTATACTTTTACATGACTTGGACTGAATGATATCTCAGTGTTCATAAAATCTGCCTCTCTGACAACATACTTTTAATTGATGTATTAGAGATTATTTTATGCATGAAGAAGATAAGTTGTTCTGAGTTAGCATTTCATTTCCTTTTTGAAAATATTAGATCCTAAAATTTTGGCCAGTTTACAGGGTCAATCAAAGGGATGATTACTACAAACAGCAAATATAATTAAAAGTGGGTCAGTTTAGTCATAAAGGATGCTGAACCAAAATACTTCTAATTTGCTACTATAAATGAATGGTGTTTAATTGAATTTTAACTCTACTTGAAACTTAGCGATGATTTTATTTTAGAACACTACTCTCTTTCTGGAATCACATGCAGTTAATTTTTCTTAATGTATTGGAGCAGATAAATTTATGGATTTAAAGACTGTAAATCATCTAAACAATGATATACTGTAATAAATATTTACACATTTTTTTCTTTCCAAATGAAGTTTTGATGTTTATATTACATGAGGCTAAGTCCCCTTATTTCTCTTGAATATTACTACTCGACATGTTCATATTTAACACTTAAAAATGTCCTTCCTGCAATTGTCCCTATTTCAGAAGATAACAGCTACATTCTTTCATTTACTTTGCCCCCAAATCTTAGAGTCCTTCCTGCAAAATAATTGTGTCACATCCCAACATCACATTTTTAGTTAGTTCTCCTTTCAGATTACAGAGTTAAAGACTTTTATCACCTTTCTTGTCATGTCAGCCATTCAAATCATGACTGTCTCCCATGTGGATTGCTACAATAGCTAGTCCGGTGATAGCCATAGTGCTACTCTTTCCCCTTCATTATACCCAACATGCAGAGATTTTGATAAATCATGAGTCATGTCCTGCCACTTGGCTACCATCTTCCAATGGTTACTGTTTCACTCAGAAGAAAAGCTAAAGTTAGTAAAATGACTTACATAGCCAACGTTATCCAGTTTTCCTCACTAATTTCTCCAACTTTATTTTCTACACTTTTGCTTTTGTTTATTCTGCTCTTGCCATCTGGCCTCCTCAGTCTGAATTAAGAAAGCTTGGCATGCTCACACTTGTAGCTATTTCACTTGCTGTCCCTCCTTTTGGAATTCTTTTTCAAATATATCCTATCCATCCTCATTATTCAAGTTCTTGTACGAACATTGCCTGTTAAGTTAGACATTCTTTGAATACTCAAATTAAAATTTCAACTCTCATCCAGTGTTTTCTGACAGGTCTGACTCCCATCTGCCCCACTGTGAGCTGCCCGAGTTCCTGTTCCCAGCCATCTGAGCCTGGAACAATGCCTACTCTGCTAGGACATAGCACACCTGCCCCACCTGTGAGGTCACAGTAACTATTGCTATAGGCACATACTTAGCCATTTTCACTCCGCCAGTGTCATACCCCTTCTTTGCCTCACTCCACCTAAGCCAGTCCCACTAATGCCCCAACCCTATCAATAAAATACCTAGCTCAATAAACTGGACTGGGACTATACTTTGGTAATACTCCAGGAAGTCCTACCAGAAACACCCCAAATCAAGCTGGTTGTGTTCTTTAATGGGTCACCATTCAGCTAACACTTTTTATCTTCTTTTATGATACTCTTTTTAATTTATTTTATTTTTCTCTACAAAAAATTAGGTTTCTGTCAAGGTGAGACAGTTTAAACATTTTGTTCACTTTTGAATTTTTTGTTTTAGTTAATTTTTCTTATTGCTAAGACAAAATACCTGACACCCAAAGTTAAAGAAGGAAAGGCTTATTTCAATTCACAGTTTGTAGAGGTTTCAGTCCATTGTCAGCTGGCTCCAAGGCAGGGTGTCATGCCAGACAGACATTGCAGAGGGGAATCTGTTCATGGCAGGCAGAAGGCAACAAAGCAGCAAGCAGCAAGTGATAATCAATGATTACAGCAGCCCTCTTTTTATACCTTATATTTTATCCAGGCTACACATCCTTGGGATGAGTAGTATTCATACCCAAGGTGGGGCACCATTAATGCTATGCCAAAACTATGCCTAACAAGTCAGTGGATTAATTTGTAAATCACACATCTTTAAGCCCAGTATCACATATTTTAGATCCAGCCATCTCTTTACAATGTCATAAAGCTTTAAGGGGCCCTCTAGACATAAACCATAACATTCTACCCCCTGCTCCCCCAAAGACTTGTGCACATTCCTTTATGCACTATAAACCCAATCCTGAGGAACAAATTATCTAGGCTGCCACCATTCTGGAACACGGTGCTCTGGGGCTCTCTTCTTAAAGCAAAATCTTTTACCTTTGCAATTTTGTGGCTGAAAAGGCTGGAGTCCTTCTGTTCTTCTGATGTCCTCAGGCGATACATTTTATTATCCTCATTCTTCTCAGCAACTAAGTTTCCCTCTGCTCTAATTTTGCAGTCTTTAATTTTACTGGCACTTCCCTTTTGGAAAAACTCCTATTTAAAATCATTCTGGTGGGTTCTTTGCTCTTGATTATCAACATAAATCTGGCTAATTGCCCCTAACAGTATCCTTGCCACCACATCAACATTAGACTACCTTGAAATTTATTCTGCTAGATTAATTAGTCTGCTGCCATTCAACTTAGTGTGAGGAAAACTCTCTGGTTAAGCGGAAAATGCAGACAAACTTTCTGCTAAGGCATAACACACAGCTCTGGAGTCCAACAGCAGTAGTCCTTCCCAGAAGAAACCTCCTGAGCCTGGTCTTTACTGGCAGCATTTCTGTCAACATTCTGGTCCTCTAAGCTCTGACCAGAATCTCTGATCAAGTACAGTTTAGGGCTTTATGGGGATGCTTCCCCAGACAGCACCTCCAAACCTTTCCAAACTCTCCCCACAAACTAGTTGCAAAATTTCCTGAACCACATGGTCAGGTACAGTGACAGTAACAACCTCACTTCTCTGGTATCAAATTCTGCCTTAGTTGCTTTTCTCATTGGTGAGACAGTAGTTCCAATATCCAAAGTTAAAGAAGGAAAAGTTTATTGTAGCTCACAATTTATAGAGGTTTCAGTTTATACTCAGCTGGCTCCAATGTAGGGTGACATGGCAGAGGGGCATCACATAAGTGAAATGGTTTATGGCAAGCAGAAGCAGCAAGGAATGATGCACTGAAGCAGCAAGTGACCAGTGCAGCTTTCTTTTTAATCCTTATATCTATCTTATCCAGGCTAGCCACCTTAGGATGGTTAACACTCATACCCAGGGTAGGGCAGATTTAACCCTAGCATCGTACCACGAATCAATCCCAGCATCACATCCTGATCTCAGCAACTACCTCCTAGATACAGCCTCCTGGAAAAGCCCACTTATGACAAAATGAGGAATTGGTGGACATTTAGACACAAGTCATAACTTCTCAAGAAGCGTAGTTAGAACACAGCTCTGCTCAATAAACATTTAAAGAAGAAAGGCCACAGAAGAGGAAGAGAGGGAAAAAGAATAAGAATACTTCTGTAGAGTGGGATGTTGAATGTCATGCAAAGCTATGGTTTAAACTTCATCCTCAGGTCGTACCATTAAAGGAGGTGGAATCTTCAGAAGAGGAGGCTTAGTGGGGGTTTTAGGTTCTTAGGTCAGTGAGGACATGCCCTCAAAGGGGATTGTGGAAACTGTTTCCTTCCACTTTCTCTTTTATTTTTTAGCTTTGAGCTGAGCAATTTGCTCTGCCATAACTTTCCCATTATTGCTCTTCCACCAAAGACATAAAAACAATGTTTCTATGCAATCATGGGCTGCAACCTCTAAAACCTTGAGACAAAATAAACCTATTCTCTCTATAAATTAATAATCTCAGATATTTTGTTATAGTGATAGAAGCTGATTAATATAAACTGTATATTGGATTCCATCCTAAATTGGTTATGTAGGGGAGGGAGAATTTCAATCATTCATTAAAAAACAGTTTATATCCAGTAAAGAATGCCTTTTATATGAAAAAGTCACATATTTTTTTAACAATGCCTTTGTTTTAGGTTGGGCACAGTAAGGATAACGCATTCTGCAGCTGTTGCATGTGGATAAAATTCTAGAAGTCACATGTACTTGCCTATATGTGAGCTGACTATTGGCAAATCTATAAAAGGAATTTAACATATGCTAGGATACTCAGTATAAGTTGTGAAAAGAACTTATATTATTGAGAGAAAGAATAAAAAGTTTTTGTAAAGAATCCTTGTAGAATTTTTCAGAGCCATAAAGGCTTATCTTTTGGTTTTAATGGCATGTTTTGGTATACATATTCCTTCAGAATGCTTGCAAAATTTTCCAATTCTCTGAGTCAACTATGCTTTCTCCAGCTCTAACTTTTTCTAATTATTTCAAACACATGGTTTGCTTCAGGTAATAGGCCTGGATACTTCTGCTGAGGATAAGAAAATTATAGATGCTAGTCTTATTTATATTGCCATTTATATGTCTTCCAGCATGAAATAAATGCCCAGGATTGATGCTCTCTATGTATTCTGAAAGGCTTTGCCAGCTACAGTTGCTGGGTCTCTTGTTACTTAAAATAAAAGGCTATTGTTTGGATCCTGGGCATTTCCTCCCTCGTTACCGCCTTTAAGCAAAGTCACATGATCGTTTTGGTTTCAAATGTCAGATTTTGCTATCTGAATCTTTGTTATAATGAAAATAAGGAGAATTAAAAATAGTGAAAATGTCTACAATATCTACTGTATTTCTATTCTAACAAGAACAACTCTTTCTCATTTTTTAAAATCTGATAGATGCTATAGATCAGTGTATCTTTAAATGTTTTGCTGCATATTGTCTTCCTATGTATCAAAAATAAAAAGGCCTTACTTCTTACTGGGCTTCCATTTGAATCAAAGTCATGCTTATTGTTCCATCACTTGTCTTAAGTATGTCATACCCTCCTGTCTCGGCATTTGATTGCAAGTGTGCTCGCACTGATGTTTACACCCAAACCTCTAGGAGAAAAGCCTGACAAATGAAAACAGAAAATTGGCCTATTAATGCTTCTTTTAACCTTGACAGCACTACTTCTCATGAAGGATTGATAACTCCTGGCTAAACTGTCTTTGCTGATTCATTTTGATTAATTCAGTGAATTTTTATATTGAAATGCCTATATATCACTTAGAAAAAGAAAAACTGCTCTTTTAATTGTAAACTCAAATAGAAAAGGATAGTAACAAGAATGTTCATTTGCAATTTTAGGAGATAAAGTATATTTGAGAGTGTGGTTTTCTTGCCAACAGTCACTTCAAAAATACAGGAACTAAAATTCCTATTAAAATGATAGCAAGATCTCAAGTGAGGCCTTGCCCTGTCATAGAAAGCGAGCATTGAGTCAAGTGTTCTTGGCTCTCAGAAATTTGGAAACCAGAACTGCCAGTGGATTTAATTAGTACAATTCTACTAATTTGAGCCAGAGTTATGACAAGTACTTTTTAATTTCAGTTACTCAGCAGGAATGGTTTATCATACTGACATTGTCAAGGGCTTATGTTTCAGTCATGAAAGTTGGCTAAGATATTTAAACTGCCACATAACTCAGCCTCAAAAGAGCCATTTTATTTGAGAGATAGTGAGGTGGAGATGTTGAAATGTCAAAAAGAATGAGAAGTAACTTAAAGAAGATATCTGATTTGGAATATGTATCATTTAACTTTCATTTTTGGTCTAGTTATTCAACAATTTGATTGGCATTCCTAAAGGGCAAAATGGCTTCAATAATGAGATTTTAGAATTAACTGCTGAGTGTGTTTACAGCCTTTTAACAGTGTCTCTGTGTGACAGAGGTGAGTTCTGAGAGAACGAGCCAAGTTTTGAAGCCCAAGGGATTCAGAACTTGGACTATTACCCTTTGGCTTTGCTGTTTATTTTGCTGCACATGAATTTTCTGTTGACCTTGAATGAGACACACCTGAAATATATTGGGAGAAAGAGCTGAGAACTGGTCAGCTGAATACTAATTTGGCCTCTGCTGCTTATCACCTCTGGCTTTTTGGCTATTACCTCTATAGCACTTGATTGGCTTGCTCTCTTTCTTGAATCAGTGCTCTCCATGTAGAGACTCGAAAATGAGTTCCCTAATTTTTCACTATCAGTCCCACAAAGATGCAGAGAGGCAGATAATTATTTAAAGCTTTTACAGTTTGATGCACTACATATCATGTCTATTAGCTGGAGATTGCAATCAGGAGAGTAAGTGACACTCACATGAGCATAGGCTTGGGCTGCAATCGCAGTTTAACAGATGCAGAGCCATTTATCAAATTTGATTTGTGAATTTTCATGGCTGTGAGTGTAAATACACATTTTTAAAAATATCTTCAAAAAATGGAAATGACTTATAATCACATTAATAAGACAAAGTAAATTGATGCTATTCAGGTGAGGAGTTTAAGGAAGTGTTTGGTGCATAATCTAAGAATTTGGGGTACATTTGAAGTTAAGATTTCTGTATATGTTTTTGTCAGGATGTGCTTCTTATAATTATTTTTATATTTTGTAGAAAATGCTGGTATATTAATACATATATGTATATAAACATTTTTGAGTTTTTTACTAATTATTTTGTCTATAAAATAAACTATAAATATACATGCAAGTTAATGTAAGAAAGTCATATCAGATACTGAGACAATGATTTCACAATTTCACTGCTTTTAAATTCTGATGTAGATAATTTCATGACTGTTATGCTTAATTCCCTAAAATGTCAACCACTAGTATAACATTTATCATTTAAATCACCATACTAACATAATGACCACCTTCCCTTAATTAACTATAACTACACTGTCATACTGTCATGCGATCCTCTGAGCACATGACTATATGAATTTTAGGTAAAATGTCAGCATATGTGTATGTGTGCATTCACAGCAATCTGATAGTTCAGTTTAGTAATGCAAAATAGAATGGTAGAATTCAATGTTTGTTTTTTCTAGGGATTGAATCCTGGGCCTTCATTCTGAGCTACAGGCCCCTATATTTTATTTTGAGATGGGGTCTCACTCAGTCATTAAGTAGACAGGGCTAACTGAGGTGGAAGAAAAGCAACCAAAAGTCTGGAATTTCTGCTGTTTTTATAGCTAATCAAGCCAAAGACAGTGAGTTAATATACCTGCTTTTATTTATATAATTATTATTTATTTAGGACTTTAATTTTACAAATTTGGTTGTTTCAATGTGGCATTTTCATACACACGTATTTACATAGTTTGATCAAATCCATTTCTCTGTTCACCTTTCTTACAACTTCCTCCCTCCTTCCCCATATTCCCTCATCTTACCTAATAGTAGTTACTCTTCTACATTCATGTCAGCTCTTTTAGATTCTACATATTATAGAAAATATAGGGTACCTGTCTGTCTGAGGCTGGCTTATTTTGGTTAACACAGAGTTCTCCAGTTCCACCCATTTTCCTACAATTTACATACATGTGTACTTTTTTATGGCTGTACAGTACTCCATTACACACACACACATACATATATATATAGTATAATAATATATAATATATTATATATATGTGTGTATATATATATATATATATATATATATATCTCATTTTCTTTATCCTACTCATATGCTGTCAGACATAGGACTGATTTCATATCTTGCCTATCATGAACTGTGCTTCAATAAACCTGCATAGACATGTACACTTATTTTATACTGAATTTAATTATTTTGGGTACAGTCACATGTAGCAGTCATACAGATAGGTCACATGGAAGTTTTATTATTAGTTTTTGAGAAACCTCTACATGAATTTCCAGAGTACCTGAACTAATTTACATCCCCGTTAGCAGTGCAGCAGGATCCCCTCCCACCCATAATCTTGCCAGAATCTATTCCTTTTCATGTTCTTCATTGTAGTCATTCTGATGGGGATGAAGTGCAATCATGATGTAGTTTTTATTTACATTTCTCTATGGCTAAAGATAATGAACATTTTTTATGAACTTACTGGCTTTTTGGACTTTTTTTTCAGAAGTTTCTGTTCATTCTTTTTGCCCATTTAATGATTATAATATTTGATTTTGGCTGTTAAAGTTTTGAATTCTTTATGCGTTCTACCTATAAATCCTGTCTCAAGAGTAGCTGGCAAATATTTTCTCCCATTGTTTAGGTTGTCTCTTCACTCTGTTGTTTCTCTTACTATGCAGAAACATTTTAATTTACTGCAGTCTCATTTGTTAATTCTTACTATTATCTCCTGTGCCAATTAGGATCTCATTTGGGAAGTCTTTTCTGTGCCTATGGCTTCAGAGGTTTCCCTTACGTTTTCTTCTACCAGTTTCAAAATTTCAGATTTTACATCTTGGCCTTTGATCTGTTTTGAGATGATTTTTGTCCATTGTGAGATAGGGATCTACTTTCAATCTTCTACATATGGGTATCTGTTTTCCTAGCACCATTTATTAAAGAAACTATATTTTCTCCAATGTATATTTTTGTTTCTTCATCAAGAATCAGAATACCATAGCTATGTGGGTTGATTTCTGTGTCCTCTCTTTTATTCCACTGATCTCTGCTTCTACTTTTACATCAGTGTCATACTGTTTTTGCTACAGTGACTTTTTAGTATAATTCAAAGTCAAGAGTCAAGTATTGTGATGCCTCAAGGCTTGTTCTTTTTTTGTTGTTGTTTTGTTTTTTGTTTTGTTTTTTTGAGACAGGGTCTCACTATGTAGTTGAGATTGACCTGGAACTCACTATGTAGCCCAGGCTGGTCTTGAACTCACAGCGATCTTCCTACCTCAGCCTCCTGAGTTCTGGGATTACAGGTTTGCACCACCAGGCCCGACCTCAAGGCTTGTTCTTTTTGCTTAGAATTTCTTGGGCTATAGAATGGATCTTTTGTGTTTTCATAAAAAGTTTAAAATTGTTTTTTCTAATGCTGAGAAGAATTTCATTGGTATTACTTAAATCTACAGATCGCTTATGGTATTATGGCAATTTGAATATTAATTATGCTGACTCATGAAAATGGATATTTCCACCCTTTTCAATTTCTCTCATGTTCTGCAATTTTCATTTTAGAAATCTTTCATCTCCTTGGTTAGGTTCATTCCCAGGTACTTTTTAGACTAAAATGGAATTATTTTTTAAATTTATTTCTTAGCCTATTACTGGTGTATAGAAAAGCTATTGATTCTTTAATGTTGTTGCTTTTTTTTTTTGTACCAAGGATCCAATTCAGGACTTTGAACTTGTAAGGCAAGTGTGGTGCTGCTGAGATCAATCCCTGGCCCAAATATTGATTTTTTTTAAAAAATCTCAGATTTTTGCTAAATTTAAAAAAATCAGCTCTATGTATATGTTAGTGGAATTTTAGGGACTTCTAAGTGTAGGATCATATTTGCTACAAATGAGAAAAATTTGATCCTCTCCTTTCAAGTTTTTATCACGTTTATTTCTTTCTCTTGACTAATTGCTCTGGTTAAAATTTGAAGTAATGCATTAAATAGGAATGGTAAGTGTGGACATCTTTTCTTGGCTCCTGATTTGAGAGGAAATGCTTTCAGTCTTTTCCCCATTCAGAATGATGTTGGCTGTATGCTGAATAGTATTGGCTTCATAAAACTGGAAGAATAGATGTTCAATCAACATATTTATAATTATATTTCTTTAAGAGGTTGTGTTACTTTTCTGATGTTTAATGTCCTTTTTCATCTCTTCTGACTCACACCTGCTTGTTTTCAGACCATTTGTATGGAATATTGTTTTCCATGCTGTCACTTTATGCATGCCTTTGCTAATGAAGTGTGTTTTATGCAGGCCACAAAGACTTGGGTCTTGTTTTTTAGTTCAATATCTATTTTAATTTAAAAATTATGACCGTTTCTATATTTCAAAGTTAGGATAAAACTTATATACTAGTTCCTTTCAGTTTGCTCTTTTTCTAGTGCTTGAGTCTCAATTTTCATGTGCTCATCTACTTTTCTTCTCCCTTTCTGCGTGTAGGATTCTTACAAGTGTTTTTTATAATGCTGACTTTGTGGTCATGAACTTCTTCAGGCTTATCTTGGAAGGTTTTTCTTTCTCCTGTAATTTTGAAAGATAGCTTGGTTAGCTATAGTAATCTAGTTTGGCAATTATTTTCTTTAAGCGAAGCTAATATGTCTATCTATGCAGTCTTGGCATTTAGGGTTCTGCAGGTTTGCTTCTCTAAATGACTTGTAGTTTACTTTGAAAATGTGCCCCCTCCCACGACGTCTCCTGTGTTTGGAAGGTGGTTAGATCCTAGGGGTGCTATGCTTTTCAGTGGATTCATCCATTGATGAGTTCAGTAGCTGAATGTGCTCCTAGGAAGTAGGGCCTGGTTGGAGGTGGGTCACTTAAGGGCACGCTAGAAGGATATCTTCTGGTTTCCAACTCCTTTCTTCTCTCTTTGCTCCCTGGCTGCTATAGTTTGAGCACCTTTTCCCCTACCATGCCTGTCTGCCATCCTCTTTCAGCCTTGGCACAAGGCCACCATAGACTGAGACTGTGAGCCAAATAAGCCCCTTTAGGTTTTAGGGTATTTTAGGATATTTTATGTGTCAGGTATCTTGTCCCAGAGAGAGAAAAATAATTATACACGTGGTGTTTTCTCTTCTGCCTGCCAGCATTCTTTCTCTATTCTGTACCATTGACATTTTAACTATATTGAGTTGTGGGTCGTTGTTGTCTAGTCCTGCCTCTATGGGATTCCACATACCTCTTCCACCTAGATATCTCTATCTTTCTTAAGATTGGGAAAGTTTGGTATTACTAATTCATTGAATAAGTTTTTCATTGCATTATCCTGAAGCTCTTTTTTGTTTGTTTTTGCTTTTGTATGGTAGTTCAAACTCCAGTCTTTGCACTTGCAAGGCAGGCGGTGGAACCACTGAGCTAAACCCCCAGCCCCTCAGCACCTTCTTCTATACCAAAAATGTATAACTTGCCATTTAACCATATCCCAGCTTTCTTAGATGTTTTCATAATTTCATTATTAGTGTTTGAGTGTGAAAATTAATCCTCAAGCCTTAAAGCATTGCCTTCTGCTTGATCTTGTCTACTGATGGGTCATTCCACTTAGTTTTTGATTTGACATATGTCATTTTTTAGTTTCAAGACTTCTGTTCTTCTTTTTCTCTTTTTGTTTCTTTTTTTCTCATTAAGTTTATTGGTACTTTTTAGGTACACAGTAAAGTTACATTCATCATTGGGAAGTACCTTGACATGATATGCCTGGGTTCTTATTTTCTCCCCATACATCTGCCCTGCATTCACCCCCTCCACTCCTCGCCTTATACAAAGACTTTACTTCCACTTTTTTCTTGTCTCATGCTTATTCTTTTTCCTTCTTTCCTTTCTGCTACCCCTCCCACTTCCACCACTCCTTTAGGCCTTTTCTTTCTATATCAATTATGCAATTTGAATCTTATTTTCACTTTTAGTTTGTTACTCCAGAGAAACTATTCAGTATTTACATGTGTGTCCTATTTATTTCTCTTAAGAATATGGCCTCAATATGCATCCATTTATATATAATTGACTCTAGTTTCTCATTCTTTATGGAGAAGTAGTTACTCCATTTTGTTCAGAGCCTACCTCTTGGTTGAATTGTTCCTTCATTGATTTTCATAATTCAGTCAACTGTTTATTTGACCCTCATTGCCAACATTCTTTATCTATTATTTAAAGTTATTAAATTTTAAATTTCTTATTTAAAAGTCATCATTTTGAATTATTTGCCTGGCATTTCGTCCAACTTCACTATTTTTGCATTCAGTTACTATGGAGTTATGGACTCTTTGAGGAGCCATGTTGCCTTGATTTTTCATAATTCTTGCATTTCTATGTTAAATTTGTACACACGCTGGAAAGGTTACCTCTGCCACATTTAGTCTTATAACCAGCTTTCTTTTGAGGGCTTGTCTTCTAGCTCCAATAAGAGAGGAGAAAACAAACTGCACTAAAGATGACAACAAAAAGACTAATCAGATTTTGACATTCATTAAAGGCCAACTAAAATGAACTATATCAATGTAAACAATAGAAAAAAGGCATCAATGATTGTATATAAGGCGTATGATTAATAAAGTTTGCTAGTAACAGTAAAACAGAGGGAGGGAGAATACTTTTAAAATGCAGCTAAAAAGATAAAAAGGAAGACATATTAGAAGGAAGAGGAAAAAAGTGAGATACAAATTAAATTCAAAAATGAAAGTACATATTAGCCACTTCCTTGATTTAGTATTATGAATTGTGCTGATATAAACATGGGTAGATATGCATATAGCACTGTAACATAGTGTATTTAAATATTTTGGTAAGATAACTAGAAGGAGTTTCAATGGGTTCAATGGAGTTTCTAGTTTTAGTTTTTGAGGAATCACTACACTGGTTTACATAGCTAAACCTTGGAATCAGCCTCTATGCCCAACAATGGATGGATAAAGAAAATGTGATATTTATATACAATGGAGTACTACTCTGCCATAAAGCAGGATAAACTCAAGTCATTTGTAGGGAAATGAATGCTTTTTGAGATCATAATGTTAAGTAAAATAAATCAAACAAACAATCTTAAATATCAGAGCATTTTTCTTATATGAGAAATCCAAAATAAAGAGCAAAGATCTGTAACAAGAAGTAGAGAGATATTTTTCAAATGAGAAAGAGATCAAGAGATGGAAGAAGGAGGTAGGGAAAAGGGATAAGAAAAGAATAAAGATGTGTTATGTACATGTGCCTGCTCCCCAAAAGAAATATGACTGTCATGCAATGCAAACATATGCCAATAAAAACAGTGAATGAAAGGAAATGAAAGGAAATAAGATGAGGTAAATGGAACAAAAAAAAATAACAAACAAAAAAAAAACTAGAAGAGAAGTAAAAAAGGAAGGAAAAGAAAAATGAATGAAAAAAAAAATAATTCCCCCTGTTCCCCATAAAAATGTCTCCACTCAAAGTGTTTGGAGAAGTAAAGTTTCTTTCCAGGACTTGTAGTATTGGAATCTACCATGTACAGGAAGGGGTGGTTGGTGGGACCTTTTGCTTTTCCATACCTACTGAACAGCCTTTTGCTGTGTAAATGTCGAGTCCTGACACTCATTTCCTGCTAGATAGGGTAAGTCAATGGTACATTGTCTTGTCTGTTTTAGGGCTATATTCACTCCCGAGGCTTTTGGAATTTGCGTCTTTCTGTGCATAGAAGCCACTGCTGTCCCCAACTAACTTTGTGATTTGAGGGCTGGGATAGTACCTAATTTGTCCACTTCCCAATCTATATACCCAGGGTGTTGCACATATCTAAGCAGAAGTATATCAACAAACATGTTGGTGAAGGAGGAAAGCAAACTGACCTTTGAGTTCTGTACTAGAAACAACAGTGAGGAGAACTAAGCACTCTACTAAGCCCCTTCAAATCATAGAATGGGCCTGAAACCTTATCACATGTAGGGTCAGCATTGTTGTAAATTACTGTGCATGTTACTGTGGAGATGCTTGATGCTGAAACTTCACAGAGGTTCTACAACTTGCATTTCCCTTCTCCATGACTGTTTTTTTTGTTTGTTTGTTTATTTTAGTGTGTGTGTGCAGCTATCTCCCACCCAGTCACTACAGATAGGTGTCCCCAGGGACTCTGAAGTGTGGTTGATGTGTGATTTCTGATCCCCATAGTAAGGAGATAAGTCACAAAATTTAAGCCCTTTCTCAAGATGGCTTTTGGTTATGAATGCTGCAGTGGGTTTCCTCCCTAAAGCCTGATGGACTTACAGAAGTCACTTTCAGAATAAAATCACATTGGATTTATGACTTGTCATAATCTTGGTTTTTCCTGGGGCTACTGTTGGTTGTCCTCCGTATCAGAGGGCAATCAATCCTCTGACTGCTAGAAGAGGGGAAGGGAAGGGCTAAAGAGAAAAAAGATAATAGAGACTTGCATAATTTCAAAGTATATGGGGAATCAGGAGGTCAGTGTCTCAGAGTAGGCAAAGAGAAAGACTCTCCAAGCTAGTCATCATTTTTTTGGTATACACAATAATTGGGGGGAGCATCAGGTGACCTAGAGGGCAGCAGTAATCCTAGGACAATGAGGAACTGATGAAGATCTTAAGTCCTGAGGTTTTCTAAGAAGGACTGGAAGGAGAGCATTCTAACAGTAGTAGGGGTGATGACTTCAGTTCAACAAGGAAATGGTTCCTCCCCAGGTGAACTTTTCTGTTTTATGACTTCATTCTCAAAGAAGCAGGATGTCTTCAGCTGATGTAATCTTTGTTTTTTTATCTTTATTAAGTTTATTGATACGTTTTAGGTATACAGTTACATTCATGATTGGAATCTTGTACTTTTACATGACTTATCTTGGTCCTTATTTTTCCCCATTCTCCAGCCCTCCCTTCACCCCCTCCACCCTTCACAGTTTTTTTGTTTTGTTTTAGTTCTGGGGATTGAACTCAGGTCCTTGAGCTTGTGAGACAGGCAGCAGAACCTCTAAGCTAAATGACTGGACCTCAACCATCTCTGTTTACAGAGATATTGTTTCCATGGTTTTCCTATTCACATATTTTTTTTATTTTTCCTTTTTCCCTTTCCCCTACCCCTTCCACTTTCTCTAATTGCTTAGACCTTTTCTACCCATTATACAATATCAACTATACATTTTGATCTTTATTTATACTTTTAGTTTTTCACACCAGAGAAACTATTTGACATTTATACATGTGTGACTTATTAATTTCACTTAAGAGCATGCAATTAGCTATAAATATCTCTAGTTTCTCATTCTTTATGTATGGTTGAGTAGTACTGCTATATATATATTTTTTTTTTCCTTTATCAAGTCTCCAGTTGATGGACAATTGGGCTGTCTCCAAATTTTAGCTATTACAAAATGTGCCACATAAATATGGCTCAGCATATATCACTGTGGTATGATTCTTTTAATTATTTTGGGAAGATGTAAAGCAGAGGAATAGTTGATTCAAATGGGACTTTTACTCCTAGTTGAGGTATCTACCCATATTGATTTACACAGTGGTTGCACAGTCTCCACTCTGATCAACAATAGAGAAGGGTTCCTATCTCCCCACAACCCTGTCAGCTTTTTTTATTGGTTGATTTCTTTATAGCAGCCATTCTTTCTAGGGTGAGATGGAATCTCAGTGTTGTTTTCATCTGCATCTCTTGAAAGACCAATAAAACAGATTTAAGCTGATATCCAGGAGATTAAAAATTCTATTGAAAGTATACATAGCAGACTAACACAATCTGAACACATAATATCAGATATAGAAGACAGGATGGCAATCATTGACTGTGAAAAGAGAGATCTCTTAAAAATAGTAAGGGAACGTGAGAAATCAATCCAACAGCTCCTAGATGATGCAAAGAAGAATAATATAAGATTGATAGGAGTCAAGGAAAAGCAGGAGAATGTACAAATGCCATAAAATACTGTTCACTGAATTAATTACAGACAACTTCACAAACAGAGCAGAAGAACTTGACATACAGATAAGTGAGGCATATAGGACTCTAACTAGCCATTTAAAAATAAAATATATAACTAGACATATAATAGTCAAGATCCTGGAAATACTACAGAAGTCAAAATACTACAAGCAGCTAGAGAAAAGAAACAAATCACATGTAAAGGAAAGCCCATCAGAATCACAACAGACTTTGCAACACAAACCCTCAAGTCTAGGAAAGCCTAGAGTGCGGTATTTCAAGCTTTAAAAGAAAACAACCTCCAACCTAGGCTGATGTATCCTGCAAAACTATCTTTCAAAATTAATGGAGAAATAAGATACTTTCATGACAAAGAAGAGTTGAGAAACTTCATGAATACCAAACAGCACTCCAAACAAATTTTTTAAATATCCTAGAAAAAGACAATGAAGTTCACAAGTCTGTAAGGCCCAACAGAACAAGTCCAATAGGCAAGAATTTAAAGGAGGCTGCTGTAATTTTGTCGGTGAGTGTCACAGTGTCATGGAACCATTGAGGCTTCAGCTGTGACTGGAGGCAAAACAGAGTTACATTTCCACCTGCCATAGCCAGCTCAGAGGCAAGGTACATCGATCCTCAGACAACTATAGTCATAATTTAATTATGAAATATTCTTTCCCCTGAACATATCACTGGGGCTCCCAGGCTTCTCCATACTTTTTGGAGTCAGGCTCCCTCCCAGGAGCCAGGGTTAATATCAGATTTCTCTGTTACTTTCTTTTATTGTCTTTCTCATTTTCATGACTTCTAACTTTTTTGTTGACTCCTTCTTGATTCCTGGAGGTCTTCTCCTGTTACTCGCATTGAGTAACTTGTTTTCAAGGTGTTTTGATTTCAGGTTCAGGGAGGATGTGAAGTACAACCTGCTTCTACTATTCTATCATGACAATCTCAATATCTCTAACTTTAATTATCTTTTTCTTTTTCATTTCCTGCTCCCTACCTCTTGAATCATACTTCCACTCCTTAACCAAATCATAAATTTAGTTGTCATGACTTGGGAAATCAAAGGTTAAAATTGTCACTTTTGCTCTTCTCCTAACATTTTAATCCATATTTCAAAATTCCCAATCAAAAGTGTTAATAGTGGTGCAATTTCTCTTACTACTAAACATAATAGCATTTTTTATAATTTATAATTTTTGTTACTTTTTGCATCGACTTAGTTGTTTCATTAAAATGCTGAACAGAAATGACAGTAAGCAACTGTCTTATACCAAATTTATATTGAATTACTTTAACATTTAATTACTATGTGATTTGTTGCACTTCCTCTTTTGATTGCACTTAATTTTTACTTTTTGTTTTGTTTTGTTTTTTTGAGACAGGGTCTCACTATTTAGTTGAGACTGACCTCGAACTCACTATGTAGCCCAGGCTGGTCTTGAACTCGCAGTGATCTTCCTGCCTCAGCCTCCCAAGTGCTGGCATTACAGGCATGCACCACCATGCCTAGCTAGGAGTGCTGGTATTACAGACATGTACCATCCATCACATCTTACAAAAATGCTGGATTTTTAAGATAATAAATTAGTGAGAGTTGTTATGGTTTAGACCCAAAATGTACACTAAAAATCTCACGTAGTCAAAGGTTAGGCTTTTGGAAGGAATCGTGTTATGGAGCATTCTACTCCTCAGTGGATTAACCCAGTGCTGAATGTACTGGGAGAGATGGGGCCTGGTTAGGGCGATGCCTTTGGCAGGGTACTTCCCTCCTGTTTCTCCCTTTCCTCTTGCCTTTGTGGCTGCCAAGGACTCATCAGACTTCCCCTTCCATGCCCCTCTACCATGCTATTTCTGTATGAACTTCTAAAGCTGTGATCCAAAATAAACTTCTCCTCCTTTAAGTTGTGGCTATTGGGTATTTTGTTTCAGCAATAGAAAAGTGGCTAATACAATGTTTTTACATTTATATTCATAAGTAAGATTAACTAAAATTTTTCATGTCATGAAGTCTTTTCATACAGTTTTGAATCAGGTATACTAGCCATATAAACTGGATTGGGTAGAACTTATTTTTTCTATGTTTGAGAAATAGATTTTCTGATGAATATATGTAATATATAGCTGGATTTTCTTCATATTGAAAATCTTTGCTTTTAATTGAAAAATTGAAATACAATTAAATTTAGATTTTGTGTCATATGTAGTAATATAAAGATAGATGCACACACATATACATATTATAACTTATTTCTTCTATGGTGTATAGAAGTTCTAAAACCACAATTTCACTGATATCATTTTTTTCCTTTTTATTATTTTTTGTTGCATAAATTTAATGTCCTTCACTATCTTTCAGATACTTTTCTACTAAGTTGGAACTTATACATTTTTATTGGTGTATTTAATCAAAGGTTTTGATTAAAAGTTAAAATATATAAATCAGTTATAAAGGAAGGTACTAGTCTAATGTGGAGATTTTAAAGAAATTATCTGAAATCTTGATTTAAAACTTAAAGCTACACTAACAATCTCAAAGAGAAAGGAAATCTGTGAGGTCTTTTTCTTTTTAGCAAGAGTTGTTTGGGTGCTGCAGCTCATGAGCCCAATCTAGATCTTATTTATACCCAAAGAAAGGGGTTTGACTGGGTCATCACAGTTTGCTGTCTTCCAGGGATTAACAGGAGATGGAGAAGTGTTCTTCTGAGTGTTTGGGAGAAGTAGATGAGTAGAGAGGTGAGGTAGCTAGGGCTGTGCTGGGGGAGGGACGCTGAATTCTGATGGCAGAGAGTTGAGCCTGTGTTAGGAAATCAGACTTGTGTTCCCTTTGAGCCAGACACAGGTCATGTGTCAGAGGGACCATTTGTGAATATGATCTTAGATGCTATTGCATCCATCTGAACAGAGCCATGGGTCTCCAGACATGTGTTTAAAATTAAAACACTGTGTTCTTACACAGTGCCACATAAAAAAATATGACAAAATGAAAAAGTGGAAATAAAGTATTTGTAAATGGGGAGGGGAGGACAGGGTGAAGAGAGGGCATGGACAAGGGGAAAAAAAAGAGAACCAAGACCTGTCATGTTAAGGTACAAGATCCCAATAAAGAATGTAATTGTACTGTATACCTAAAATGTACCAATAAACTCAATAAAAGAAAAAAAAAATAATGTGGAGATCCAGAATCCCCAAGAAATAGGTTATCTGGAAAAGTCACAGAAAGGCTTATGTGACATTTTGTTTTAAACACAGTATTATTTAAATAAAAGCATTTCTGAATCAATCATCTGACCAAATTCCCACCTGGCAGTGGTGGTGGAGTCAGGTCAGTGGGGAGGGGTTCAGTAGGAACAAAAATGACAACTGTTTCCTCTGAAGGCTGGCAGCCCCAAGCACTGGGCTCCAGATGGAGGTAACTTTGAAGAATTAACTTTGAAAAGAATTAGAGAACATAGTTCTTACACTAAATTAGACAATTTATGTGCAATTTGAGCCTGCTGGTGGGATGTAAGCAAGGGACTGTTTGGTTCCTAGAGTTTAAAAAATGTCACAGAACAAATTGCTTCAGTATAAATCTGATAATGTTCCATGAATTCTGCTTAGCTGGTGTGCATTATTTAGTGGTCGGTTAGGCTTACATTTTTTAGTGTATGTACTGAATATACCTCTACCTTCCTCCCAAACAATACTATGCTATTAATATTAGAAGTTTGTCACACATTTTCTTAACTTACTTAAGCGATATTTTGCTATACTATGTTGTTTACCTTTATAACTTCGGATTTCCCCTTTGTTGTTTCAGATCCCTTTCCTTATACCAATATTGTCTAAATGAATTTCACTAGTGTTTCTCCTAACATTCTTATACTTCAGTTTCTGACATTTATTTATCAACCCATCTGGAACAAATTTTCAAAATACAATATACAGTATTGCGTTTATTATATGTTTCTTTAAAATGTATCACTAGTAGTTAAAATGTCACATATTCAGAATCTATTATTTGCCCAAATATGTGTATTATCATATATTTTTGGTTCTGTTTCTAGATCTTTCTTCTTTTTTTCTTTTTGGTACTGGGGATTGAACTCGGGTCCTTGCGCTTGCAAGGCAGGCCACAGAACCGCTGAGCTAAATCCCCGGCCCTCTAGATCTTTCTTATATTGCTGCTTTTATACCATAATATATTTTATATTTATTTGGCTAGCCATACTCTATGATTTTTCTTTTTTATTTGACTTTCTTTTTACCTTTAATTTTTTTTTTTCATACGAAAGACTGAACTGAGCACCTCTGAGCTACATCCTGAGCTCTTTGAGACAAGTTTTGCTATGTTTCTAAACTGCCCAGGGTGATTTGAACTGGTGATTCTCCTGCCTCAGCTTCCAGAGTCTTGGGACCATAGGCATGTGCAAGTCCTGGGAGATTCCTTCTTCTACATAAAATTTAAAACAATATCAAGTTCCAGAAAAAATCTCACTGAAATTGTAATTGAAGTTTTGTTATATTGACCTTTAATATATTTTCTATTTAGTGTTAGGGCACAAGTTGTCTTTTCTTTCTTGTAGATCTTATTTTATGTTCTCCCTAGATTTTTTTTTCTCATGAATGCCTTACTTTTGTAATTGGTTGTTATTTAATTTACCCCACGTGCTGTATGGCTATTGCTCTTGCAATCAGATTTTGCTCATGTTTACTTTGATAACACATACATTGGGGAGACAATTTTTTAGGAAGACTCTAAGAAGATTTAGGTCTAAATGTTTTGGGGAGCATAGCCAAGAACAGATGTGAGCCTCTTTTGAACATATGCATATATAATTATTAATGATTATAGCATGATATGGCACATGTCAACTCATTATGAGACCAAAAGGCAACAAGTTTTTAATTCCCTCCACAAACATTTGCTAAATGCTTATTATCATGTATCAGGGATTCTCTAAGGCTTGGGATACTGCAGTAAACATAAGAGATGGCAACAAGTTGTAGAAAAATATTCTAGATTTATTTAGCTTATATTTCACCTAAAGAAACAGATAGTGTATAAGATAACTAAATTATGTGTCACATTATATAGTTTTAAAAACTAACAAGAAAGTAAAGCAGTGACTGGGACTAAGATGTGTGGGGAAGGGCAGAAGTTCCTGGTAGGCTGTTCCACCTCATGAGGAGAGTATTGTGAGAAGAAGCAAGAGAGGTAACAGAGAACATCACATGGCAAGTTGTGGATCTTGGTAATAATTTTTAACTTTTGTCCAAATGGTATGAAAGACAGAGTTTTTTTTTTAACAGGGTATGGAAATAAGAGTAGGATTTAATTATATTATTTGGACTTTGGATTTAAAAAGGACTAAAAAGTAGTGGCACCAACCTAAGTCAAAGTTGGTGGTGAATATGATAGGAAGTGATAGGTTCTGAAGATATTTTGGAGGTTAAGTGTGAAAGATTTGCTAACTGGATGAGTATGAAATAGGAAAGAAATAGAAAGTCAAGAATTGCATCAATGCTTATTGTCTTTAGACTGCTAGAAAGATAGAGTTGCCATTAATTTAAGTTGCTTCCTAGAGTGGAAAAATTTTTGTCAGGAACTCAATTTGGAACATATTATGTAAGGAGTATCTATTAGCAATAAAAAATCAATATTGGTTTAGTAGTTGTTAAACGTGGATATAAGGGACAGGGAAATTGCTATATATATGGGAGCCACTGGTTTATAGATGGTATTCAAATCCATGAAATTAGTGATGATACCTAGTAAGGGAGTGTAGCTAGAATAAAGAAGAGAATTAAGGACAGAGCTGTGAAGCACTAGTGTATTAAGGGTTGGAAGGAAGAGGATAATTTGGCAGGAAGATGAGATTCAGTAATCAGTCGGAAAATAGTGACGTGTGCTGTGCTTTAATGAAGTGAGACAACTGTATCGCAGAGGAGAGTGAGGTGAGTAGACGTACCTGGGGGGGGATACAGGCAAACAGAGTAGTCGGTAATAATCTGAGATAGCACTGCCAAGTGAGTACCCAAGAGACAGTAAGACTGACCCAAAGACAGGGAGGAGATCACTTTAATGGTGCAAGTATAGATGCTCCAGAAAGAGAATCAAGATGGGAGCCAGACCATGTCCATGAAGGTCACTGGAAGAATTGATGATATGAGCAGGAGAATTGGTGAGATAGAGGAAAAAATGTGTACTTCATAACACAGGCTAGGGTAGAAGTGGGAAATGAAAACAAAACAACTTTCAGAAAAAGAAGTTGAAAGTTGCTGATACTTTACCCTGCATTTGGGACACAGTTTTTCAAAGCCAAGAGAAGACTGGATGACTTTGTTTAATGTGCAGCAAATTACAATATGTAGACAAGTTTTATATTATAAAATGTGCATTATCACTTACTAGTGTTAGGTGTGACCACCTCCATTTCTTAATATCATATCTTCACATTTTGGATCTTGGTCAGTTGTGCTATTAATTGTTAAACAATAGAAGTTTGATGGTTGTTTCTTGCCCCCAAAAGGAGAGGATGATTAATTGTGGCAAATTCTGCTGCTAAATCAATTACTGTGAAAAATGATAACTGACCATTGTCTTTAGCAACATGGATTTCATTGTGACTTTCCTGGGAAGGAATTTAATAGGCCTACTGAATTCCTTAGAAATCAGAGCCCTGGGCAGCCGGGCATGGTGGCACATGCCTGTAATTCCAGCACTCGGGAGGCAGAGGCAGGAGGATCGCTGTGAGTTCAAGACTGGCCTGGGCTACATAGTGAGTTCCAGGTCAGTCTCAACTACATAGTGAGACCCTGTCTCAAAAAAACAAACAAACAAAAAAATCAAAATCAAAATACAAAATAAAAAAGGGTGGGATGTTGTTCAGTGTCCCACTGGTGGTGGTAGCTGACCAGATCCCAGAAGCTGTGCCTGCTAAAAAAAAAAAAAAAAAAAAGGAAGAAAGAAAGAAAGAAAGAAAGAAAGAAAGAAAGAAAGAAAGAAAGAAAGAAAGAAAGAAAGAAAGAAAGAAAAGAAATCAGAGCCCTGGGCCAATTTAGGTGCCAATGTATTATTCATGGGGGTGAGAGTAAGAAGGAAAGAGAGACAAAGAAAGAAGAAAAACAAATGCAGAGTGACTTATTTCTGATGCATCTATACCTTTGTAAGAAGATACAACTGGTTTCACAATCATGGGAAAATCTGTAACATGTAAGGTGGGAGCATTTTCTCTGCTATCTTCTTCCTATCTACTACTGTTCTTCATTGGCCCAACTTCTCACCAGAGAAGGAAAGGGCTCACTCCTCTCTGTTTCTAGGTTGTCTCCAGGCAGGCTCTGTATGTCAGTCTGAGTTAGATAGGGGTAGTAGAGTTTCTGGGTGCCTGCTTCAATAAGCATGGTGGAGACCATTCCAGAATGTGGCCTGTTTCCTCAGAGGAGCCTAAGAAAGGCCATGGTAGGAGAAGATAAGACTGTGGCAGTGACAAGACCTCTGCAAGTACATGGACTTTGTGACTCATGGCTGGGACTGCTTAGGCCAGGAGCCAGGGCACAGAGCTATGGGCATTTATGCTTACTTTGTAGTTATTATCTAGCAAGATCATGGATTAATCATATGTGCCTCTATTTGTTCATCTCTGCAAGAGAAATTCTTGTTATTGTGACTTGGGAGGCTCAGACGCTTTATAAACAAAATTTTCTGGGTTGTGCATTTATATTATAATGTATTGATAACAAATACTTTAAACATATTCTTGGGATAGATATGATGTTAGATTCTAGATTCTAAATATGGGAAATTCTTACTACAGTAGCATTGTGTTTGGAAAATATCAAAGGGTATACATCTTTAAAATGCTACAGAGGCTAGAGTTCTGTGTTGATTAAATTGACTTCAACTTTATCATGAAACAGGCTTTCTCTCTTTGCTAACCTATTATGAAAACTGAAAATACACTGTTAAGCCAACTAATTTTATCATGGCTGAGGTGGAACTGGGAAAGGGATACCTCCGTTTCTTTAAATAAATGTCTTTGTATGAAATAGGTGGTGGAGAGACTAAAAGGAATGGCTGGGGTCACCTACGGCTGGTTAAAAGAAAGAGAAACAGAGCTTGGACAGGACCTTGAAGAACGGGCATGCATCAGGAAAGGTGGCAGGCTGATAACAGTGTGACAGCACTATTAAAATCATTTCAGTAGGGGGAAGGAGAAATCAATTAATCTGACCCATGCGATTTCGATGCTCAAGGCTGGTATTCTGTCAGTATTGCTGTGGGCTACCTTGGGATATCTTCTGGCTTTTGGTGAAGTACTGTTGTTGACCCTTCTGCTTATAATACCCAAAGGCTTGGAAGAAAACTGACCAGAAAACAGTGAAAAGCTAACCCAGAGGTTTGAAGGCCATCATAGAGCAAGTTTCTGTTACTGTTGTTAATGGAATGGAACTACAATATAGATAATGAGTAGTTATTTCTTTAAGTACATTTGGCTTCGAAGGCTACAAAACCCCAAATAAAAATAGTTAAGGATATAGAAATTTATTTGTCTTTCATATAAAATCCAGAGGTGGGCCCTGCTGCTGATATGGCTACTATGGACCATGAGTTTGATGAGACATTTCCTTCAGTTCTGCTGCTTTGCCAGGTATGGTCTCTACATCCAAGAACTTCAGGATAACATGTCCCTGCTATAACCTAGCCTTAAAAGCTATTCCAGATTACAGGAAAGAGCATAGAATAAATGGGCCACAACCCTGAACTTCATAAATGTTTCCAAGATGTGTAATATACATATTACATCTCAATTATTATTATTATATATTTGATATACGTTATATATTACACATTAATCACTATTATATATTAATATGCAATGTATATTATATATTATATATATTAAACATTACACATTATTATACATTACACATTACATATTATACATTACACCTACCATTTTTCAGGCCTTTGTCTGTACTGAACTGAGTTCTAGGAAGAAAGTATAAATTTTGTTTGCTGTTGCCATATGCCCATATGGAATTGGAGAATTCTTTTAATGAAGGAGAAAGGAACACAAATTTAGGAGGATCAGCAACAGCCTCTATCACTATCATCTGAGCCATTGCTACATGGCATTCCAAGTTATTTTTATAATTGTGGACAATAATTTGAAATCTTAATATTAGTATTACAATTTATCTTTACTCTTGTTTCTCTCATACATTCTTCACTAAACAGTTGATTACAACTTCATGGAGATTATTTGCATTCCGCTTCTTCTGAGAGCCTTAAAGTTGTGGATTTCCGATGTTTTGTGGAATAGTTTTACATTTTGATTATGTTCAAATTAGATTTTCAGAAGAGTATTTGAAATTTGTTTTGTAATGTGAATACTGAATCTCTTCTGAATTACCATTTTCTCTTTCTTAACATTTTTTTCCTCACTTGGTGAACATGTATATTTGTGTGAAAAATTAGGGAAAGTAGATAAGAATACACTCCCTGCCTCAATAATTCCATTTAATTCAAAAGCACGAAATGCTCAGAAGGTGCCGGGCACTGTGTTCAATTACAAGTAGAACAAGATACCTGTTTTCAAGATCTCCAATGATCAGAGATTCCATGAAAAAGCAACATGGTAACCCGCGCTGCAGATGGATGTATTTGCCCAGGTAGAGAGACACATGTGGGTCTCAGTCTGTTATAAATACACCCTGTTAAAATCTTCAATACATTTTATGCTAATGAGGAACATATATAATATTTCAAAAGCATGAACATTCTTTTTAAGAAAAAAATTATTCTTTCTTCTTACTTGGTTATTTCATAATCTAGAATTTTAGTCTCGATCTCCTCCTCCTCCTCCCTCTTTTCCTCCTTCTCCTGGCCAGTCCTTTATCTTCACTTCCACAAGCCTCATTATCCTTTACAGAGCTGTCCTCCCATGTTTATACCACAAAAAAGGGTGACCTTGGGCCAGGGATGTAGCTCCATGGTGCCATCTTGCCATGCAAGCCACAGGTCCTGAGTTCATCCCTGCTTAAGAAAAAAAAAAAAAAAAGTCTGTGAGGCAACTGAACCATCTACAGTTAACGAGATCTAAGCCTGAGTAGATTTGGGAACCAGACATGAGAACAAGAAAGGGTGACCTTGATTTGTTCTTCCCAGTTCTCAGTTGGGCATGAGACACAGACCTGGCCCGGTGAGCTGAGCTCATCCTCCTGAATACTGAGACAGATGTGGGGATGGGTACATCAAGGATACTACAATAAAGGGAATTTTCATTACATAATGTAGGAGGAGCCATTTTCCTTCTAAACTAAAAGACTCAGAAGAAGTACATCTGAGTTGCTGGATAGTTACCTTCTCTAAAGAGAAGTTGCTGACAGGAGACTGAACCAAGACAATAGGGTCAGAAGGGTCACAGAAGGGCAGCAGGATTGAGTCCTCGCATCCCGCCATACTCAAAGCTAGTTCTCCTATGTTTGCACTTTCACTTGTCAGGAAGTTATTTTGGGAAGCTGAAACTAGTGTACATTGGGTTTCTAACTTTGCATACAAGAGTCTTGACAAACATGTGGTGGTGAACTATATTGTTATAGTGAGTGAAGTGGCTAATACCTGATGAACTGCTTACACATCTGAACTATTCTTGTTTTCTTCTTCTACACAGGATTTCTCTAAGGGTGCTCCTTATAAAGAGGACTTTCAGTAAATGCAGTGGTTCTGTGGTATAGAGTCTGGAAAAGCACTGTTAATTATAATCAATCACTTGGGGCTACGTTTGTTAAATTTCTTGGAAATGTGGCAGCAAGTAACCTGCTATTGGTGTCTGGAACCAGTACCTTCCAGTTTTATTTACCCATGAACACCATTTTTTTTTCTCATCAACTTGTGTTTTAAGAAATATAGCTTTATAAATTCTCCTCTACAGTTTCACCTGAAGGACGATTCTAGGTCGCAGGTCAATGATAACATTTAAGTGCTTTGTGGTCTTGAAATTTGGCTCTTAGACTGAGAAAAATGAAAAAGATATCTTTAATAATCACCTAGAGGATCTTTTGCTTCATAAAGTCTAAGCCTTGTTAATATATTTTGCTGAACTTTGGGAAGGAATGTCATAGCTGTTCAGATTTGTGACATATTAAAGATGACTATTATGCTCGATAATGAACAGGGTGCTACATAAAGTCAGCTAGAAAAGTGAAGTTCACTACAGAATTGTCTGGGAGATCCTTGTCAGGCTTTAGCTTAACTCTGATATAAGAATACCAAGCCACATTCTGAAGAAGTATCAGTATTTTAAAACAATTTAATTTTATTTTCAACTTATTTCACAATGAGCCTAATATAGAGCACGTAGGAAGTTATTCTGAAATCAGAGCATGCATTTTCACTTACATTCTTTCCAGTTATTTCCTCAATATATATTTATAGCACTAAAAAGGCAAGAAAATCGTAGTATAATGCACCATATCTGAGACTATTCCACATTAGTTCTGATTTGATAGTGATTTATATAAGAGGTATAAATATGGTATTTGCAAGAAAAGTAGTGGCAGTACAATATTATAAGAAATAGAGTGTAATTTTATAGTTCCACCATTAACAAATTCCTCATCAAATCCCTTTTGAAAGGGAGATACTTTAAATTATTAACTATCAAATTTCTTTGAGAACCATAGGTACTTGATTAGATCTCATGCTATAAGTGTAGTATTTAACCAGCCCTGAACACTCTATATAAAAATTAAATCTCTCTTACACACTACCCATTCAATCCTCATACACAATTCTACTTGTATTGTGACACCTTTCGGCTTTGTATGGTGTGCTAGTTGGACCATTTATTTTTATTGCTATTTTCTTCTAGAATACAAGCATTAGAGAAGCTAAAGCATTTGTTTCAGTCATCCTTGGATCACAACTACCTAGAACAGTACCTGACTCATGTGTTTCATGTGTGAAAGGATGAACAGAGAACACTATACATTTTTCTTCTTCAATATTTCTTGTCCTCACAAAGTCTAGAATCATTTTGCCCAATTGTTGCCTTCTGCTTAAATCAAACTTCTTGTAGATTAATTTGAAGGGCCAATGAAAAGCTCTACCTAGAAATTTTTTCAGCAATGCCTTGAATCAATAAATTTTCCTCCTTTTTATTTTCCATTTCCTTCCTCTTGTTTTTAACCAAACAGTCATTCTGGGGGAAAGTGGAGCATTAGTTTATAAAATTTAAATACATTTCAGATGGTAACACATTCTATGTCTAACACCTAAAAGAGAGCACTACCTATCCCTTTGGATGTAATCACCATTCCCAGGATTATTGCAACAACATTCTAAATGGGTTCTTGGATTCTTGCTTACTACTCTTTATCCATCCATAGTCTTGTAGCACAAGGCCAGAAGAAAATTTGTAAAATTATAATACATTGTGAACTACCTGTGCTCAAATTCCAAAAGCTCTTCATTTAATTCATTTTAAAATTCTGAGCGTGGGCCATGGTATACCACAGCCTTATATGACATGGCCACATGTTATCCTTGACTTTATCTCCTGCTATATTTTCTCCTGCCCATCCTGGATTCCCTGCCACCCTTCCAACATACCTCAGGACGTTTTCATCATCTATTCTTTCTTGGCTTCCTATCCAGGTAGCTTCATTTTAAACTTTCCAACTCTTTTATATCTTATTTACATGCTACATTCTCTCTGATGCCTACATGTGCTACACTTTTTTGTTTTGTTTTGTTTTGTTTTGCTACCAGGGATTAAACTTGGGTGCTTGCACTTGCGAGGCAGTCGGCTAAGCCAAATCCCCAGCCCCCACACTTTTAAAACCTCATCTGCCACTCTCAAAAGTACTTTTATCTTGATCTACTTTTAAAATTTCTTTTGTAGTCCTTGTCAACTCATATATATATATATATATATATATATATATATAATTTACTTATTAATTATGTTTATCATGTATTGTTAGTTTCCCCATACCAGGATGGGAATTACACAAGGGTGGAGATCTTTGTTAGTTGGAGTACTAATCCAAATATCAAGAACAGCACGCGTAGGACATAGTGTGTACTTAAATCATGTTTGTAAGATGAAGGGGTAAATGAAGTTTTGGTGGGTACAGAGGGATATATAAAGCCAAGCATAAAAGCCTAAGATATCTCATATAGATGGGAAAAGACTGGGAAAAGACTATTAATGGTGAGGGACCTATGTTGTACCTAGCCTGTCAGCACACTCAGAGACCAATCTTGATAGAAATTAATTTATATCCTGAGTTTACGATATGATTGAGTGATCATCTTTCAACTGTGCTTTTCCAACTCCTTCTTCACCTAGAAAAATAGACTTTGGCAGATTTAGTCTTATGTAAGCTGTCATACAAAAAAATGTTCAGGATTCAGCCTGTAAAATGTTACTTAATGGGAACATCTCTAATTTCAGTGTCTTGGGAATGTTCAAATGTCCTTCATTAACTGCTGTATGCAGATGACCTTTACCTAAAGTGCACCCAGAAGACAACCACGGAGAGATTAGCAGAAGCTTTGCTGCATCAGCACAATGTTATTGACTGCTGATAATACTACAATAATTTGGTTCATAGATATACCCATGCCAAGGACCTAGAAAGAAATGTCAAAGATCTAATTAACATTACTGAACCCTACAGTGTCACAGAAAACTCTATAGTAGGCAGGATTTTGCCCAAGGATGGTCTCATTAAGAGATAAGAGAAAAGTAAGTGGAAAAACTTATATTTTTAGAAAAACCATTTGGTCCTATGGGTGGCAACCATATATTTTGGCCTCTTTAAAATACTCTACTGAGACCATTTTTAGGACTTTGTTTGGAAAATTATTACAGAAGTCCATTAGCAAAGAAACTACTAGCAGAGGTTATTTCTATAAATAGGAAGATTTATACTACTTGAAAATTTGTGAAGCAATTGAATTACTTCCTAAAAAGTCAGTGCAATTTATGCTGAACTCAGTAGCTGTGTGTTCATCTTGAATTCCATGCAAAAATTTAATCACTTACTTTGTAAAGAACAATGACAAAAACTCATGAAGCCCAAAGCTTTTGCATTATGCTATCTCATGGCATGGACCCTACTGGGCTGGCCTGAGTTACATCCTATATTGTTTAGAGAGACAATTCTCATCTTCGAAATGATTTTTTCCTCTAAGTTAATTTACACTGAAATGGTTTGGAAAGGGAAATTAATTTTAATTGAGAAAGTAATTTTGCCCAGTTGGTGTAATTCCATTACAATTCTCTATGTAACTAAAGAACAAAAATTCACATATACATGAATAAAAATGCTAATAAATCTAAAGACTGAGCACATATTAGTCATGTTTTAATTGAAGCAAAGCGTTTCAGGGTTATGGTATGGAATACTAGGGCTATCTCTGCCTCTCTACAAGCAAGAAAGGGGGCAACTCTTTCCTCTAGCTCTCTCTGGTGTTAGTAGGAAGACCTCCAATAACTCCAGCTTCCCTAAAGTGACACTTCCTGGACCATAGCAGAGATCTAAGGATGAAAGTAAAGCATATGATATGATGTAAGAAAATGAGAGGCAGGACTGAGACCTAGAATTAGAAAAGAATAAGAAATCAGAGAGGTTGGGCCTGGGACATGCATCAGGGAACAATGTCTTGGTAGAGTTAAACTTCTTTGACACTTGATTTCCTTGATTTTTGCTGTTGCTCAGCAAGTGTTGTGTGGCATGAATACTTCTAAGAGTGGGTAGAGTGGGACAAGCAGTCATCACAGTAGCTCTCTGAGAACAGAACAGGTTCCTCATGTTCTTCCCACCCTCCTTCTCTTGGTAAAATAATAAAAAAACGTGTTATAAATATGGTAAGTGAGAACTGGGAGCATATAGGGGAAAATAGCTCAATAAATTTTACTTTTATCTTTTCTCATTTTCCTCTGTGAGTTTCATATCTCAGCTTGAAATCTGTAAAGTGCTTAACCCAGGCCTATAAAGTAAGAGGCAGAACAAAGTGAGAAGGGACTAAGGATGCTATAGAAAAGGAAAGGAAGAGAGGAGCTGAGTTCCCACTGACGTGCATGTGCCTAGGAAATTATCCTTTTTTTTTCCATTCATCTGCCATATTCGCATCGATTAGACCCTACTACTTCACAGTATTTCATATTTGAAAGGTAAAGAGATAAAAGAGTATAGAAGAATGCTAATAATTTTTGTAATTATATTAATTATTACTTAATGAGCATTCATAAAAGTTAAGCTTGTTGACTTGGGATATGTAAAGCACATCTTTGGGTATATTGGGTGGGTCAAGGAAGTATGAGCTTGGGATTCTTCTATATGGCCCTTTATCCTCTGGAACTGTTTCCCTGTTTCACTTTCTGGCCACTGTGACCTAAACAACCTTGCTCTGCTGCACCTTTCCACCAGGGAGTCATCCAGTCATGGACTGAATCCTCTGCAACCGTGACCCACATAAACTTCTCCCTTTAAACTGTGGATGTTGGCTGGTTCATCCTAACAATGGGGAAGCTGACAGCATAATTGTATAATATTTGATTTTGTGTGAATTGATTCAGACTTCATGGTGATCATGCAGTATAAAGATCTTCATTGTCTTCATTTAATGGATGAGGAAACTGAGAAAAGTAAAAGTTGCATAACTTGCAAGGATTATGCAGATGATCATTAGCAGGCACCCTTGCTCACTGATATTTGCTATATACAAGAGGATTAGAGGGAAATCAAGAGCTGCTTATACTCTGTATCTATGGGTATGAGTACCTCTGTCAGAGGTCTAAGAAGGGAACTAAGCAGTTCTATTGTAGAAATGTTACTTTACATGCAAAAAGGATCATAGCAGAACAGACATACAAATTCTAAGTTGAAATGGTGTTGCTGTTCATAGACTTTTTTAGGCTGAAAACATCATAAAAATATTTGTTGTCTGGGCTGGGGATTTATCTCAGTGTTTCTGCCACTTGCCTTGCAAGCACAAGGTCCTGAGTTTGATCCTTGGTACAAACAAAACAAAACAAAACAAAAAAAGAGTTGTTTAAGAAATTCTAAGTAGAGTGAATAAATGAATCTGGGGAAATAGAGTCTTTCTCAAATGTTTCAACAGGCTTTTATATCTAGCGTAGAGCAATATTCTTGTAGGAAATGATAGAAGACCACCGGTAGGGATGATTAAGGTAAGATAATGGGTTTTCTCTATTTCATATTCTTTGAGCCTTGGTCAAAACCTATTTCCTATTTGTAAGAGTTGGGTTGTATTGATTCATATTTTACTCTTTAATTTGAATTCTGGCACTATTAAGTTATGGAAATATTATCAAATATTACTTTCATATTTTATAACATATTTCCCTTTGGCTTTAAAAACTTGTCATTTTAAATGGCATTAAAAATTAGATGAGCAATTTTATAATGAGATCTCTGCAGCTTACAATTTTAGATCCAGATTGAAATATGCTAGAACAATAGACAATTATAATGGATTTATTATGTTTATGTAAATAGTATTTGATTATAAATTATAACATAACAAATAAAATGTTACTGTCTTTTTCTTCATGGAACAAGTAAGTTATAGTTCTTAGCTATTTACTAAGCAAACCATTGTATAGGAATTGTATGCTGGTTTACTATTGTACAATTTACTGGACTACTTTTTCTCTGGGAAAGTGTTAATACCAATAATGAAGATTTTGATGACATAACTTAAGTATAAACTCCTCATAGCAAAAATTTAAATTATTGCTGTTTATTACCATTTTTTTGTGCCATACAGTTGTGAACAAAAACCACATACTAATATACCTGCTAGTTAACTAAATAACTGTTATATGACATTTAATATTATTACTTAATGTTATGGAACCAATTAATATTTACAATTAATATGCACGATTTTCAAGGAAATTATATTTTAAATATTCAAAAGAAGAGATGAAATTGGAATTGATTGTTAATTTCTGACTATAATAGGAACCTGAACATGGAGATGATTGTTTTGTTTGTTTGTTTTTGTTTTGGAGCTATAGTTAGAACACGTAAATTACCTATTAAGCAGAAAATCTTTCATATCACAACTCACAGGAGCACATGATTCAATCCCACAACATCCCTAAAGGTTTGTACTCATTTTGTAGAGGCCAAAGGAAAAAAATTCTCAGAGGCATAAAGAGGACATTAAGGAAAAATAAAATAAAATTTATATCAATAATATTTTAATTTAATGTTGCACTAGCTGTCCCATGAGGAAAAGTCTTCACCATCTTTCTGGCCCAACAGGGTGTTTGGGTGGGAATAATTGCAGCCATAACTGCCCAAACGCATAGAACAGGACCTGAGAGCATGAAGCCTCAAGATGTACCAGCACTATGAAGCTAAAAGCTAAATGGTCAGCAAAAACTCTTAGTTGTGGCTGTCCAAGTGACGTGACTTCAGAAAGAATGGGAATGTTACTAGACCCCACAAAAGTACTTACTATGCACTGACATCTGCAGCTCCCAGCAGGGCCTGAAGCCTTTCTTTCATCTACTGTATACGTATTGCTCATCTGTTAGGTGACATTTTTATTCACATAGTCCTAGTGCTCTTCATATAAGAAACCTTTGCTAAAACAGTCTCTTTATTGCTTCCCAGAAAGTAGAATTTAAGAAGACAAGCACATAAGAAATTTATCAGAGTATTTTGGAAATCAACACCAAATGAAAGAAAGAAAGAAAACATGAAACATAGTTTTACACATGAAATAATTAGGTATAACGTAATCTCAACAAAGCCTCTCAGAGCCCTCCCAAGCTGTAATGGCCTCAGAGATTTGTCCCCAGTAGAGACCAAGGGGTAGTGCCTTTATACTCATGGTTTGTCTCATAAAAGGATCCAAACTACCCTAGAATGAGTGAGATCTTGGATGAGTTCACTGCATGCAGCCTGGGCAATCCCCCCCCATCACACTTGGGACCTTGCACTTTTGAGGCAGGAAGTAGAACCACTGAGCTAAATCCCTGGCCCAGGCTGGGCAATTTCTGAAAAGGGCTGAGAGCTAAAGCAGTGAGGATCATGCATAAATTGCCAAAATTTTGGGAAATTTTACCGATGTTCACAAATTTATCTTGAAATATAAACAACTGATATCAGACATAATAAACAAGCATATGTGGAGAAGTAGGAAAGAACAAAATAACCTACCAGTAGGGGGAAGAACACTGGCCAATCAGTAGATGTGAGAAAAAGGAGAGAAGGAAGAAAGAAAAGAAGAAAGGAAGGAGGAGGAAGGAAGAGGAAGGAAAGGGAAAAGGAGCAAGCAAGGGAGTGAAGGGAAGGAGAGAAAAAGAAGGGAAGAGAAGATAAGGAAGGAAATTGTTTTAAAAAGCTCTTTGTTATTTGCTCCAACAACAACCTTCCCTATTCAAGATAAAAACGCTGACCTGATGTATGCAAATGCAAAGTAATCTCATACCACCTTGGGTTATGGAAAACATCAAATACCAAATTCGGGACACCTCTGAGTCACCTACACTTTCCCTGATAAGTTAAAGGACACCCTGGGTTTCTGATTTCCACGCGGGGGACATGGATTGCTATATACATTAAGGCCCCAGTAGATTTTTTTTTTTTCTCTAGCATTGTGGCTTTCCAAAAGGTAGAGAGGAATTTTGAGAACAGACCTTTTGTAAAAGCTTTTTAAGTAAGAGACATTTCTAAAAATTAGTTTGAAGTGAGAAATGCATAACCCACAGATAAGTGTGATGGTATCACACTTCTCTATATTTGTGATTGGTAAAACCTTCTGGAGACTGGCAGTGTTTAACACTCTATTTTTATTAGAGTTCCAGACAAATCTTTACTGCAAACGCTTTGCAAGTGATATGGAAAATTCATGTTGGTGGCATGTTTAAAGATTATAAAAATTGGGGAGTATTTTAATTTGTAACATAAAGGGATCCCTGTATAATCTTAAATGAAGACATGCCACTTTCATATGTAAACTGTGACATTACTTCCCTTAATTGAAATAATCATCCACAGGACCATTTTTTCAGGCTGAAAAAAGAATTGCAAATTTGTAAAATCAATGTTCCTGCCTGTAGAGTTAAACTCAAAATAATATGGTGATAACTTTCTCACCATTTGATAAGTTCAATTGGCGTCAGAAGCAGAATGTTTATACCTTAAGAATTTACAAAGAAGCTGTAAGTGCAAACTCATGTTCACACGACACACTACTTAACAAATTTTTATGTGACAAACCCAGTTGGGGCAAAAAAAGAAAAAAATGTGGAGAGAATACAAATTATCTTTATTTCACACTTAGCAAATTTAACTGTCCTCTCCAGATTAGCACCAGATTTTCCCTCTGAGACACCAAAAAAGATATTCTGTCCTACATTTTAGCACATTCAGTTGGAAGGAAAAAATGACAAATACTTTGAAAGGCTGAAAAGATTACATTTTATTTGGGTTATTTAGCTTGCTTTGGCAAATGAAAGGAATTTTAAGAAAATCTTTTCATTGCACTCTATTTTTTTTTTCATGGAGGAAAAAATTATGGGCTGATTCCAATGATTAAAAAAACAACATCAGTTTCTTTTTGTACAGGAGACTGTCACAATGGCCATCCTTCACATAGATAATAGCTTATTTAGAATAATTCAAACAATCTGTTTACATCCATTGGATGTGTAGAATAGTTTGAAATGATTTAAATTTATTAAAACTGAAAATTCTTAAGGATATGGCTAAAATTTCATTTTAATGCCATTTGATCTGGAGACTCTCCTGATCCAAACAGGCAACAATTTTGGATGTCAGTTGGTTCCACGTGCAGCTCATGGGCTGGGTCACCTTCTCATGGGAGACACAGTACCAGACTCGGACCACACCATCAAAACAGGTCATGTCCAAATCCTTCCAGAGTGTTCTTCCAGCCACCAGAAGTTGCTGCTATTTCATATGAAAACAGAAAATTTCTTACTCCAATGACCTTGGGCCTGCTTACTTAGTAAGAGGGTCATAATTCATTGCTCTGCAAGAACCTCTGCAATATGTCAGGTAAAAAAAGCTGAAAAGCAGGATCAGATCAGGACCATAACAAGGCTTTATTACGGGGAGGATCTGCTGGGCTGTCTCCCAGCAAAGGAGAGAGAGCAACATGACAGAACAGGGAGCTTGTTTTACAGGAGCAGGGTGGGGTTGAGTGATGTAGTGGCTAGGGATTGGGGGAGCAGCTTGTGACAGCACTAGGAGGGGCTTGTGACAGCACTAGCTGCTAGGAGGTAGCAAGTATCCGGTTACTCTTTTGGTGGGAGCATGTTGGGAAGAAGAAGCCTGTTTTTTGTTGGGAGAAGACTTATTTCAACATGGAGGCTACCATTTCATGTGGTAGATATCTTAAGGCGAGGGATGTCTGAGTCCACCCAGGCTTCTGTCTCCAGTTTCTTCATTCTCAACTAGTTGCAGGACAACATTTATTTTCTCTTTTAAATTCATTGTTATAAATTATTTTAAATTTCTAGGCTTTTTCTTCAACACTTCAATGTGCATAGTAATTGCATATCATTTTTATGTGTAAAATGAACCTTACAGAATGCTGTACACTTAGTTCACCCTCAGCCTGATTGTTCTGCATCTCTATGCCATTTCACCAATTCCCTCACAAAGGTAAATCTTGCTTTTTCCCATGACCTGCAAAATCTCACCTTAATCTCACAATTTAATTAAATATTCAATTTAATTAACTTTGTAACCAGAACCTATTGCCTTTCTCCTTTTGCAATTTTTCCAAGCTCTTCTCTTATTGACTATTTTGTGATAACATCTACTTCTTATTCTTTATGTATTTTCTCCCTCTCTGTTAACCTCTCCAAATAGTCACTGCTCTCCTTGTTCTTTCTTATGTGCCCCTGCCATCAACTAATATCTCATGGGATCCCCTCTGTCTGTGCCCAGGAAAGACTTGCACTCCCCTCTATTTGTACCCATCCCTTCTACCATCTATATTGTTATAGTTGAAGCTTTACTCCACCATCTGTTCCATCCCAATGTCTTAATCTAATCTATACTTTCCATTTCTTTTTGTTTCCTGAAGGACATTGATCATGACTTCATATTTTCCTTTTGTCCTGCTTATTTTCCATTAGTCTTAAACATGCTCAGGGCTCCTATATTAAAATGACCACCAGGGAGCTAGCCTGTAGCTCTTACTTCATCCCCAAACTCAGCAGCGGACCAGTAAGAGGCAGAGCTGCTGGGGTGCCTGCACCACCTCCCCATGCACCGCTGCCCTCCTGGCTGTGCTGGTACCTGGATTCACACCACAGAAGCACAGGGGGGGTCATAAAGGCCATTGTTCTGAGCTCTAGCCTCAATTTTTATTTAATTCACACAGTTAAAGGTGATAGATTCATAACTACCACAAATTGTCATTTTCTAAGCTGAGCTTGATGCTTTTCTGTTGCTAATTGTATCACTTGGGCTAAGATGTTGTGATTGATCTAATCAGTTGTCCTTTCTGGTAAAATGAAAAAGAGATTGCCTCAGAGACATTAGAGACTCAAAACCTAAAAGAAGATGGAAGTATTAATTCAGATATCAAATGAAGGACAGTATCAATGACAGAAATGGAAATGAGAAGTCATTCAAACAAGGCTCAAGCACAAACATAGACTTGTAGTTTACCAAGGGCAAATTCTGGGGGAAATGAGGTGGAAAAGCCTGATAATCAACCATATGGACACCCTGAAATGATAGCACCAGAAGAATGCAGACTGGTGCAACCACTGTGGAAATTAATATGGAGATACCTCACACAACTAGGATTGGAAGTCCCATTTGACCCAGGTATTCCCCTGCTGGGTATCTTCCCAAAGGAATTAAAAGAATCATACCATAGTGATATTTGCTCACTCATGTTTAGAGAAGCACAGTTTGTAATAGCTAAAGCTTGAAAACAGCCCAATTGCCCATGAACTGGAGACTGGATAAAGAAGTTTTTGTGTTTTTTTAAAATAAATTGGAGTACTACTCAGCCATAACAAATGAGAAACTAGGGACATTTATAGCTAAGTGGATGTATATTGAGGACATGCTCTTAAGTGAAATTAATAGAACACACACGTGTAAATACCATATAGTTCCTCTGGTGTGATAAACTAAAAGTGTAGATAAGGGTCAAAATGTATAAGTGATATTCTGTAATAGGAAGAAAAGGTCTAATTAATATGGGCAAATGGGAGGGATGGGGAAGGTAAAGAAGGAAGAGAAATAATAAGAGAAATGGAAAAAATGGAAACAAATCTTTGTAAATAGGGAAGGGTGGAAGGGGGAAGGGAGGCTGGGGAATGGGGAAAAATAATCAGATATGCCATGTAAAGTTGCAAGATACCAATGATGAATGTAACTGTATTGTACATCTAAAATGTACCAATAAATAGTTACTTTATAATTAAAAAGTTTAAAAAAAGTAAAATGACCACCCTTTTATCTCATGTTATCTTTCATCTAGTCTTGATTTTTCGCCCTTATTTATGGCAAAATTTAATAAAAGAGTTATCAAACTTTCTGAGTTTGTTTTCCCACCCTCTATTGTTTGTCCTAGATTTTCCTCATCAGTCACCAATGATAACCTTTTTGTAAATATTCTATGCAATTTTCATAGTTTGGACCCACAGCAACACTTAACATAGCCCATCATTTTAAAAACAGTCTTTTGCCAGTTTCTGGGGCAATATGCTTCCCTGGATTTGAACTTATTGTTCTGGCTGCTCCTTTTCAGTCTCTTTGCAGGTATCAAGAATGCAACTTAGTCCCTAAATATTAGACTCTTTCATCATTTGATTTTTCTCTTCATGAGCTCAATGACTCTCACAACTTCAGTGATGAAACAGATGCTGACATCTCCCAGATCTGAAGATCTAATTGAGAACAGTCTGCTGAACTCCAATCCTCTGTATTCATCCACTTATTGGACATTTCTAAAAATATATATTATATTGATGCTTTCCAATCAACTCAACTAATACTGAACTCACCAGCTACAGAAAAATCTGCTTCTCCTAGAGAAGAGTGGGGTTATCTTCCACCTAGATGTCCATACTGCCACATCACAGTAAGATTAATAACTCTGAATGTCTGAATATCTTGCTTAAAACTTTGCATGTCATCACACTGCTATTTTGAAAGTGTTGAAATGCCTGTCCATGGTTCCCAAAGATTCTGGTCATGTCTCATCATTTCCCTTACCCCTGTTTCCCATATTCCAACAGACTGTATTATTACCTTTATCTAAAAGGACAAATCTACTTTCTGTAGGTTGCAGTTTTTTGCTGTTGTTCTCACTATTTTTCCTTATTTCTTTTCTGACTTCTTCACCTAGATAACTTCTATTTGATGACTCAATTTAAATATAACTTTCCCTAGGAAGATTTTCCTTTACCTCTTCCCTTTATCTTTTTTGTTTTTGATTTTAGGCTTTTTAAAAATTTCAATTCCCTTTCCTCCCCTGCCTCTCACAATCTTAATTTTATTTTTTCCAACAAATCAGATTCATTGAACTGTAAGACCTTATAAAGTTAATTATATATATAGAAAACGAGACTAATAAGCCAAAGAACATATAAAATATAGAAGACAATTGTACTAAGTCAGATACATTGTCTGCACTGGATTACAATACCTTTATTTTTTCTTTTTCCTTTTTCATATTATCTGTATTTTATTTCAAGATACTAAAAAAGGCTCACAGTTCTAAGTTTTCAAGGAAAGTTCAGGAATAGACAATGGACAATAAGATAGGATATTTGAAATCATCTTTCCTATGGCTGTGAAGCCAAGTCAGAGAGGCTGAGTTGGAGGCAGGAGAACGAGTGTTCTCAGGAGAGTTTAGACTGGCAACATAGCAACTTGAAAAATGAATAATTAAACCCAATAAGTTTGTTTTGGAAAAATAATAGATGCAGCATCAGTCCCCTTTATGTCTCAATTTAGTTTTTGAATTTTTTTCCCAAACAAACCAAAAGAGCCATATAGTAAACACTTAAGGGAGACAAATGAAAATTTATACATGAGACTTTTAATACATATTTCAAGCTGAAAGTTACTGTGACATTTGGGATGTCTAGTATTCCTTCTAGTGCTGGTAGGCATTGTGTTACAAAATGTAGAGGTGCAAAAGGACTTTGATTTTATACAGATGTTTGAAAATTACATTATTTCTTGAAACAGTGATGTATTACAAACTATAGATAGCCTCAAATGCATTAAATACACACACTGAAGTTGCTAATGGTATAATATGCTCATATCAAGAAGCGTGTTTTCTGAGGCAAGGTCTCACTATGTAGTTCAGGCTGAGCTTGAACTCACCATACAGCCCAGGCTTGCCTTGAACTGGTGCCTCAACTTCCCAAGTGCTGGGATTACAGAAGTGAACCACCATGCCCAGCTCATTTCAAGAAGCATTTGACAATAATATGGTCGTGTTTTTTCTTTCTCCTGCTTGACTGTAGCAAACGTCTTTAAAATTAATCTATAATTATTAATTTAGAGAGGTGGTATTAGTTTTTTCAAATTAAGGTCTTAGGTTTCTTGAAATAAATTTAAAGGATGCAATACAAGTATATATAGTCTATAGAATTTACTCGAAGGACAAAACTTAACTTGTTTTTTTATAAAAACATATGAAAATAAACACAAGGAAAACTGTGGTACATATTCAGTAAATCTTGCATAAACTATAAAGATATTTCACAAAAAGAACAAATTTCCATAAATTAAATTATGACTTAGATAACCCTCTACTTTTAAAAATTTTAAGAATTTCTTCAGACTCTGAAGTCTTTTTTCTCAACCATTTGTGATATTACAGAAAATATCGTTTAACAAAAACATAAATTCAATAGTTTTTGTTGACTATATTTTTTCATATTTTTCTCTTAAAATCACCTTAATTCCATCAGTACTAAAATGTCATGAGGCTTAATGAAATGAAATATTGCCAAATAGTTAAAGATCAACTAGGAAAAAAATTCCAGGAACTAAATGAATAAATGGGTTAATAAAATATATTAGGCTGTAAGATATTTATGTGTTTAGATACAAATAACTTTCTAAAACATAATTTACTGGAGTAGTTTTCCTGCTATTTTAAAATTTCAACATTAAGAGAAAGTTGTAGCATACCTAGCTTTTAGTAAATGTCTTAATAGGTATGAAATTGTCAAATATATTCTCCTGATCTATGGAGGAAAGGAAGAAATGTGGGATGTAGCGCTTCACATATTTCTTGGGTTTTCTACTGCTCAGACATCTAAACAGCTAATTATTTGTTTGGTGATGAAGAACATGTCCTGATATTTGAATATGAATGCTCTCTAAAATGAACTGCAGAGTGATTACAATAAAATTAGGCTCCCCAAAGAGATAATCACATAATGCTCAGATGCAGAAAACCTTTAACACTATAAAAGAAGGAGTAGGCAATCCCCATATGTTCTACAACCTCCTTTGAGAAAAAGAACCAGCTGTAAGTCAGCCATTATAAGCCATTATAAGAAAAAATGTATTGAATACGTCTTCCCCTTAAATGACTATTGATTGGAATAATGCCATAGTATATTCTACAGAGTTTAATTCAATTTAAAAATCCATTGTGTGCAAAATCTTGTATAATATAATGGGGAAATGGAGAAATTAAAGATGTTAGTTTCATTTTTTTTTTGTTTTGCTGTTGAATTTGTAAAGTCTAAGTAAGTACAGAAAGAAAAATGCATAACCTTTTCTGCTGAGGTTTAAATAAAATCATATGTCCTCAATGATACTGTATATCATAAGCAAATGCTGATTTAGTTTATATTCTTAATACAAAATGAAATATATGTGAACATCAGTCACTGTGGATGTCTAATATTTCATTTAATTTCAAGGGCAAATTGCCATATTAATAGTTTTGTCCTTTAAAAATACTATCACCATACACATATTACCACAAATCTTGTAATAGTAATATGAAACATTAATGACATAACCACTTAAGATAGTGGTATAAAAAGGGAGGTATAAGTAAAAATGTATTACATGAGGTGAGGCTGAAAGAATGTCCTATGGTGGATTGTTACAAAACTGCAAACTAATTGTCAAAGCAGGAAGCCCAGCATATCAAAATGCCTGAAGTCATCACATGGGTAAATGAGACAAATATAAACTCTACCTGGGATAGAGAATTTGTTAATAAAACATTTGACCAAGCCACTGAAAGGTGAAGCAAATCTATACACTGGAAGTCTGAGACAAGCCTGTTCATTTGTTGAGTCACCCACGAGTCCACCTTTCCAGACTGCTCACCACCTCTGAAATGCTCCTCTATCATAAACACTAAGCAAGTCAAATATCACTTAAGCTATTGATCCACTTCCTTTTGTAAAGTTAAAGGCAATAAGCGCCTTACAAAGCATGATAAGGTCTCTCTCCTGGTTCCTGCACCTGAAACACCCAGTGAAGGAACCTATCATTGAGTTTCAAAAGTCAGATCCAAGACAGTGGTTAAAGCCAGAAAAGCATGTGGATTTTTCTCTCCTGGTAGAGCCATTCAGAAAGGTTCTGGTCTCTGCTTCTTCTGTGAGCTCCTAACCACCAATGGGTGGAGAACAGAGGAGACAAAGTCGAGGAGCTTCAGGTCTTCCCATTGTAACTTGGAGCTGAGGCCTGGAGGTAGACACTCCAAACCTTTTTACTAAACACGAAGTGATTCACAGTTTGAGTTCATATTCTCAAATTGACAACAGCATGCGTATATAAAAACACAGCTATAGAAACAGATATGCAGAAATAAATATCTTTTTACTCATGGATATCGTTATACAAGCACATTTTCCCCAAGCACTTCACTACACACACCAACTCCCTGAATTTTCTTGGTCTAATTTCTGATTGATATTTATAATGCATGCAGAAAGGAGGCATACACATGACACTTAATGTATCAATTGCTTCCGGAAACTTAAAGGCAGCCCTATCCAGACAACTTCTGTCACTTGTGGGCTCAATATATGGCAACATTCTTTTTCTTTAAAGAGCTAAAAGTATCTGACATAACTCAAGCTGAGAAAGACATTCACAAGCTGAATTGCTTTTTCTATATAAACACCTTTGTTTTTGTGAATTACAGCCATTACTTCAAAGACTTCAATGATGAGAGGCATTATTTCTTTTGTAAATGATTAACTACCTTTCTCCTTTTAGTTTCAAGGATAATCTAATTCTTGTTTGAGATATTAAAGGTATGACTCCATAAAACCAAAATGTAACAAAGAAAAGGCTTCACAAAATCTCAAACATATGGCACACACAGATAAATCTGCTATGTTAATATAATTTGCATTTAAAGCCTTACATATTCT
Source organism: Fukomys damarensis (assembly GCF_012274545.1). Taxonomy (NCBI): domain Eukaryota; kingdom Metazoa; phylum Chordata; class Mammalia; order Rodentia; family Bathyergidae; genus Fukomys; species Fukomys damarensis. The sequence goes on from NW_022900949.1 coordinate 57,052,696, forward strand.
ACCATTGTTTGTAGACTCTTACTACAAATTCACAAAAATACATTAAAAAGCAGTACCAGTAGGGACTTACAAAAGGAAGACACTCTTTAGAAAATTGTGAGAATTTTGACTGGCAAGCAATGAAGGCTTTTTCCCAGACACTGGATCAGATCCTCAGTTCGGACTCATTGTGCAGTTGGGCTCTAGATAAGCAGTCTGGCTGGGCTTAGGTATTGAAAGGACATTTGTGAAATGACAAAAGTCTGGCACCTGGGCAGTGCAGAGTAACCTCGTGTTTTGTTTATGAACCGGTCTCTGTAAAAAGAGAAGAATTTTTGTTATACTTAGCACAACCTAAAGTCACATCTTTCTTTAAGTTGTATGTGATTTATATATTATTAATCTCAGTGGTTTTACTCTTTTCTCCCTATTGCAGAGTGATTCCAATAAGCATAGTTCATGGACTAATGCTCCTTTCTATGTCTTTGTTTACTAATTTCAAGTACAATGTGTAGCCATGTGGGTTCTTTAAAGGCCCACACTCAGGAAGATGAAGATAGATTAGATTCCAAATACATTTTCAATACCTGAAACATCTGTTCTTCCCTTTTATTCCTGAAAATCAAACTAGACCCCAGGCCTTGTTTCTATGGATGCAGCAGTTGTTGTCAGAGTTATTTCGAATACAAACAGACTTTTCAGTTCCCATTCTTTTGTGCAAGCTTCACAGTTTTCAGCCTTATCTTGGGCTTTTCTTCCTCGTTTCTTTGATCTTATGCCAGGGAAATCTTAAAAGGCAAAACAAACTTGTGGTGTTTGCTCATTTTCAACTTTGGAGTTCTAAACAGAAATGTCTGAATCATCAAAAATCTTTACCCTGGTGCAAGTGACAGTCACCAACTATAGAAACACACACCACATGGTCTGATTTTCATGAGGATACATATGCACACACACACACACACACACACACTCACACACACAAGATGACATGCTTTTCTGATGTTACTTCTATACAACTGGTAATTTCAAAATGAAGACGATACAGAGATGGGTTGAGAAATATTATTTAAGTCAGAAACTACATTTAAAAGCAAGAGTTGAGAATTTTAGCTTCTGCTAATTTTTGAAGAAGGAAAATGTTGATGCTTTTTGGTCAATCTAAAGTTTCTGTAGAAGCTGACAACATGTAGTTTATCTATAGAACTTTTTATATAAGGAAAATCCTTATGCAATTCTTTTTTAATATGTTTTTAAATTATCACTGATAGAGTCAGAAATTTACAAAAGGTGGGTATCAGTTGGATGTATCATACTGAATATATGGGAGATTGTAGTTGGGAATAAATAAATTGGAGAAGACAGCTTTGGTTGTCTGGTTTTGTTTTATCTTTTGTGATTTTTTTTTTTTTGGTGGGTACATGTTATTTTAAATTTTTTCTGCCTTTCAGAGAAGGTACAGGATAGACTTTTTATAGTCAGGTAGTAGATTATACATAAGAAAATTTTATAAATTGAAATGAATATAGTGCCTTCAGTCTTTTTGAATGAGTATTGCAGATAGCTAAGTTAGAAATTATTATAAGGCAGTTGTACAAAGCTGGGCCCTCAGCATAGAGTCACATTCCCTGGCTAGCATTATAACAAGAAAAAAAAAGTACCACTTCCCCTAGACATGAATAGCAATGATTGATATTCTAAATGAGTATCAATGTTCCTAGACCATTACCTTTCCCGAAAGTCCTTGTACATGACTTATTTTCCCAGTTGACCCCCATTTAATCAATATTACCTAGGTGACTGTACTTGAAATATTATTAGTTGGTCATGGTTTTGTCCCAACTCATGCCCACCTTATAATTCCATTGAGTCTTATAGCTTTGTCTCATCTTGAAACTGCCACCCCTCATGAAAAGCCAGGTGGGTGGGAGGGGACACCCATTAACCCATTTTCCTGTTCCCCTTCTGTGTTTCTTACACAGAAACTATCTTTCCCTCAATAATTTTTTCCTACTGTTAACCTCTGCTGTTCCTGGAATCCGTTATTCGATTTTAAAGAACACAAACTCACATTTTGGATATCTAGCAGGTCTGGGAATTTCATCTCTCCCTCCTATTTCAATAGGACACAGTCTGAGCTGTGAGTTGAGCAAAGATAAAAAGTGCATTATCTAATCCCACACACCGAGGGGCAGAGCAGTGGCCATCCACAAGGCTATTGCCCTGTCTCCTTGGTCTCGTCTCACCGGGTCCTCAACTTGTAAGACCTAAAGTCTCACTTCCACTCCACGGAGCATGAACAGCCAAAAAGGCCTCCATGATGCTGGGCCCTAACACCCAGCGAGGCTCCGGGAACATGACAGAGAACCGAGAAACCCAGGAAGGAACACACCAGGCTAGATGGTAAAGAGACCTTTATTAGTCTGGCCAGACGGCACTCCCGGAGCTAGGTGGCTCAGAGAGGCAACTGCTCAGGGGCTGAAGTACTTTTTATAAGGTTTTTCTAAACAAAGAGTCAGGGAATTCACAGAACAAGACTGCAAACACATTGCTTATCTTATGCAGGAAATGTTCTAGGGTCACCTTTTGTCAAACCATTTGCCCCTGGGCGGGCTGTTAACCAAGGTAGCAATTAGCATATGAAGAAGCACAGTCTGGCCGATTAACATGGAGTCACTTTAGCCTATTCAAGTCTTACAAACTGAGCATGATTTTCTGGCCTTTATATATTTGGAGATCATATTCAGAGAAAAGAAAAGTGAAACAGAAAAGAAAAACATTGAAAGATCATAAAATGTAATCTTTTAAGGGAAAAGAAAGATAAAATGTCTTAGTTTCTCTAAAAGTAATTTTAACAGAGAACTTGCGGAGTTATTTCTACTGAGATTGATGAGCAGATACTCTTAGATAGAGGACAAGGACTGGTTTTGCACTATAGCAGGGAGTTATGAATGAGAAGTGCTAACAGCAAGGGTAAACACGGGCTAAAGGAAAGTTTTGGAATAACTGCCCCTGAGTCAGAAACAATGTGATAACCAGTTATTTGAAAAGGTCCAATGCTGACTGTTTAAAGCCTTTGTACTTGTCTCTATATTACAGCTAGGAGCTAATCATTGGATTTTTTTGTTCATTGATTTTCTTTTTAGAGGTAAGAAGATCTGCTAGCTAGTTGCATTATGCTATAAATCATGATCCCAAAAACTAAAAAGTCTATATTATCCATACTTTAGTGATGGAAAGACAAAAATGTTTATTTTTTTCTGCCCTTCTTATATGTGCTAAGTGTCTCAGGTGACTGTGAAAACTGCTTTCACAATGAATTTTATATCAGGATTTTTAGGGCTGTTGGGAAATGCTATGTCAGAGGCCAAATTTGCTGACATTTAGGCAAATCTAGGAGCAGGCACTGGTGATGGCAGTTGGGCTACATGATCAAATGTGGTAGAAATTCTCAAGTGTGAGCCAGGGATTTAGTTCAGTGGTTCTCCTGCCTGCTTTGTAAGCACAAGGTCCCCAATTTTGATCCTGATTCCAAAAAAAAAAAAAAAAAAGGAAAGATAAGCAAGAAAGAAAGAAAAGAAAGAAATAAATTCTCAAATATGCCTCCACATTGTCATACAAAAGAAGTCAGGCTCAGGATATTGAACTTCATCTACTATTGTCATGGAAATATTTAGGGTATGTGGGCTACCTTAATAACTGATATTCATGGGAAAGAAATCAAGTTTTTAGATTGAAGAGGAAAACAATTGTCTGTCTTTAAAACGATAGTTTTCTGATAAATTTGCTTCTTGAGGAACTTAGAGGAGTGTCAGAGCTTGTCATGTTTATACAACCCACCAAATTCTTGGAATGTCATTGCACTGGCTCAGCCTTTAAACATCTCTTGATTTTTGTTCATCTTCACAGGTGTAATACACATTTATTCTATTGATTGAGAGTATCTAATTCTGCTAAAGAAAACTTGTACCTAATGAAACTCATAAGATATGTGAAGTACTAGGAAGTAATAAGTAGAGTATATATCAAACAGAAAGGATAGAACCAGGAGATAATTAATATCCATTAGTAATGGTTTATAAATAAGGTAGCTGAGTGCTAAATATTCATGTTAAAATACACAAAAAAATCCTACATATTCAAGCTACACTAAATGTGCACATGTACTCAATATGCATAATGTCTTGATTCAGTCAACCAAAGGATAATATCATTAAGATTCCCACACTCCTTTCCCCTTACAAATGGCATCCACTGAGTGTTCATGAGACTACCTGGTGATCTAAAGTTACTGACAACATACTTGTTCCCATGTCTTAATAGTGTGTATATTTTGTCCAGTGCATGCTTTCTTAAAATCTCAACTCTAATTCTTTGAGGTAGTTGGGTGGCTGATCTATTAGAGGGAGACACAAAATTTGTGGACATTATGTACCCAGAATTCAAGGTGTGTGCTTGCACCTACGTCTTAGTTACATTTTCATTGACAGCCACAAGTTAAAAGGGAGAATGTTTTATTTTAGATCATAATTTGTAGAGGTTTTGGTCCATAGTTGGCTAGCTCCAAGTCAGGGTGGCATGGCAGAAAGGTATGACAGTGTGGAAACAGTCCAAGGCAGAGAAGACAGGAGGCAGCAAGGCAGCTGTCTCTTTTTCTCTCTCTCTCTTTTTTTTGGTACCAGGGATTGAACTCAGGACCTTGCACTTGCAAGATAGGCGGCAGAACCACTGAGCTAAACCCCCGGCCTACTCTTCCTTTCTCTTTATGTCATCCAGGCTACAAGTCCACAGGCTGGTGCCACCCATACACAGTGTGAGGCCTTCCAATTATCCACACCTATGCTAAACCAATCAGTATATTAGTTTTAATGTATTTAGTTTAGTTATCACACACCCTTAATTCATCTTCAAACACTCTCCAGCCACATCTGAAAAGCTCCACCTGTAAGCACATGAGATCTTGCGGGGACACCTAGATACAAACCACAGTGTCTACTTCTGGACCCCAGAACTCTCATGTGGATCCCTTTAGGAAGAAGGGATTTAGTCCATCTCTAAGAGTGCCAAAGTTCTAACAGTTTAAACATTTTTTGAAAAGTCAAACTCTAAAGTCTCCTCTAAGGTTTAAGGCGAACTCTCAGGTGGGACCCCCTGTACAAATGAAAAGAAAGTTAAACAGGTCCAACATACAATAGCATAAGATGAACATTCCCACTCCAAAGGTACAAATAAGGAAATTGAAAGGAATAGGGCCAAAAGCAAGACCGAAATCTAATAGGGTCAATATTTTGTCCGATAGTTCCATGTCCAGCACTTTAGTTAGTCTGTGGTGAGATGTGCCTCCACCCCTGTGGCATCGTTGGTGCTAGTAGCTTTCATGGCTTCTTTCTTGGACCAGCTTTGCTTACTCTTTCAGCGTTCCTCAGAGAATCCATGTTCTTGGTTTCTTCAAACTTCTGGGGTCTACACTATACTTTCACTGTCACACTCACAGCTGCACATACTGCCCTGATGGGGTCACACTGCCTGGTCTTCCAGGACTTCTTCTAAAATCTGGGTGGAAGCCTTCCCCTACCCCACAACTCCCACAACTTTTGCATTCTTTATGTGCCTAAAATCAGCACCATATAAATGACATCAAAGTCTGTTGCAAGCTGGAGTGGTAGCCAGCTTCCTTCTCTCTTGGTTGAGGGGTCAAGAGCTTGGTTTGTTGAGCACTATCAACCAAATCTGGAGGAACAAATTCTGTAGGTTGCCACCTTTTGGAACATGGTTCCCTGGGTCACTCTTCTCAAAACAAAATCTTTCATCTTTGGAATTTTGAGGCTGCAAAAGGCAAAGTCCTGCTGATTCTTATGATACCTTCTGGCCATCTTTTCTATTCTCTTACTTTTCAGCAATCACATTCTCCTCTATTCCAACTTTGCAGGTGGTTACCTTACCAGACCTTTTTATCCCCCCACTAAACTCAAATCTTTAAATTCCTCTGCTGGGCCCTTTGCTCTTGATTCTCAAGATAGAGCTGACAAAAAGACCCTAACATTAAACCATGTTACAGCCTCAATAGTAGACTCCCTTGAAATCTCAACTGCAAGATTAATTGGCCCTTTTCCCTTAATGTCAGTCTCCTGCAAAGCCTCTGTGCATGGCAAAATGCAGACAAATTTTCTGCCAAAGCATAACACACATAGCTGGGAGTCCACCAGCCAATGCAATTTTTGTTCTAAGTCAAAACCTTCTGAGCCTGGTCTCTATGTGCTAGATTTCTAATGGTGTTCTTCTCTTCAGAGTTCTGACTAGAATTTCCCACCAGGTTCATCTTACAGCATTCCAGGTGTGTCATCTCCAAAGCTTTCCAAACTTTTCCTGCAAGCCAGTTCCTAAAGCTCCTAAACCACACAGTCAGGGACAATCATAGCAGTGACCCTACTTCTCTGATAACAAAATCTGTCTTAGTTACTTTATTGCTGGGACGAAATATCCAACACCACAAGTCAAAGGAGGAAAGGCTTATTCTGTTGTACAGGCTTATTCTGTGTCGTTGACTGGGTCTTTGACAGATGGCATGGCAGAGGAGAAACAGTCCATGGCAAGGCAGGCAGGAAGGATCAATGCAGCAGCCTCCCCTTCCCTCTTATTTATCCCATCCAGTCTACAAGCCTATTGGTTGGTGCCATCCACACCCAGGCAGGTCTTCCCATTTTCTACACAAGAACTATACTAAACCAATCAGGGTACTAATTTAGCTATTAGTACCCTCAATCTATCTTTATACACCCTAGATCCAGCCACCTCTTAAATGCCCCCATATATGAGCATATGAGGCTTTGAGGGGACATCTAGATACTAACCATAAAATTTCACATCTGGATGCCAAGAGACCCATGAACATTCCTTTAGGCTTTAGGAGGCCATCTAGATATATGCCATAACACCTTATTTTAATTGCATTATTTTTTTTTCTCTTTCCCCCTGCTTCTAACCAAATGTGTTGTTTCTTTATTAAACTGTGTAATTTAAGCCTTTTAATTTGATTCATTTTGTTCTTTTTCTCTGAAATAGTATATTAGCTTTCTATGGCTAGTCTAATAATTATCGCAAACTTTGTGGTTTAAAACAACACAAATTATCTTTACAGTTCTAAACACAAGAAGCTCAAGATAGGTTTCTCAGAGCTGAAGTCAATGTGGTAACAAGGCTGTTCTCTTTTCCAGATCCTTTAGGGGAACATCTTCTGGTCTTTTCCAGCTTCTAGAGCAGTGATGGCAAACTTTTTAGAACTTCAGTCATACAAGCAGCTCATTCAGACACTCATGCCATAGACTTGCCACTGCCGTTCCTACCTCCATTTCTTGGTGAATTAGTCAGTTTTACATTACTGGGACAAAATACACTTACAGTTAAAAGGAGAAGACATATAGCTCACATTTTTAGAGAGGTCAATCCATGATCATCTAGTTCCAAGTCAGAAACATGGAAGAAGGGCCTGGTGGAACAATGCTGCTCACTTCATGGCTGCCAGGAAGCAGAGCACTGAGGAAAAGACTGGAGAAGAGGGAACTAAATATAGACCCCAGGTCATTCTTTCATGACCCTTCCAGTCACATCCAGACATATGCTGTACAGATTCCTCCAGCCAGTCAAGTTGGCAATCGAGATTAACCATCATGCTTCAAAAGTAACACACGTCCACCTCCCAAATCTTTGATAGCAGACTGAGTCTTTCTCACAGTGTCATCCCTCTTGTCTGCCCTCTCTTTACTTCATCTAAGGACCCTTTTGACTGCAATGGGCCCACCTGAATAAGTAAGTGTACTTATCTTACTTAATGTGTCACAGATAGATTCCCTGACATTGTACCTGGAAGTTACATTGATTGCATCAATGTAATTTTTAATATGATTGCACATCATCTTCTTTTATTGGTCAGTATTTCATTCATTTAAAATTGAATTACTCTCAATTATTGTTTTAAAGCATTAGAAATTGTATAGCCTATTGTCAATTATACCATTAGGAACTTACATACAATTATAGTTTTTGACAATGTGAAATAGGAAGAAAAGGGCTAAAGGTGTAGGGGAAGTGGGAAGGGTAGGGAAAAGAAGGGAAAATAAAAAAAAATGAGAAAATGAAAAAATGGAAATACAGTATTTGTAAATAGGAAAGGAAGGAAGAGGTGAAGGGAGGGCAGGGGTATGGGGAAAAATGAGAACCAAGACCTGTCATGTAAAGGTACAAGATCCCAATGATGAATGTAACTGTACTGTATACCTAAAATGTACCGGTAAATCAATGAGAAAAAAAATTGAATTACTCTCATGTGCGTCACTGGACTAAGGAATTCTATCCTGAAAACTATTTGTCCTCAGCCTCCATACAGAACCAGAAGCTTAGAATTTTATCCTGCCCTCTTCTCTGATACTGCAGGAGATCCAGAGCTAAATGTAAAACCTCAATTTGCCATTTCAATTGAAGTTATTAACTCAAAACCATAGGCATGAACTATCCTGATGTGCCTGGTACTGAGCTTTTCTAGAATCCATATCGTCTGTGCTAAATCCAAGATAGTTGTAAGTAATCTAGAGCATCAAACTTCTCTTTAACCTTCCTGCCTATTCACTTAGTAGCTTCTACTGCTGCTGAATTAGAGACAGTTATACTGTGGTGGTCAGAATGTTAGACAAGGAATCAGAAAGATATGACTCTGTGCTTAAGAATCTAAGAGCCTGTGTGCTTATCTCCTAACCCTCTGTCCCTAAATTTGCTAAAAGTAGAGGAAAGGGTATTTGGGAAGACATGCAAAATTTTCTAATAATTCTAACAGTTTTAATATTTTTGATGAAATGACTGCTAATAGTAAAGTGGGTTAAAGAAAAGTTCATTGCTAGGACTGTTGTTCTCATATTACTAGAATCTTGACTAACCAGCAAAGTAGCAGTTTATAGGGCTTTTGCTGGTTTTTGACTATTTACATAGAAAGTGCTTTGGCTCTTTATAGAGACTTCTGAGATCCAAGCAAATATTTGAAGTTTGGGGTATTTCAGACTTTTAAATCGAGTGACCAAGCATATAATTAGGCTTAAATTTCTTTTATGGCTGAAGGCAAGGCTTATTCTAAGATGTTCCAAAAGTCTGTAAGTGATTATAACATGTTTGTATGTGCATTTGTGGTACTATAGTTGTTCCTTAAATACTTTTCTACAGTTCCTCAAATGGAAGTATGAATTGCCACTTCCATAAAATATTCTACAAACCAGATTTTTATATTTTTTGGCACTGGGGATCAAACTCAGGACCTTGGGGCTTGCAAAGCAGGCACCAAGACCAAGGAGCTAAATTCCTAGTCCTACAAGCCAGATATTTTAAGATATAAAAAGATAATATAGTGGAAATTTTTAACAGTTCATGGATAAGTATGGAATTTTAACTAATTCATTATTAATATTTGCACACATTAATATTATAATACGGAAGATTTGAAATGGAGGTTAGAAAAAAGGAGAACATTTACATACTCTTAAAAGGAGTCCTATTATGTTATTTACAAATCTATACCCTAAAAGAAGGGAATTAGAGAAGTGAAATATAACTGAATGACTACTTGTGATTCTTTTTGTATTACCTATTTTCAACTCCTGTCTACTATACACATTATAATCCTCTGACGCTATTTGCATCCCAAAACAGCTATCCCCAGTAGCCACCAAAGGAGAATCAGAAGTTTGCTTTCTTTTAGGATGTGCCATTATCACCTAATTTAAATACTTAAAGCAAGTATGGAAAAGGGAGGTAGGTTTTCAGTACACTACCCTTGTCCTTAAACTCATCTTCATGGCCGTGTATATGTAGGACCCTCAGCCCCTCCCCATGGACTGTGGTAAGAAGTCTGGGCTAGAATCAAAAGTTTGTGTGTAATTTATGTTTTGTTTCTTCTTTTCCCCTTATCACAACAACAGAATAAGGGAAAGTAAGATGGACATGTTCAATAAGAATTGTGGGCTTGATTTTTAAAAGAAGAGGGTATTCTAGCTTTACTTGTATGATCTTTTTGGCCTATATTGGGATATTTGGAAAATGTAAATGTAATTTTCTGCTATTTATTCCCCTATTGATTATTCATTTCCTGTGGGTTTAAGTTTGAGCTGAGCTCTTTCTTTCCTTCCTTCCTTCCTTCCTTCCTTCCTTCCTTCCTTCCTTCCTTCCTTCCTTCCTTCCTTTCTCTCTCTCTTTCTTTCCTTCTTTCCTCATTTTCTACCCCCTTCCTTCCTTCCTCCTTTCCTCCTTGTCTTTCCTTCCATTGACTTTTCTTCCTGAATGCTTACTTCTTAGTGAAACAAATGTGCTTTATAACTTGAAAGAAAATTTGTCATATCAAGAAAGCAGATGGATAGCTGTTGTCTAGTGAGATGGGGACCTTCACAGCACAATGTTGAATCAAAGAGATGCAGGGACAATTATACTGACCAATCGATGAAGCCTCGCAATAGGGCTGTGGTGTGTGGCCTGTCTTGGACACGTGATGTAAGTGTGAGCCTCACCGGTGGACGTCCAATATAAGACCTCACAGCCCTCATATACCTCTTGTGGACTTAGTACCCACCTCCGCCTCCATCTTTTATCTGTAGTTAACAGCCATGTATTCTGCTTTATCTTTGCTGGCCTTTGCTTAGTACATATTTGAGTTTTATCCATAATGTTTGTTTTGAGTTCTGTAGAATCAAACCATTTCCAACAACATAGGAAATACACATTATGTTTCACTGGAAAATGAGTGAGAAGTATGTGTATGAGGGAAACTTTCATGTCTTTATATATTAATGATTTTCCTTTGCAAGTTTTCCCTGTGATTATATTAAAACAGTTAGACTTGATGAATGTTTATGTAGCTGAACAAAAAAGCCTAAGATTAACAATGAATGCTTTACGACTTTTTTATGCTCAAATGGGAACTTGTTGATGTTTCCATCATTCGATTCATATTTTTGTGAGCCTAAAATCACAACCTAGCAGAAAAAACAATAAGCAGTAAACAAAAAGATAAATAACCAGAAACTGTGGTACATGCTCTAAAGAAGGGAAACACTTGCAATTACAGGAAAATGCATCAGCTTGGGGTACAGGTGGGTAGACAGTTCCCTCAGCAGAGTCCTTAAGAAGGCAACATTTGGCTGTACAGGGAGGAAAATGCACACAGATAAGGAAAAGAACAGTTCAATTTTAAATCCAAACAGCTGCAAATATAAATATTTAACTCTTTGTCTAATATTTGCAGTGGCTTAAATAATAATCTGAAGAATATTTGTGTCTAATGTTGTCTTATATCCTTTACTAAACCCAAACCTCATTCAAAATTTGTCCAGGTGCAGTTAACGTTAACTATTGCTGTCAGATGAGACTTAGCAAGTTGCCTTTTAAACTAGCCAACTCTTTTCTTTTTCTTTTTTGTCTTTGTTTGTTTGTTTTGTTTTGTTTTGAGACAGGGTCTCACTATGTAGTTAAGACTGACCTGGAACTCACTATGTAGCCCAGGCTGGTCTCAAACTCACAGTGATCCTCCTGCCTCAGCCTCCGGAGTGCTGGGATTACAGGCATGTGCCACCACACCTGGCTAGCCAACTCTTTTCAAACCTGGATTTAGCTCACTTCATAGCTATCTCTTGAGTAGGTAAATTGTGTAAGAATATTTTGCTAGTTGCCAGGGAGACAAGCCTGTGTCCTCTTTCAAAAGATGTGTTTAAAATAGAGAAAATTGCCACCAAAGGACTGCGGTGCTTAGGTATGGTGCCAGAGTGGATGCAGATGGCGTCAGGGTTCCTTTTTCATAGAGAATATGGTATCTGTTGTGCTTCATTTAGGTTCAAAAAGGAGAAGCTTAATTCAAAAGTAGTGTCCAACTATGTCTGATTGCGTGCCCATCCCCAGGCAAAATTCAAAGTAAAATTAGAGAATTTATTCAGCAGCCTTAATTAATTAATTAATTAATTAATTTCTACTTACTGCAGATTTCTCATTGTGAAAAATAGCAGTGGTGCTGTATTTCATTAATAGTTACTTGATTCACCAACTTAAAATGTATTCATCTAAAAATCTGAATACATTAGATTTTATACATCAAATTCTAGAAAGGTAAAGATGATATAGCCTTGGTTTTTATTGCAATTACTCTACTTGCGTCTAATTTATTTTTGTAAAAGGGGGCTATGCATAACCTCATATGGCAAATGCATTGCTTCTAAGTTTGAACATAGTTTCTTGAAGCTATATGCCTGGCCAGCCTGGACAACTCTGACCCCATGGTGTCATGTTTCCCTGGCAACAGGGTGTAATTGAATTTTCTATTTTATGAAGAAATTTGCAGAAGAATCCAAATACGATATCAACAGGTTATAATGGCTCTGCCAATGCAGTGAGAATCTGTTGAGAACTAAAACAGAGCTGAGAGTTACACTGTTATGAGTTCAAGGGGAGAACCAAAGGATTAACTTTAACTTTTTTTCTGAGCAGGAAAGAACAGAATACTCAGGAACTCATCATAGGAGTATATAGAACTCAAAGACCTCATAATTTGACTTCTTTAGTTTTTAGAATCTAAATATTATTTGTCTTTTTTTTACAAAATCTGTACTTTTCTTTATTGATACAGGCAGAAAGACAACCCACAATGACTATTTTATGTTTATCAGATGAGGAAAATGGAAGTTTTAGATTACCGTTGTGATGGTTATGTTCTGGGAAAGTCTAATGTTAGGCATGTACTTTAAGACTCTGAAGTTACAAGCTGGATGTGGTGGCACACACCGTCATCCTAGTGCCCAGAAGACGGAGACAGGAGGATCTCTGAGAGTTTAAGGCCAGCCTGGCTACATGGTGAGACCCTGTGTCAAAAAAATCAAACCAAATCAGAAATAAACAAAACAAAACAAAAACAAAAACAAAACAGACTCTAACGTCACATAATAGGAAAATTCATAGAAGTTATTTTAACCAAGTTGTATAAATTGAGGGTATTTTGAAACCCACCGAGTCAGTTCCATGCTATAAACCATATACAATTCCTAAACTACAATTGCTAAACTACCATTTCTAAGAAAACCAAAGCACTCTTTGTTGTCATCCAAAATGAGAACACTAGGGCAACTCATTTCTTATGTGGTTACCTGAAGATTGTGTCCTTTTTGAGGCCTGACTATGGGAAACCATTTAAACGTAGGAAAGCCACAAACCTGCCATATAATTTTATAATACCTCTAAGCTACGGGATTTATAATTTGGGGTTGGGCAAGAGAAATCCATTAAATTGTTACAAGATAATATAAAAATGTGTGGTAAAACCAGCTTTAATAAAATTGTGTGAGAATATATTCTTCAGAATAAATGTTTTAGGAAGACAATCCAAATGTCTCACTTTCCAAATTTACTTCTGGTTGGATATTTGCAGATATTTGCATGTATATGCTACAAATTAGCTTTTAAGGAAACATAGATTTTATGTTTTTATAGCTGCTTGTTCTGTAACCAAAATATTGTACCTGTGGATTAGATTGTCCTGTTCTTCCAATGGAATCTAGTTTTCCCTGCCTAGCCATACCTGCCTCTTACATGACAGTGATAACTAACATTTAGAGCATTTCTCTCCTGTTTTTTTTTTTCAGTTTTAATTGAGTTTATTGGTACATTTTAGGGACACAATACAGTTACATTCATTGTTGGGATCTTGTACCTCTACATGACAGGTCTTGATTCTCATTTTTTCCCCTTACCTCTGCCCTCCCTTCACCCCCTCCTCCCCTCCCCATCTACAAACACTTTATTTTCATCTTTTCATTCTCTCACATTTTTTTCCTTTTCCCTTTTTACTCTTCCCCTACCCATGTGTAAATACCGAATAGTTTCCCTGGTGTAAATAATGTGCAACAATGCATAAGATTCTAATAAGATTACTGACATTTAGAAATGGGAAGAAAGGAGCTAAAGGTGTAGGGAAGGTGGGATGGGCAGGGGAAGATTTCTCTCCTGTTTTAAAGTGAAGATTCTTGCTGTCTTCTGACACCGTAGTCTTCTTTGTCTCTCTTTTCCACTTTTGATATGACATCTGTCTAAAATTACAGAATTATCATTGCCACAGAATTAACTTCTAACACTAGGTTTTACTGTATAATACACTTATGGCAGTTTGGGACTAACCACTGGGAATTATGAAATTGAATGGGGGAAAGTAAACCTGGAAATGTGATTTTAAGATGATTTTTATAGATTACAAAATGAGAAGATGAAAGAATCTTAACCTTAGACTTAATCTTTCTTGGGAACTGCCAAATTTATGGCTTTGTTTTCCTTTCTTCTGATGTCTTCTCTCTTCATTGTGAAAATGTGGTCCTAGTCAAAAAAATCCCATCCAGTTACTGACTTTCCCAGGACATGAACCTACTTACACAAAGATAACAGTTCATAGCTGTGCATTTGCTGTATCTATCTGAGTTATACAATCTTAAATAAACCTGATGTGGGTATTTTTTTTTTTTTTTTTTTTTTGAGACAGGGTCTCACTATGTAGTTGAGACTGATCTGGAACTCTCTATGTAACCCAGGCTGATCTCAAACTCACAGCAATCCTCCTGCCTCAGCCTCCCAAGTGCTGGGATTATAGGTGTGTGCCACCACGCCTGGTGGATATTCTTTATTAAAATGATTAGGACCAGAAGTTTCAGATTGTGTTTTTTTTTTCCTGATAATTTGAAAGATGTGTATGAACAAAGATTTTTTAGATATTTTAGGAGGGGACCCGATCTGAAACATAAAAATTAGTGACGTTTCATATGCACCTTAAACTCATGGCCTAGAGTTAACATTGTACAAATTTTCAGTTTGCATACATTTTGACTGTGTCTAGCCACCTGGGGTCAGTTTTGAAATATTCTACTTGTGGTCTCATACTAATGGTCAAAATCTCTCAGATTTTGGAGATCTTCTGATTTTGGATTTTTGGTTAAGGGGTGTTCAATCCATACTTTAAGGGAAAAAAGGAAAGCCAGGAAAATTACTTTATAGAAATTCAGCTTTTGGAATAGATTTTATGGTTCGTAATCCTCTTTTTGTTCCCCTCCAAGCTTGATTTTCTGATGTTCATTACTATTGATGGATAACACTCACACAAAACACATTTACATACAAATAATCAGACTTATGCATTCCCAAGGAAAACATGATTCTAAGATAAAATAATACAAATCAGTTTAAGATTAATTGCTACCTTCATTTTAGAGATGGACAATTTTGAAAATTTTATTGTATTTAGGAAAATGATCCTTAACTTTGTTATATAAGCTGTCTTTGTTCTGTCCTGTCTCATTCTTAGCTTCTAGACTCTTCCCACTGGGCTGAATTTCTCATAAGGTAATAAATTAATGTCTTTAAAACAAAATAGCAGTTTTCCTTCCTGTATTCTAAATTTAATGTGGAGAAATTCTGCTTATGTTCCAAATGACAAATTTAGGAAAATTATTTATTCAAGATGAAGAGAGTTGATGATGCTCTAGCTCATCAAACAAAGGGCAGGCCTAAGGGTCCAGATTTACATGATCTGGGAAAACTTTTGTTGGCTATTGTTGACTTTGCTTCCTCTCTCAGATATCTCAAGAATTTATTAAAACATAATGGCTTATTTGACTGCCCCTCTTTGGTATTTGAAACTATAGGGTTCTGGCTAACTTCGACCATAAAAAAGATTTACCAATGCTTGATACACTTCCAGTTTCCCCTTGATATGTTTCTATATACAATCAAAAGATCACTCACTTCTGCTGTGCCTGTGGTTGGTTAAAAATAGAATTTAAGCAAATTTATGCCTCACTAAATTGCTTCTCCTTAGGCAAAATATTTAACCTTTCAAAATACACTCTAATTTTATCACATAATCCTTTTTAACAATATGTCCTTTAAGCAATTGAGTCAAATGAAATTATCATGAAAAAGTATTTGCTATGTCCATCTTTTCTAATCTCACTGCTCCTTCTAAGTGTTTTCAGTAATCTGCAAAACAGCAGGAAAAGGACTGTACTCTTTGGAAAGGGGCCCGCCTGGAATATCTGCCAACCTCCAGTTTTCCAGGAACCAAGAAGCTGTTTGGATCAATACAGTGAAGGAGAATTGTCTTATTCCATCTTAGGGGCGGCGATGCTCATGAACACCCTTACAGAAACAGTTCATGGAGAGTCCACCCTTCTCCCAGTTTCTCCTTATCTTTTATAAAAATATTTCTATTTGTTTTTACAATTAACTTCTCAGAGTGGTTCACAGAAATAAACCATTTGTCATATCAGCTTTCACTGTTCTTTTATTTTTTATTCCAAAAACCATTTCTCTTGCCTTGAATGTGAAAAAGGGAAATGTCCTTACACTGAACAAGGCATGGTTTTGGATTCTGTAGGTGTGTGATTTCCAAGTTAGACTAGCTACATTGTAGTATTTAGTGCCTCAGCTCAACAAGATGAACTGATTCTGCACAGTTTAACCACTGTCCTGAGGATCTGAAACTAGCACCTTATCTAATAAATACTTGCCGCACACCAAGCTAGATTCTTGGTTTAAATCTGTCTCTTGGCTTGCTTTTTTGGCCTTTTAAAAATGTTTTACCCATTTCTCTCTTTACTCTTTACCCTCAGCTCCCAGGTTGCAGACATTAATAAAATGACTTCTCCTAAACTACTGTTGTTTACATTTACCGAAGTTTCTCACTATGGTCTTTTCTATCTCCCCCAAAATTCTCTAGAAGGCTCAGAATGGATCATTCCATTTTATCCTAGAATTTTTTCCCTCTTTCTGAGATTTCAGAAATGGTTGGTAATCTTGCTTCCATGATTATATAGCCCCAAATAGCTATTTTGCTGGCTACATAAGACACCTATATTAGACAGTTATTCTGGGTTTTTGTATGTTCAAATTAGGGTGAGGGAACACATTACTGACCTTAGTTCACTGGGTTTATGTGTGGGCACAGGCAGGAGATAGGCCACGAATATTGATTTCTATCCTAGAACAAAAGTATGCTATTATTGGATTAGTTAAAAAAATTACTCTTTCTACATTTTAAGGCTATGAGATTTTATTGGCAGGAAAGGTAAAAATAATTATTTTATGTAGAATAAACGGTTAAATAAAATGTGCTTGACATACTGTAGAATTCACTGAGTAGAAGAAATTCCTATATCTCCTTTCCTTAGACATCTCAAAAACTAGAAAACTTTATGCCTCTCTGCTCAAAAATAGTAGTCAGTATTATAGAACAAGATATTCTTCATCCTATTATGTCATTACAGTAAGATATTAATCCTTTAAGTGCCTATGAACTATGCCTAAAATCAAGGGATTAAAGGATAAGTTATAATAGCTTTACATATAAAATATAGTATAAATCCACACACTATATTTTAAAATATATAAATGTATAATAAATGTATTCAATGTATAACACTCAAATATTGATAATACAAACAAAATTTCTTCAATGCCTAAAGGGATATAGCAAACAAAAGTGTACTTACTGCACAGGATGACATTTACTTTTTGTCCCCAATATTTTGTTATGAATAAGAAATATACCTAGCCACAAGGAGTGGAAGATTGTACTAAAGGTATAACAGACAATGGAAAGGAAAAGAGAGAATTAAAAGCCAAGGCAGACAGTCACACCACCAGGACAATACTGAACTTGACAGCCATGTGTGAGCCCGAGATTGGGAAGGGGGTCAGTGAAGTGGTGGGGGGCTGCACGTCCGACCAAGTGGGCATCCAAAGCTGAGCCCTAGAACGGCATAGGTCTTTATATAGAGCAAGCTACCTTCATAAATGTCTCCAAAATATGGTAGCAACCCCAAAAAAACCTGAAAATGTACAAACCTTAAGTGTACAGCATGCAAGGAAGTATCCAAACAAATATTTAAAAGTAAGTGGAAATTTTCAAAGATTCTTATCATCATAAATACTAGAAACTGCTACCTTTTCCAACAATATGTTCTTTGATTAAACAAATCATGCTACATTCAAACTTGGGACAAATATGTAGTAATTAATTATAGTGGCATGTTTTCTATCTTAATTATATATAATATAAATATAATTATATGTTTATAATATTTATACGTGAGAAGTTATGCCATTAAAATTACTGGATGAACAACTTATCTAAAATAATAAAATATTATTACCATATGCACACATATAACACACATAAACACACACATTCTCACAGATTTGGATTCAGACCATAATTTTAATAACAGATCTCTAGAACAGTGAGGTTATTACTATCGCACTGACAGTGAGGGAGGGGAATACTTTTTTTCTTTTTTATTGAGTTACTTTTTTCCTTTTTATGCTCTTTACTTATGTGAATTTTGTGAGCTATTACTCACCATGCATTGATTCATCATCAGAAAACAAACTAAGAAAAAAGAAAGAATGTGTCACTGGGAAGCCTCTAGTTAAGTGAAAGCTCAGTAGCAAGCATGTTTTTGAAGCATTTAAAAATCTCAAAGCTATTACATTATGAAGAAGAAATAATCTGTTCATTTGCTATTCTTTCCCTACTTTGGGAGAATTAGGACTATTAAATAATGGCTCACAAGGATGGAAGCCTGAATTTTTCAGATAACAAGTATACTTCATAACTGATCCTAAAAGGGAGGTAATTACAACATTTGTAAAACTCTGATAAGGCCCTTGGAGGTTCAATCCCTTTCTTTCACTTTGCTCACAAGGATATGAAGAAACAAAGAGGTTACTTAATTTACTAAAAATGATGCAAGGAATAGAAGCAAAGGCAAGTCTAAAGCTCAGGATTTATTTATGTTTAAATTTCCAATCTGTATTCTTACTGTTGTACCCAACGTGAAATGTGAAACGTGGCACAAGGCAGAAGTGAAAAATGAAAAATCAAATCAACTCCCTCTTTATAAAAGTTTGCTTTAGAATTGTGAATATGGAAATATGGTTTTTCACACAATGGCTCCTTTAGGTAAATTGTATAATTATTAGAAATTGGAACTCTTTATCTCCACTAACAAAATTATTAAAAAATATGAGTTTGTAATATGCTTAGAAATTAGTAGCATCAAGAAATGTGTGTATATGTTTCTACATATGTGTGTACATATGTTCACATGTATATGAATGTGTATATATATATATGTATATATCACACAAAGATATAACTTTTACTTAATACATTAAATAGATACTTTCTGAGCTCCAGGTATAAAAGTCTACATGACTCATAATCTAGACTTGGTAGTATTGTTTTAAGGCAGAGAAAGTTCAAGCCATGTCTCTTTAAAACACAATAACTAATGAAGGACAGTCATGAATATAATGTCCTTTACAGTCACACCAGAGTGGTGGGGTCAGTTTGAAGCTGTTATATGAATGCAGCCAGACTTGTCTTTCCTCTCCAAATGCCTCTGATACAAACATCTTGAATTATCCATGCATTTGTAGGACATGTGATGAGAAATGCTGTAGGCAATTATACTTTAAAAAATCAAAATATGTGAACAGTGTTAAATAGCTAAAAAGTAAATAATACTGTTATCGAGCTGTGACCAGCTTCTTCTTCGGCTGTAGATGGAGAATTAAGACTCATGTTAGTCTAACCCCTAGAACTACCTCAGCCTTGGCTCCAGAGCTGCCTTTCAGATATTGCTTTTATATGACAAATTTCTTCCCAATGTCCATTTTCTAGACTTCTGGGTAAAGAATGAAGTATTTAACCTGTTTCTTATATGTAACCTTCCAAACTTGCATGGTCATTGCCTGAAATCTCAGTCTCTGAAATATAGGATATTTTCTCTTTGGGGTGTTCTAAAACTACTTCAAATAAATAGTAAATCTAAATAAGGGAAAAGAAATGAGGATAAAATGTCTTTATGTTTGTGAGTGGGTGGAACAGAAATGAAGTGTGCTATATGGTCTGTCTCTCTTTTGATTACCACCCCATTGATCAAATTAAAACCATGAAGAATTTTCAGTGTTGTCATTGTATGTAATTCCCCGAAATGTCAGTGTGACTTCACGTGGATGAGTAGCCACATTGTGTTAGAAGTAGCAGAGACAGCTGCTCCGTGACGTCCCACCATCTCCCGGTGCAAGTTTTCAGCATTCTCATCAGATGCTGCTGGTTCTTCATGCTGCGAGCCACGCCCCAGAGAAAGTGCCATTGGCGTGGAGTGCGCCACTCGAGAGGCCAGACATCAACTGCTCCCGGCTCATACCACTCTGGGGTTTTTAGGTATCCAACAGAGCCCAAAATGTGTTGCTTACAGTTCTCAGGAAACGTAAGGTCTCATTTCTAATGCTCTGTGGGATTTATAGTGTGATTAAATTTTATGCGTACTCAAAATAAAACATTGAGGGTGGAGACTCTTAAATCAAATCCAACAAACCCCATCTTTTCAGGCAATTGTGGCCTTTGGGATTTCTCATGATGACTATTTGATTTGTTTAAAACATCATTAATCAGTATGTTTCTTTCTTCAGCAAATTTATATTGAATTTAAACTATCGGTGCTTGCAAATGTATAGCCTATTTTCTCTTTCAAAGAGAGCAACGTAAAAACGAGGATTTATATCTGTGTAAAGAAAGTAAAGATATAATGAAAATACTTTGATAATCATGCTTCTATTGCTATTATATTTAAAATAACCTTTAAAAGGGGTTAGGTACAGACTATATTCTAAGTTTATTTTATTTAATTTTTTGGTACCGGGGATCGAACTCCGGACCTTGTGTGGCAGGCGGTGGCGCCACTGAGCTAAATCCTCAGCCCAAGTACACTGTTTTTTAAGGATATAGTCAGGTTATTTTTAAAGTCGTGCTTTGAGATAAAATATGAGTTTATTAATATGTATAATTCCTATTTTAAAACCTGATTATGTAAATATATGCAAATCTTCTCAATAGTTGTGTCGAGTTAAATAAATATTTAAGTTACTTAGTTTACTTTATGCTGCTCCATTAGAAAAAATGGTAATCTAGAACTACTTCTTGGACGTAGATGAAGTTGAATTGCATGAATAGATATTATTTTCATATAGTTAGGACTTAATATTTCTTACTACTATCGTATTTCCACATAAATACAGCCTAAGTATGTAAGAGATTAATATTTAATATCATTTATTTATTATTTGCCTTAGGATACGGTTAAATACACGCATTTAAAGTAAACAATAATAATATAGTGCGCATTTCAGAAAGCCTTAAATCAGTGATTAGAGGTCCCATTTGACCCAGATATTTCCCTTCTGGGAATAATCCCAAAATACTTTAAAGCATTGTACTACAGCAATATATGCACACCCACGTTTATAGTGGCACAGTTTGTAATAACTAAATCTTGGATACAGCCCAAATTCCCATCAACTGGTGATTGAATAAAGAAGATGTAGGTTTTGAACATTTTTACCATAAAGAAGTGATAGATGTTTGAGAAAATAAATATTTAACTTGTTTCAAATATTACATAGTGTATACATGTATTCAAATATTAATTGGTGCTTTATTCATACGTGTACTTTTAAAGTTTTAAGGTTACATAAAATAAATTTTCAGAAACAAAAGTTGCGATAATATTTTCAAGATCTGAAGGAAAAGAACACTGAAAATTTCACTGGTATAGAATCACACTTACTGCAACTCTGTGGATTGGTTGTTTACTTGATGATCCCAATTACATATTACTTCCTTGAGTTTAGAAGAAAAAAGATAACTTGGTACTAATGTGCTTCTTAAAATTAATGTTAAAATGACAGGAGAGAAAAACTTACATGAAGAAAGGAGAAATGTTTTCCAGATTATTATGAGTTACTGGACCCATATGTAAAATCCACTGTAAAATTTTGTTTCCTAACATATCAATATAATATTACATAATAAGATGGTGTGTGTGTGTGTGTGTGTGTGTGTCTGTGTGCCTGCTTACACATTTGTAAAGGTAGAAAAATCTGGTTTTACTTAGAGTGAAACAGAATGTAATAATAAATTATTTAGAGTAGAAGGAAAGGAAAGCTATAATAGTGGGTCATATGACCTAAAGTTAGCATTCATATTAGTGGCAGACCTATAGCATTCCTGACAGGACATCACCATTAAAGAGCTGGACTAAAATAAAGATGTATTTAAAGAAAATAAATTATACTGAAGAGGGAAACAGAAGAGTGCCTGTAGCTCTCATAAGACTGTGTCTATAAAACAATACACAGGATTGGGTGTGTTGCAAGAGGGAAAGATATTGTGTGTCAAGTGTAAAGCAGTGTTAAGAGGGTGGCAATTTGTCCTGCAACCTCAAATCTATAATGTATAAGGTCAGTGATTTTCAGTTTTTTCTTTTTTCTAATAAGAGCAGAAGTAATGACTTCCTTTGTTTTATATATCAGGCATAAAGAAAGGAATTCTTAGATAAATTTAAAAATACATTTCTATCTATACTTAACATCTTATAAAAACTTTAAATCAAAATGTGTACCAGTCTAAACTTTAATGCTTATGATTTTGAAGAAGACATAGTAAAAGTCTTCTAGACACTGATAAGCAAAGAATTTTTAGGTACAATATCAAAATACCCATCAAAGAATTAAAAAGAAACTTGATAAATTGGACTTCATCAACATTATAAATGCTTTCTTTATGAAACAGATTAAGAGAATTAAAACAGAAATTATTGAGCTAGCATATATTAACATTTAATTTTTCTAAAACGTGTTTTTAACATTTAAGAAGAATCATTACATTATCAAAATTTGTCAGATATTATCAAAACACTTCATAGTGTTTCTAAAATAATAATTTAATACCACTTCTAGGAAATTATTACAGACCAAGTTTGTACTAGGGACTTCATGCGTATCATAACATTTAACCTTCAAACTTAAGAAGGAAGAAGAATAAACTGGAAAATATGTACACTTATCCAGATTTTAAAACTTAGTTTAGAGAGACAGAGAGAAGTGAAGCATAGTGTTCAGTGTTACAAAGGAAGGTAGTTGAGCCAGAACAATTTAAACATAAGTTGTTTAAGCTCATAACATGCACTCTTGTTTACTTAGTCATAACATGAATGCCAGTGATCCTGAAAAGCTAAATATCTATATAAGTAAAAAAAAAACTTTAAACCTCACATCACTAACAAAAATTAATTTGAGATGAATTTAAACTAAAACAAAAATCTTCTAGTGAAAAGCATAAAATATGTTCATCACTTAGAACAGACAAAAGTTTTTCAAGGGGCATAACAAGTATTATGCTTAAAGGAAAATAAATGTTGCAAAATGTTCAACTGAATCTCAGTAGAAATAAAATCTTTGATTTTCAAAATTAACTCATAAGATAATGAACGCAAGCTACAGTGGATTTGGAGAAATATCTGCATACGTATATTTGATAAAATGTTTTTTTAAATATTCAGATATGTTATAAGTCAAGAAAAAGGTTATACAATGAAAGTGGATAAAATGCTGGAGCATTCATAGCAGAAAGCATTGGAAGAGCTAATAAGGACCTCAATGTTTTCCACATTATCATTAAAAAGATAAATGAAAGCATACTATGAAAACATACTCACAGTCATTTGAGTGTCTTAGATTCCAAAAATTAAAGAGAACATTTTAGTGAAGATGTGTAGCAATCACATTCTCAAACATTGCATAGAGTATAAAGAACATTACACATACTTTTAAAAATTAATTGTCAGTTTCTTAAATTAAGGTTTAACTGTTAAACATGCAAGAATTTTCTACATTACAGCAATTTTTGTTCTGGGTACTTAGTTAAGATAAATAGAGGCATATATCCTCAGTAAAGCTTATGCATGCACTTCTTTAGCAGCTTGGTCCATAATAACCAATAACTACAAACAGCCCAGAACTAGCAAGTGAGATGGCAATAGAAAAGTAGGAAAAAGAGGTTGTAATTCTACGTAGAAGTAACAAAACTATGTATAAATTAAAATTTAAATACTATTTATAGTTTTTCAAAAAATGAAGTTATTAGGTATAAATCTGTTAAAGCATAGGACTGTTATGCAGAAAACTAATGAAAGAAATCATAGATATAAATAGGTATTTCATGTTCATAGTTTGGAAAACTTAATATTGTAAAAATGTCATTCTTCTACTTATTTTGCAAATTAATTGTATAGTAGGATGAAAATACATATATTATATAGGAAAAAAAGAAGCAGCCCAAATATCCAACAGGAGAGTGGATGACAATATAGTTTTTTTTCCCATGTAAAATAAAAGTTTTCAATAATTGAATGAATAATCCACTGATATAAGGAAATACATAGATGACTCTTTTAAACTTAGGTTTAATTGTGTGAAACAGAAATAGTAGACCATACGATTTTATTCATATGATGTTCAAGAACAGATAAAACTAATCTATAGTGGTAGAAATCAGAATGGGAGCCAGATATGCATTGTGTGGTAGACTATTAAGGTACAAGGAAACTTTCAGAGTTAATAAAAATTATCTATACATTGAGGTGATAATATTATGGATGGTTTGCTTGGTCAAAGCTCATTGAATTGTAAATTTTTATTTTTATTTTATTTATTTATTTATTTATTTATTTGGTAACAGCGATCAAACTTGGGACCTTGCTTTTGAGAGGCAGGCAGCGGAACCACTGAGCTAAATCCCAGGCCCTGAATTGTACATTTTAGATCCTATTTACTTGTTTATAAATTTTACATATTAAAAAATCCCTCTGCCTCCCTCAAAATAAAGCAATTTCAGAGTAAGATGATTCCATCATGGAAGGATGGGTAGAGACAATGGATAAATTCTTCATTTTTTGTGGGGAGACTTGGTCATTATTGATTAATTCTGAACATTTTGAGAAAATTGAATATATACATGAATATTAAAATTTTAAATAAGGGAAAAATATGAGAAAGTGAAAAAATGGAAAGAAAGTATTTGTAAATAGGGAAGGGAGAAGTGGATAAGAGGGTACAGGGGTAAGGGGAATAGATGAGAACCAAGACCTGTCATGTAGAGGTGCAAGATCCCAATGATGAATGTAACTCTACTGTGTATCTAGAATGTACCAATAAACTCGATGAGAAAAAAAATAAGAAAACTTTAAAAGAATAGAAATCACACATCTAAGGTGCAATAAAACTTTGGAAATTGAATATGGAAAATATTTTCAAAGCTACTATAGACAGAGGCCGGGAATTTAGCTCAGTGGCACTGTGCCTACCTTTCAAGCTCAAGGTCCTGAGTTCAATACCCCATACCAAACAAAGCAAAGCAAAACAAAACTACTATACAGACAAGGAAACATTTAATCTAGAGTAAAAAATGTCAGGAAATAGCATAGAGAACGTAGAGAGTAGGACTAAGTTCAAATGTATTTGAATTCCAGTAATATCGATGAGTTTTATTTATCAGTTTAAAGATGTAGATAAGTATTTCTTTAGATAATGACAGTAAAGAAAATCCTAAGACATTATTTTCCAATGAATGCAGGGGGAAGACTATAAAATATTGTTAGTATTTACTATGGTTCTTCTATGTAGAAAGAGTGACAGTATTCTTCACGTATACTCTTAGAGGGGCACAAATGGAACAATCTTTTATTGAGGAATTTGGCAGGATATAACAGAATAAGAATTTCATTTTCCTCACAAAGTCTTTATGAATCTTGCCTACATACATGCAAATGCATGTGAACAATTTTATCTATGTGGCTATTAATTGTAATTTTATAATACAATATTTAAAATTTGAAAATTACACAAAACCAATTAAAAAGGGATAGGGAAATTTATAAGGCCTATATGTCATAGAATATATTCAGCATCTACAATAAAAGATGAAGTTTGTAGTGGCTTAGGAAGTCAAGCATATGTGATATATATGGCATAGGAAAAACATAGGAATATATCCCGAATTATAGACAGTCACTTCTTTCTTAGAGTGAATATTTGGGGTTTTTAACATATATGAAGATTTTCAATCTTACTCCCTATATACCTAGTTTGCTATCAATAAAGTGACAATATACTGATGTATATTTATTGTTATGTATTGTTTAAAATAGAAGAAAAATAAATGAAAGTAAGGCTGAAGTCTAACAAACAGAACACATCTTAGCATTGTAACTGTGAGATGTGTGCCTGCCTCAATCACTAATAAATACTAGTGATTATACTTTCACCCTCTGAAATACAGAGATTAGTGGCTGAAAGCAATATTCAGGCAAGGGAAATCTACATTTAGAGAATGATTATGTCACTTCAGTATGCTAAAGTGAAGTTTAAGGGAAATAGATTTTTTGGTGTGATAGAGACTTCATGAAGAGGGTAAGGAGGGGTGAGTAAGCAGGGGAAGAAATGCACGGAAATTATTTTCAGTATCATCTATACATTATGAGGATTTGGACAAGAAATTCTTGGGCTACCTTTCTAGAACTAATTTCCTAGGATTATAGATGCTAAACGTAGGTTCTGGAATTTAGAATTTTAAAGATATTATTTATTGGAAGTGTGCTTGTTTCAAGTAGAAGAAGTATTTCTTCAGATTCTGATAAAAAAGATGGCAAGATAAAGACATTTTTAAAGTTACAAAGTTTATTTCTGTTTTACTTTTGAGAAATTATAGATAATGTATGTTCATCAAGTATTGTACTAATTTAAATCTTTATCCTCGGACATTAATTCTGATTATTCATTTGAAAGTAACTATATATAAAATCCATAATATTTATGTTCAATAATTTAATCTAAAATGAAAAGGTATCGGAGGGTAAAAATAAATTTTGGATTTTTTTTTCCAAGGAAGTTGAGACTCACTTCTGGTGATGTGCATGTGCACATCATGGACCTGTACCCACATGTGCGCACGTGCACACGCGCACACACACACACACAAACACACACAAACACACACACACTGAGTCTAAAAGGTTAAATTAGAAGTCATTCAGAAAATTAAATATTTTGGAGAGCAGATTCTGTGCTGGTCTCCTTGAATGAAGCACAGGGTTTTGAACTCAACTCTCTCTCTGGCAGCTTGTATCCTACTGAGGTGGTAATGCTATTAACAAGAATAAGCAAAGAAAGGTGAAATGACATGCTGTTTTAATTGCTACAAAGAAATATAGAACAGAAAAGTGGATCAGAGCATGAAGTGACTGCAAAGGTGGGCATATTTATATGGGACTGGTGAGATCTGAATGAAGTAAATGAGTTATGCATGGGTCTATTTGGGGCATCCTATTTTAGGCAGAAAGATCAGCAAATACAAAAGTCCTGCATCAAGAATGCTCCTAGAGTACTGAAAGTACATCAAGGAGTTCAGTATCATTGGAGTACAGTGAGTGAGTAGGACAGCAGTAAGAATTCAGGTCAGAGAAGTCATTAGATGCCAAATAATATGGGGCACTTTAGGCATTGGCAAAGAGTTTGGATTTTATCTACTGTAATGTGAATCCTTTAGAGATTTTTTGAGCAGTAGGGTAGCATGACCCAAATTGCACTTTTGCTGCTTTTCAGAGATTAGATATAGGTCAAGACTGAAAAAAATGGTAGGTGAAGTAAGATTATAGGGAACAGACATCTGTCTGCTGCGGAGCTTCTGCTTTCCTAACTGCTGTCATTATACAAGTATTAGCACATTCATTTCCTCTCAAAGACAGTATATTTTTTAGTTACATAAAACAGTAACAGTGAAAGCTACAGAAAATGGTCAGAGTTTGAATATATTTTTAAAGAGAGCCTGCAGCACATTGTGAAAGATGAGGTATAAGATGGAGAGAAAAAATTTAAGAAACATGATGAGACTTGGAGCCCAAGAGCATTGTTTAATAGTAGTTATACTAAGGAAGAGGTGTCAGCAGAGAAGAGTCCTGAGGAAATAAAAGTTTTTCTGAGGTGCAATCTCTGAGATTAGCATTTATATGCAACTTTTTAAGGAGATACTTTCTGAAGAAAATAAGCAAATGGGGGAAAAAAAGGAAGAGCAGAAAGCCAAGCAAAGATACAGTGTCAGACAAAGTCCTAGACTATGTCTGATCCTAAGGGAACTCTGGTACATAGATTGTGTCTCAGTGTATTTTCTGATCTGGAGCCAGCATAAACTTTGAGGCACTTCAGGTTACTTGTGACTTCTAAGCAGCTCTAGAAGGAAAAGTGGCACACTCTTAGAAGTTCTGCATTATATCCCTCTGAAATTCTTATGGTGAAATGCAAATTCTCAGTGCGATGGTGCTTGAAGTTGATGCTGTTGAGAGATAATTAGGGTTAGATGAAATTAAGTGAGGGTTTGATGGGATTAGTGTCCTTATAAAAGATGATACACCAAGTGAGAACACCACAAGGGGGTGGCCATCTGAAAGTCGGGAAGGGGCCCTCAACACAATACAAATCAACATCAACTTGATCTTGGACCAGGGAGCCTCAAAAGCTGTGAGAAGATAAATGTTTATTGTTTAAGCTACACAATCTATGAAATTTTTCTAACAGTTCTAGATAACCTAGACAGAAAATTTCAAGTACAAGTATTAGACTCAAAGCATGGCAAAGCTGAGGAATGGCCAAAAGAAACAGAGAAGAGGATTCCTAGGCCCTTTTGTTGGAGCACCAACTACGGTGCACTGCAGTGTCTACTACAGAAATTAAAGTCCAAAGTTAACTTAGGGATGCACTGAGGCACATTAGATAATCAAATCTACTAAGTAGGCAGCTAATGATAAAAAAATTAGGAGACAGGAGAAAAATTAGGAGCTGGGGATTTAGCTCAGTGGTTCTGCCACCTGCCTTGCAAGTGCAAAGACCGAAGTTCCATCCCCGGTACCAAAAATGAAGCAAAAAAATAAAAGTAATAAAGAATGGATTGGCTATGATCAACTAGGAAGTGAATGTAGGTAAAGAGGCTAGTAACCACATGGGATACCCAAGAAGGGTGGTATACACCCATAACCTTGAGCAACTGTAATCTTTTTAATTTTCTCATTGTTTATTGGTACCACAGTGATATATGAGCAATAGTAATCTTATTTGAAAAACAAATGGTATGTCTTTCAAGAGATAACACCTGTAGCAGATCTGAAGACAATTGTATTTCTTCAGTCCATCCCTTTTCATGGAAAAAATTGATTTTTTTTCCTTCCCTGTATGCAGAAACATCATAAATACTATACCAATTGTGAAGATAAATTGGTTTAGGCCAAAGATATCTAAGTATATATCAGGGTATAATTGAGAATCTCATGGGTTTTAGAAGTACTTCTAGCTATTTATAAAATAGTCATAGAAAACTAATTTGAATAAAATAAGAACAAAACTAGAACAAATATAATCAGAGACAAAAAGGGAAAGATTACAACTGACATTCAAAAAATTAAAAAGGTCATTAGGCATTATTATGAATAACTATACACCAACAAATTTGAGAACCTAGAAAAGAAAAGGGGTAAACTCCTAGACATACACCTTACCAAGATGAAACCATGATTAATAATCATGACTGAATTATGCTCTACCAGACATTTAAAGAAGAGCCTATACCAATTCTTCACTTAGCCAAAAAAAAAAATAGAGGAAGGGATTCCTCCAAATATATTCTATCATCATCTTGGCACCAAATCAGATAAAGGTATAATAAAAAAGAAGAAGAATTATATATCAATATCCTTGAATATAGACACAGAAATCCTTAATTCAGGGAAATAAAAATTATTCCTTACATGTAAATTAATAAATGTGATTTATAGTATCAACAAAATGAAGTACAAAAACTATATGATCATCTCAATTGATACAAAAAGGTATATTTGATAAAATTCAACATCCTTTCATGATAAATATATGGAATAAATTAAGCATACAAAGAATGCAATTTAACAAAGTAAAGATCATTTATAACATGCCAAAAGCTAACATTATAACAAGGAAAAGATGAAAACTTTGTCTCTAAAACCTGGAACATAAAAAGAATGCTACTTTTTTCACTTTTATTAACATAGCGTTGAAACAATTAGGCAAGATAAAGAAATAAAGGACATCCAAATTGTAAGTGAAATTATCATTTTTTTGCAGAAAACCTCAAAACACAGAAAGCTGAAATACTTCAAGAATTAATAAACACATTCAGCATAATTACAGGAAACCAAATCAATATACAACAATCAACAGCACTGTTAAATGCCAATAGGGAATTAAGTGAAGTAGAAATCAAGAACCAGTCCCACTCACAATAGCTAAGAAAAATAAACAGTTAAGATCAAATTTACCAAACTGGTTAGAGGTGTATATATTAAGAATTATAAAATATTTATGAAAGAAATTCAAGTGGCACAAAAGATACTTCCCACGTTTATGAGTCAGAAGAATCAATGTCATTAAGATGTCCACTCTACCAAACTGATTTACAAAATCAATGCAATTCCTATCAAAATATCAATACTGTATTTCAGCACTTTATTTCCTAGAAAATACAACTCTAAACTTTATGTGAGACCACAGAACAATAAATAGTAAAAGACACTTTATGCAAAAAAACAAAAAACAAAAAACAAAAAACAGAAGGCATTAGAAAATGTTATAGTCCACCAAAAAACCACTATTGGCATAAAAGCAGACACATAGAAAAATGGTGCAAAATACAGAGCCTAAAAGAAAATCTATGCATCTAAAGCCAGCTGATTTTTCACAAAGATGCTAAGAACACATTAGAGAGAGGGCGGCCTTTTTAATAAATATTTCTAGGATAATTGAGTATTTATATGCAGAGGAATGAAGGTAGACTTCTGTCTTTGTCAGTAAAAACGTTTAACTGAAAATGGACTAAACATGTAAATGTAATACTTGAAACTATGAAAGTACTAGAAGAAAATATATGGGAAATGCTTCAGGACATTGGAATGGCACAGATTTTTGGACAGAAAAATGTGTAGGAAACAAAAACAAAAATAGACAACTCAGATTACATCAAACTAAAAGGTTTCTATAGAACAAAGAAAATAATCCACATAGTGCAAAAGACACCTACAGAATGGGAGAAAATACCAACAATGTATATATCTGACAAGAGATTGACATCCAGAATATAGATGTTCTCCAGAACCTCAATAGCAACAGCAAAAAGACCTTAAAATTGGGAAATGCTATTAAATAGGCAAACTAAAAAGAGTCATTGCTTCACCACAGTGAGAATGGTTAATACAAAAACAACTAAATATAACACATGGTGGTAAGAATGTGGATAAAAGGGAAATGTCTGCACCTTGTCATTGGGAATGTAAATTATTTGAATCATTATAAAGTCCTTGAAATATTATGAATAGAATTACCTGGTGAGCCAACTATCCTCCTCCTAGCTACTATATATCTAAAGTAAATAAAACCAATATATCAAAGAGATATTTACACTCTGATGTTCATTGCAGAATTGTATGTAATAGCCAAGAAATGGGGACCACTTGGGTGTATCAACTAATAAAGATATACAGAAAATATGGAATATTCACACAATGGAATACTATTTAGCCATAAAAGAAAACAGTAATGTTACTTGTGACGTATAGATCAAACTGGAGATCATTACGTTAAATGAAATAAGTCTGATTCAGAAAGAGAAGTACTGTGTGATCTCACTTAGATATGAAATGTAAACCAGTTTTTCTTATTAAGATTAATATAGCAAGGAGGTTATCTGAGGCTGAAGGCAGGAGGCAGTAATTGATGAATAGAGAATTGTTGATCACTGTGGACTAAATTGCAATTAGATAGGAAAGAGAAATTTTGGGCAAGGTATGATCAGTGTAATATATGCGCTGTATATGAAAGATAGGGGAACTTGGTAGACTTTACAAAAACCTGCCCTAGGAAACTGGTTCTAATGCAGTATAGAGCAAGTTAATTCATCTCCTTATACCTTCGTGTCCTCATGTATAACATGGGAATGATAGCACCCAAATCGCAGGTTTGATAAGAGGATTAAATAAATTTGTTAATAGTTGTAAAGTACTTTCTACAAATTCTACAACATAGAACGACACATTTAAAATATTATTAAATATTTAAAAACAAATATTACTCAGAATTTAATCCATTATCTGACAATGACCAGATAAATGAATGATCACAACTTTATTACCTTGAAATTGTTATTATACCCATTCAACAAATGAGGAACTGAGGCTTGGAGATGCTAAAGAATTTGTGAACAGTGAAGCCAGCACAGAAATCTCAGTAATCTCAACCTAGAGACCCAGTTTACCACCATACTGTATTTCCCCGTGGGGTAGACTCCTGCAGTTGTCCTTGAAAACTCCTCCCCTGTTCTTACTTATGTAAAGCCCAACAGAATAACTTTACCTCATGATAGCAAAGGCCACTTATGCTGTTCATTTTTGTACTCAACTTCAAAAGGGCTTAAACCATTGCCTTTCAGGCCATGGAAAATTTATGAGGCAGCTTATGGTCTCCATGTTAGAAACTGATGAAATCCTATTAATCTCCTCTCCACTAATTTGATTTGGTGTGTTCCTTTCATGGAAGACACCCGCTCATCATAAATCTGACAGGATTTGTGCTCATGCTGCATTGCTTTTATTATTATTGTATTACAGGGTTTCTGTAACTCGGATTTAGGATTACAGGCATAACTGCCAGAAATATTTACAGCAGCCTGCCATTCCCACATTTTTATAGCTTGGCTTGTTGCACAGTTTCTTTTAAAAACCTTTAAGGTTATTCCTTGCTTTCAGTTAGAAATACAATTTGTGTTCTATCTACAAGATCTGTTTGTGTTCTGATACAACTAAAGCCGTTTTTGGTTCTTTGTATTTTGATATCCTCACCAAAGAATTTGGAAATATTCTTAAAAGGAACATTTCCTAATTTAGTAAGTCATAATTAGGTATTACTCTTAATTGGTTGGAATTTTCATATTGCATCTTTAAAAATGTTCTTTGAAGACCTGCAATGTTACCGCAAATACTGCTCAAGTGTAATGTGAAAACTTGTAATGTGATTCTTAATTAGTTTTGAGAAAAGGAAAGCTTTTTCATTGTTGCACTGAAGAGGACATCTAGTTTTTTAAAAGACAAAGATAGTTATTAATTATATGCCAAGAATTTATTTTTAGTCAAAAACTCTGAGGTGTAAAGCAATTATCTAAATTAATTTTGAAATTATTAATGATAATTAATAGATAGAAATGGTGGGTCTTTTTCATAGGCCACACGGAATAATGTGTTTTCTGTATTATCTCATTAAAATGTCTTAACAATCTTGTAAGTTAATTGAATGTCTTAAAGAAATGCAATATAAAATGCATTTGATTTCCAAGAATACAAACAATTTACACTTTAAGAAGCACTAAATTCTCATATTATAGATAGGGTATTCTTTGAGAAGGTTTTATTTCTGGATCTATCCTTTCTGATCTAGTAGCTCTGTGCCACAGACCCTTGATCAAACCTGTGATCAAACTTACACTCAAAGTGAGCTTTTCTCTAGACAGTATTTTCAGTTTATATTTTCTTATTTGTAAATATGTAAGAACATATATCCTCTGAGCTTTTTTTTTAACTTAAGATTTGAAAATACAGTAAGAGTAGAGTGAAGAATGTGGAGTATTTCTTTGTATTTATTTCTCCATGTAATTATATGGAGAAATTCCACAAGTTAGAACTTTCTTCGGAGGAGTCCTTTTGTTGTATCATATGTTGGAAGAGGGTTGATGTATATCGTAAGTTTCTGCTTGGACCTCTGCAATGATGCAACCTGAGAAGCCTCACTAACCAAGAGATAGAAAACTAGTGCATGTAAATCTGATAGTTAATTCTACCTAAAGTGAAAAATAACTTTGGTGAAAAAAAATAAGAAGAAGGTTAATCTTTTGAAGACTTGTACTTTTTATTCATTTTCTCAGTGACTAAAACAAAACATGGGAATCGATGATGAACAAAAAATTGAGGGACTATTAGATCCTAACTCAAGTGAGGATATTAACAAATTAGTGAGATACAGAACTAATAGCTAGGAGAGAAGGGCTGGGTGGCTAACTAAGCATATAGATGTAAATATATTTTTATTTTGACCATAAATAGATTTGTTTAGATAAAGAGTACAAGAGCTGAAAATAGAGTTTCATACAGTGAATAGTTTTATCTGGGGGATTTGAATCGAGGGCTAGGGCAATGGAGATTTAACTTTCATTTTGGACAAAGTTTAAATCCTTTTGACTAGGAATTTATTCATGAGTGATGTGTAATATTTAAAAATAATAAAAATTTAAAAGGAAAAATTATGTTAGTCACATGCTTGGGCCAAAATCTAATGAAGTAAAATATTGTTGTATGTCATTGGGAAAAAGTATGAGGTACTACTTTCATATGGGTTGGGATGGACTAACCAAAGCTCCTTTTAGGACTTTTCTGTGACTGCCTTGTTACCATTTTATAAAGATATGCTAACTTTTAGAAAATATTTATTAATATGCTGTCCTTTGTGATCCATTTTCTGAAGCTTATTTCCCAAATTAAAATACACGGTATCCCCTTTATTGGTACCTTTCATCCCTCCTATGCTGATCATTCTCCCTCTTTTTATCCTGCTCTCATAGGCTCCCTGACTAACGGGCTTTCTGTTGGGTTTTGGATTTGGGGGCCCATAGGATGGATATTAGAACATGGAGAGAAAGGTTGTCATTTTGTTTTTGAGTCCGTCCATTTTTCAGCTGCATATTGGCAGTAATCCTATCCCCCCTAATTGGAACTCTTGTGGGAGTGGCTAAAGGGCAATAGGGGCCCTCTGTGGCTTCCGCTCACTGTTGGGTCCTTGGCCGCCTTATGACATTATTTCCTCCTCTTGCTCCTTCCAACCCAGACTGGTAAACAGTTTCCTGTCTTGCTGCTTTCGGGGCAACTCAACATGACTTTTAGTGTCTTCCTCCAGCCCATATTCTCCTCAGTAATGACTTTTCTGTTAAACTGTCAAGAGCAGATTTGGATTTCGAGCCTGACTGACGCATCCTCTTTAGGGGCTCATTATAAGAAGTCTCAATGTAGCTGTTGTCACAGCATCGATGTGGTCATTTAATCTTTTTAATCTGACAACTACACATGAAATCTATCTCCTGTTTACTGTAATTTACACACACACGCACGCGCGCTCACACACACACATATAATATATATCCTTATCATATCTTCTGCCTCTCTATTACTGTAGGGCCAACGTCATTTACTACCCAATGAGTATAACATCTGCTATGTTAGCATCCTTTAGGGAACTATAATTAACACTGTGTGTGTGTGTACATGCACATGGCTGCATACATGCACACCTTTTTATACATCTGGTTGATTATAGCTTATGGAAACACAGTTTACATTAGCTGCTTAAAAGACAGCTTCTATGAATATTTGTGCACAGCTTTTTTAATGTTAGAGTGAGTTTTTATGATAAATGCATAGGAATAAAATCACTGGTTCATACTGGAATTGGACGATTAGTTTTATAAGAAGCTGCCCTAATATCTGCCATAATGTCTGTACTAGGTATACCTCTACTAATATTGTATTAGTTCCAGTTTCTTTGCCTAGTCACTATTTTATATATTTTTTTTTATTGAGTTTATTGGTACATTTAGGGATACAGTACAGTTACATTCATTGTTGGGATCATGTACCTTTACATGGCAAGTCTTGATTCTCATTTTTTTCCCCTTACCTCTGCCCTCCCTTCACCCCCTCCTCCCCTCCCCATCTACAAACACTTTATTTTCATCTTTTCATTCTCTCACATTTTTTTCTTTTCCCTTTTTGTTCTTCCCCTACGCATCACACCTTCCCTACACCTTTAGCTCCTTTCCTCCCATTTCTAAATGTCAGTAATCTTATTAGAATCTTATGCATTGTTGCAGAATATTCACACCAGGGAAACTATTTGGTATTTACACATGTGGGACTTATTTATTTCACTTAGGAGTATATCTTCAATATGTATCCATTTTCCTATGAATGAATCTATTCTCTCACTCTTTACGGCTGAGTAATATTCCGTTTTATAGAAAAACCACAACTTCTTTATC
>NW_022900949.1:57093224-57105688 GCF_012274545.1 Fukomys damarensis
CGGGGGCTCCCGTGCAGGCCGGGAGCTCGCGCGCACGCCGCCAGGTGATCGCAGGCAGGCAGGCCACTATTTTATATTTTAACCATTCTATGAGGTGTATAATGGTGTCTCATTGTTGTTTTAATATACATTAACATAATGACAGGTGCCATTGACTTTACTTGTCATCTACACAGATCCTCTTCCATTGTTTGCTTATGTTGAGCTTTGAAGATTATGTATATACTTTAGATTTGATATATATATACATATGTGGCGTATTGGTCAATTTGGGCTGTTTTAACAAAATACTACAAATTGGGTGTTTTACAAAAGTTTAGTAGGTAAGGAGGCTGAGAAGACCAAGGTAAAGATGCAAGTCATGTTGCTTTCTGATAAGGGCTCTCACTCTAAGTTGTAGTCACTTTCTATATCCTTACATAGGGAAGAGAGAGTGGGGGTAGAATATCCTTTTCTAGGGCATTAATCCTATAGATGAGGCTTTGCTTTTATAACCTTCCTTAATTTAGTTGCTTCATTGGCGCACTCATCTCCAAATAAAGCCATCATGAGTGGTTAGAGATTCAACATATGCATCTGGGGGAGGGGAGGGCAGGAATGTGCACAATGTGCAATCCTTTATGTGTAATTTACAAATATCTTCCCTGAGTATGTAACTAATATGTACATTCTCCTGTGAGTCTTTCATATCTAAATGTTTTAAAATTCTAATGAAATCATCAAATATATCACATTTCTATGAATAATGCTTTTTGTGTCAAGTCTATAAATTCTATGCCTAGGTCTAAATTCTGATAATCTTTTTTAGACTTGCATTTTACATTGAAGCATATTTCCTATTTTTAGTTAAATTTAGGTTTAAATTTTGATCAAAAATTTTTTTAGCCCATGGATGTCTAATTGTTCCAGCCCCATTTTTGAAAGGCTTTC
Organism: Fukomys damarensis; assembly: GCF_012274545.1. NCBI lineage: Eukaryota > Metazoa > Chordata > Mammalia > Rodentia > Bathyergidae > Fukomys > Fukomys damarensis. The sequence continues at coordinate 57,094,155 of NW_022900949.1, forward strand.
TTTCATGAACTGTTTGTTTATATTTGTTAAAAATCATATGAGGATATTTTTCTGTATTTTTCCTGTGTTCTGTTTCTTTTCTTCTATTGATGCCTGTGTCTAACTTTCCATGAAGTCTTAAGTTCTGTAGGCATATGGGATGTCTTGAAATCAAGTAAACTGATTTTAGCCACTTAGTCCTCCTTTTCAAAATTGTTAAGGCATTTTAGTGCCTTTCCTTTCCCTATAAATTTCAGAATGACCTTGTCTATATCAATGAAAATTCTTACTAGACTGTTAGGAATTTTTTTTTCCCCCTGGTACCATAAATAAAACTCAGGACCTTGCCCTTGCCAGGTAGGCCCAGTGTCATCAAGCTACATCTTGAGCCCTGTTACTGGACTTTTGATAGAAATTGTGCTAAAACTATAGAACTTTTTGAGTGACTTGACATCTTATTTGTGTTCAAGACACTAATATGGCATGTCTATTTATTTGTTTTGGTCATCTTTAACTTCTTTCATAAGCATTTTGTAATTTTTATCATACCAATTCTGTATATGCTTTGCTAAGTCCATGCCAAAGAATTTTATCTTCTTTGAAGCTATTTTAAATTGGATATATTAAGGGCCAGGTATTTAGCTCAGTTGTTCGGTGGCCTGCCTTGCAAGCGCAAGGACCTGAGTTCAACCCCTAGCACCAAAAATAAAAAATAAAAAAAAAATTGTATATATTGTATCTTAGTTTTGGTTTCTGCATGTCTATTGTTAGTATATAAAAATACAACTCATTTTTATATATTTCAATATTCTTATAGGGAAGAAAAAAACTGGTAACTTTTCTATGGGGAATGACTTTTCAAGACATTTTTGAGAACAATATGCTTTCATTTTAAAAATTTGTTTAAAACAAAACACTTAGAAACTGAGGAGTAAATGTCAGAGTAGCTATGCTATTTTGGACAAGCTACTCAGTAGCTTCATAGAGTATCTACTTAGCACACTTTGTCATTATCATTGTTCCTTGTAGGCTCATTGGTACATGTTGTACTCAAGTTTTTATAGTGCTTTTAAGCAGAAATTTCACTCTGTATAAAACAACCCTTTTGAAAAGAAATAGCCTTCCTTGAATGTAGACAACTACAAAATGATAAGAGCTTTGCTTTCAAAGTAGGGTTTTATTAAAAATATATTTTGATTTTAGATTTATAAATCATCTTTCTGGATTAGTTGCATAATACGTAAATTATTTTTATAACTTTCTGAATAGATACAGCCAAAACATGTAAAAAGAAATTAAATATACCCAAAGGTATCAGCTTGTGGCTGATGGGATGTTTTATTACATTGTTCTACTCACTGAATTTTTTTAGTTGACCAAATCAGCATTATTTTAAGCTGCCTTTGAATGTGTTTATAGAAAAAAAGAGACTTAATTATAGAAGCAATTTTACAGGAGGTAATTTTCAAGTGATTCATAATCTCTCTATAGAAAGTACATAAAAATGAGAATAAACCAGCAAAATACTAACAAATTAAAATATCTTTTTGTACAATCTCTCAGAAGTAGAATCTAGTGTATTTCTGAGTTCACCTTTCTCTTTCTGAACCTAAAAGATGAAATAGTGGATTGGTTTGTGCATAGCAGGTTTTCAAGAACAGCTTTTGGAAATCAAGCTAACTGAACACATATTTTTCCATTTAGTAGAGAAGTTCATAGGATAAGGATTTGTGTGTTTTACCCACATAACTTTCATAGTGTAATTTTTCTGCCTCTTATATTAATACATTTATTTATTTCTCTTACTATATCTATGATTTGGTATGAATTTATCATTCCCATGTTATATATGAGGAAGCTAAGGTATAAAAAGATTAATTTACTCACTCATTATAGTATTAAAATCAGCTTTTTAGTGAAGGATATTTATATTCAGTCTACCAATTTCTCATATCTACCAATCATATCTCTCATAGACAGTGCTCACTATTATACAGATGTACTTCATAAATAGAAAAGCATTTAATTTAGACTTTATTAGATGGAACTGGCCTAGAGGAAGACACAAAAAAAGAACACACTATTGCATCCTTGGACCTCAGTTATCTTCTAAATCCACTCTCAGTACTATGCAGGCCAATTTGATGTTACCTGCTGCTAAGTGCAATTTATAATATAAAATAACTTTAATCATGCAAATACTGTATGTATTGCTTTGTGCTAAAATGAGTTGAATAGAACTCTTTGTATTTATAATGCTATGTTTCCTCAAATTCTGCAAAGATAATTTTGCATTTCATCATGTATTGTAGTGTTAATTTTAAAGTTTATTAAAGCACTAGGAAATTTTTGTCTAGCTGTTATTCTGCCAAAATATACTTTTCTAATTTGATAGGATGCAATTTGATTTTTAAAAGTCCAGATGCCTGAATATTCCTGTCAAAGTACATGTTTTCTAGGCCATTTAAGATAATGAGTTTATTTATTAAGTGTCTCATAACTACAACATAAGAATTTCACTATCAAATATTGCTTATATAAAATAACATTATCATGAAAATGTATGTTACATACCTATAGCTTTTAGGAGGAGTTACTTCTCTACAAACATATGCAGATAGTTTTTAAAAATTGTGGAAAAATAATATTCCATTTGAAGATATTCTGAATTGTAAACAACTGCCAGCATTGTAAAGTGGGTGTCACTAAATGCAGTAACAATTTCATAGATTTGAAAAAGCTAACATAGCTTATTAATATTTATATAAATTCTTGTAGAGGTCTACAATAATTGGGCTTTGAGAAAATAACAATGTATAAAATGCAGGTACCTATCAGGCTTACTTCACACTACCGAAGTGGAATGGAAATGAAAGACTGGAGTATTATAGAGTTTGCAAAATTTAAATTGCCAGTGAATAAGAGTAAACATTCTTAAGTTGTAATTTCTTCCTTCAAAGTTGAAAGCATTCTATAGCACAAGGATTATTGTTTAAAATATATAACTTGTAGAAACAAGAAAAGAAAGAGATTAGAATAAAAAATATAAAGAAATATTTTGTAAATAAGGAGAGGAGGAGGAGTTGAAGGGAAAGAGAGGGAATGGGGGAAAACAGGCAGCAAGAGATGTACTGTATATGTACAAATTCCCAACAATGAATATTGCCATTATGTATATATTATGTGTATCAAGAAAATGTAAAACATACGGCATTACTTATGAAACATCAGCACATAAATTTTGATTTCAGATTCATATTTGTACATTTGTAACATGATTGTAAAATTTTAGCTAGTTCTCATATATGAATTTCAACTTATAATATTAGTGATATTTTTGTTGTATTTGTTGAATGTTTATTATGTATTGAGCCCACTAGTAAACTCTTTCCATCATAATCTCATTATTCCTCTGTTAGACCCTGAAAGGTGAGTATTGCCCCTATGATGGAGAAACTGAAATGTTAAGACATTTGCCAAAAATATTAACAGTAGGAACTTGACAAACTGAAATTGAACTTGAGTCTATTTACAATCAGTGCTGTTTTTCATCCCCCCCCCTTTTTTTTTTTTGCTCTTTCCTATAGAAATGAGTGCTCCATTACATGGAAAAGCAACCAGCACCTTCTTTTCTTATTCAGATATTACCTAGACTGTATTAGGAAACTACTGTGAGAGACAGTTTATGATTAGTAGAGTAAGGGTGATCTTTTTAGTGCCACCTTCATACCAGGTTTGGTTTATGTACTCTTGAAGTAGACAGAGAGAAAGTCTTGCAGGAGAATGCTTGTAGTGAGAAGTGAAATGAGAGTAGAATAGTAAAGTGGAAATATGTATTAAGCATGTTTACGGATTTAGACAGTTTTAGCCTCAGTCTGATCTTGAAGATTAACTCATATAAAATACACATCTAAGTGTATGCTCATCAGAGCCAAGGGAATGGGACTTCCACACTTCTACAGTAGTTGTTTGCAAGTTATGTTAGTCTTTGGGAGATTTATACGCCCAGGGGCAAAGGGAGGTGATAAATTCAGAAGCAAACATGGGCTCAGTAAAAATAGGTAAAACAGGTTCAAGATCAGATTTTTAGATGAGACAAATTCTCTACAATTCCTTGTTTAAGAATCCCCCATCCCAAGTGATACTTTCTACATTATTTATCAAACTTGGCACTAAACACTTGAAACAGTGGAAATATTTCAGTACCAGAAATGATTGAAACAAAATACTTGTTTAAATGTTGCTATCAAACTGTGTCAAATTCGGTTTGCTACATGGAATGGTAATACACCAACCCTTCACTTGTTGGGGAAGATAAACATATCACATTCATGATAGCACTGCAAACTCTTCTTTGTGTGTTAAGGATGTGGGGGTCTACCTTACAAAAATTCCCCAGAATGCCTAGAGATGTTGACATACAGCCAGCTAATTTTTCCCATTTCTTTATGGTGTTGTTTTAAGTAAGGTTCTGATTGTTTGAAAAATGATATTACAGATCATTAGAGCCCAAGTTTCTATGTCACTCCAGGTATTTGTGCTTGCTCGTCACAGACACTCACCTACTTTACTGCCATCACCAAAGGTACTGACTCTGTGCTGACTCATAATAACGCATCTCCTATTCTCTAGATGACTTCATTAGGATAGAGTTTCTATGACAGAAAAAATTGCTTGATACAGGATGTTTATTTTCTACTAACTCTCTCCCTTTCAGAGAACTCATCTTCTGTTTGGGTAAGTCACATATTTTATTTGTTTCTCTTGGGACTTAGCCCACCAAAAATCAAAGAGTTCACTACACTTTTGTTTTTTTGGTTCTGAATGCTATATTAAGAAATGTTTTTATCATTATCATAGTATAATGAGTTTATAATTATGACCAACAATCTTTTTCTTAATAATTAATAGCTAAATTTGTTAAATTTTTAATTGTAGAAATCAATGTGTATGTACTGTGTACAAACATAAAATACATTGAGTAGTGTTAATAATTAAAATGTTCCCCATGCAGGGATATGTGTTATTTTTTTCCTCTTGAGATGACAGCAGGATGAATTTATAGAAAAAAGTAGTAACTTGTGCAGGGGATTATTTTCCTAGGGATGCAATAGGGAACTACCACATATTGTGTTTCTTAAAACAGCAGTATTTTCTGTATTGTGGAGACTAGAGTCCATGACCAAAATAGCAGACAGAAGTGATTCTTCCTGGGCAAGAATCTATCTCATCTTCCTGGTTTGGGGCAACAATTGACAATCCTTAGCTTTTTTTGTTTTGCTGATTAAATATTGAGATATGCACCTTTGTCTTCACCTGGCTCTCTTCCCTGTCTCATTGCACATCACCTACTTCTAAGGACATGGATTATATGGTGCTGAGAGCCCACAATACATGAGTATAACCACACCTTCATTAATTATATGTGCAACTACGCAACTACGCAACTCCAAATAAGGTCACAGTGTAGTACTGAGAATAGTATTTCAATGTATCTTTTTTGTTTGGAGGAGGTGGAACGCAATTCAATCTGCACACAATACACAAAAACTCTGCAGAATCTGGTCCTTATATTTGGGTGGGGGCTGATGCTGAAGAGTTTTTTTTTATCATGAATGAGTGCTGCATTTTGTCACATGCTTTTTCTGCATCTATTGAGATGATCATATATTTTTTTGTCCTTGACTCTGTCAATATAGTGTATTACATTTATTCATTTACATATATTGAACCATCCTTGCACTCCTGGGATAAATCCAATTTGGTCAGGGTGTAGTATCTTCTTGATGCCCTTGTTTCCCAGTATCATATTGAGGATCTTTTTATCTATGTTCATTAGGGAGATTGGCCTATAGTTCTCTTTTTTATTTTGGTCTTTCTCTGGTTTGGGAATCAAAGAAATACTTGCTTCCAGGAATGAATTTGGAAGTTTTGCTTCCCCTTCAATTTCTTTGAAAATTTTAATGAGTATTGGCATATACATCTTCTCTAAATGTGGAAATACTACTCAGCCATAAAGAATGAGAAATTAGATTCATTCACAGGAAAATGGATACATATTGAAGATATACTCCTAAGTGGAATAAATAAGTCACACATGTGTAAATACTGAATAGTTTCTCTGGTGTGAAAAACTAAAATAGTACATAAGATCCTAATGATATAATTGGCAATGTGAAATAGGAATAAATGGGCTAAAGGTGTAGGGAAAGTGGGAAGGGTAGGGGAAAGGTAATAAGGGAAAAGAAAAAAATATGAGAAAATGAAAAAAGGGAAATAAAGTGTTTGTAAATGGGAAGGTGAGGAGGGGGTGAAAGGAGGGCAGGGACAAGGGGAAAAAATGTGAACCAAGACCTGTCATGTAAAGGTACAAGGTCCCAATGATGAATGTAACTGTACTGTATACATAAAATGTACCAATAACCTCAATTAAAAAAAACTCTGCAGAAAATTGAAATAGATGGTATTGATAAAGAGCATCTATGAAAAACCAACAGCTAACATCATATTAAATGGTCAAAAATTGAAAACTTTCATGCTAAAATCAGGAATAAAACAAAGATGTATGTCCATTGTCACCACCCCTCTCCAATATAGTTCTATAAATATTAAACAATTGATAAGAAAAAGAAACAAAAGGAATAAAGATATGAAAGGAAGAATTTAAATTATCATTATTTGCTGATGATATGATACTCTACATAGAAGACCCAAAAAACTCCACCAAGGACTTCTAGACTCAATTGACAGATTCAGTACAGTAGCTGTATACAAGGTCAATACTCAAAAATTGATAGTCTTCTTGTACACAAATAACAGACTAACTGAGAGATAAATTAGGGAAACAATACCTTTCACAATAACTTCCAAAAAAATTAAATATCTAGGAATCAATCTAATGAAGGAAGCAAAAGACCTCTATACTAAAAACTAGAGCAAACTGAGAAATGTGATCAAAGAGGATATAAGAAAATGGAAAGCCATCCCTTGCTCCTGGGTAGGAAGAATCAACATAGTGAAAATGGCCATACTTTCAAAACTTCTATACAGATTCAATACAATCCTTATTGAAATCCCAACAGTATATTTTACAGAACTTGAGAAAACAATCCAAAAATTCATTTGGGATCAGATGAGGCCTAGAATAGCAAAAGCCATTTTAGGCAACAGAAACATAACAGGGGGTATAACAATCCTTAACTTGAAACTGTACTGCAAAGTCCCTGTGATAAAAAGAACATGGTACTGGCAAAGAAACAGACCCAAGGATCAGTGGAATAGATTAGAGGATGCAGAAACAACTCCAGATGTACTCGGCTCCCTCATCTTTGGCAAAAGAGCCAAGCATCCTCACTGGAGGAAAGATAGCCTCTTCAATACACTGTATTGGACAAACTGGATTTCAACCTGCCAATGATTTAAACTAGACCCCTATATTTCACCATGCACTAAACTAAAATCCAAGTCAATTAAAGATCTAACTATTAAGACAGAAACACTGAACTTGCTGGAAGATAAGTTAGGTAGAACTTTTGAAGACACTGGCATAGGAAAAGACTTTATGAGAAAATTCTCAGTAGAGTGGGAACTAGCACAAAGAATCAACAACTGGGATCTCATCACATTAAAAAGCTTCTGCACTGTAAGAGAACCACCAACAGAACTAAGAAGACAAACTAAAATGTGGGGAAAAAATTTACCAGCTATTCTTCAGAAAAAGGTCTGTGATCCAGAATATATAAAGAATTCAAAAAATTAAGACCCCCCAAATATAAAGAACCACTTCAAAAATGGGCATCTGAAATGAACAGACATATCTCAGACAAAGAAGTAAAATCAACAAATAAATATATGAAAAAATGTTCCACATCACTGGTCATTATAGAGATGCAGTTGAAAACAACACTGAGACTTCACCTCACCCCAGAAAGAATGACAACTATCAAAAAATCAACCAATAACAAATGCTGGCAGGGTTGATGGGAGAAAGGAACCATTCTCCATTTTTTGGTGGGAGTGCTAACTGTAGCAACCACTGTGATAATCAATATGGAGATACCAATATGGAGTAGAGGTCCCATTTGACCCAGCTATCCTCTATTGGGTATCTTTCCATAAGAATTAAAAGAATCGTACCAGAGCAATATATATGCACCCATTTTTATAGCGGCACAGTTTACTATAGCTAAAATTTGGAAACAGCCCTATTGCCCATTAACAGGAGGCTGGATAAAGAAGATGTGGGTTTTCTATAAAATGGAATACTACTCAGACATAAAGAATGAGAAACTAGAGTCATGCATGGCCAAATATATGCATATTGAGTCCATATTCTTAAGTGAAATAAACAGTATACCCATGTAAATACTGAATAGTTTCTCTGGTGTGAAGAACTGAAAGTGTAAATAAGGTTCAAATTATATAACTGATAATGTGAAATAGGAAGAAAAGGACTAAGGATTAGAGGAAGTTGGGAAGGGTAGGGGAAAGGAAAGAAGAGCAAAAAACTATGAGAAAAGGAAAAAATGGAAACAAAGTCTTTGTAAGTAGGGCAGGGTGGAATGGGTGAACAGAGGGAGGGTATGGAGAAAAAAATAAGAACCGAGATACATCATGTAAAGCTACAAGTTCTCAATGATTAGTGTAACTATACTGTATACCTAAAAAGTACCAATACACTTAAAAAAAAAAAAGAAAGCTTTGAGATTTAACATGAAAAGAAGCCTTTCTGGGTAGAGCAAAAAAGGATAAAGTCACAAAAACAAAGTTTTCTAATTTTCAAAGTAATATAATCAGTTACTAGTCATCAGAGGTTGATATTTATAAATTTATGTATAAAGTTTATTGCAGCATAGAATAATCATACAGTGCCAAAACAACCTGTAAAATTGTTTGATGATGTATATTTAGTAATTTCAAAGAAGAAATACAGTACAGCACATTGAGAGTTATCACTATAACTGCCTCAATCACTGACAAAATTATATATTGCCTTTTGATGATGCAATATGAACCTAGGATTTGAAATATTAATTTAAGCAATGTGTAACCTGAACTTAGTCAAATTTTGACATTATCATCCTATTGGTGGTATTCAGGAGATGACAAAATTTAAACAATGTTACAATGAAAAAGACAATAGTCTAGCATGCTGAAATTCTCAATACAGACTGGGATTATTTTTTAAAGGCAAGAAAAGAAGCAAGAGAGGAGGAGAAACGATGGAGAAAGAGAAAGAATAACCACACCTTATAGATGTGTGAATCTAGATAAGATTTTGGATAGAAAAAGTAGAATAAAAAGATAATGTAAAAGACTCTTAGGACATTTTGGGAAATGTGAGTATAGACAGGATGTTAGATAATATTTATAATTTTGTAGGTATGTTTTTAGTATTACATTTATGTAAGAGAATGTTCTTACTTTTAGCAGACACATACTGAAGGATTGTCACTGTGACTACAACTTACTTTCAAATAAGTCAAAGAAAATAAAAGGATAGATGTGCAGAAACATCTAAGGCAAAGGTGGAAAAATGTAAACAACTTGTGAATTAAGCCAAAGATAAACAGATATTTGTTGAATCATTCTTTGTGTGTTTGATAACTTTCAAAACAAAAGGACATAAATCACACGGTTTTATGCTAGCTAAATTAATTCTGGAATTTAATTACTTGATTCTTTTCAGGCAAAATATTTGAATGGTCTGCAATGCTCCATAGAGAACACTTAAAAGAATCTTTACATCTGGCTACAGTTTTTGACAATAGTATATTTGCCATAATTTGGCACCCTGATTAGAATGTGTAAGTATTTTTCATTACATCCAAGTTTTTTTATGTTTTTGTTTTTTATTTTTCAGAGTTGATATTAGAAAATCAGGGGCCTTCTCCAGGCTCTCAATATCCTGAGAAAATAATTGAGTAGGATACCACAAAAGAGCAGCAAGATCAAAGATTTATTTGGAAAATCAAAATACTCTCCAAAGTTTTGGAGCAGGCAACTGAAAATAGCTCATGCTCCCCAGGGACTGGGAGCTGAGGGGTTTTAAGATTAGAATTTGATGTGGGCCTGAGGGGTTGGTCCTAATGTTTTGTCCCTGTCAATGAGCAGCTTGCTGCTACCTTTCCATTGTTCACCAAGGTGGGCCTTTTTTTCTATAGCTGTTTCCCTATTTACTTCAAACCTCGTAGATCTTAGTAAAAATTGTAATTTTAACAGGTGATAATAAAAATTTGAATAAATTACCAAGAATGAGTCAATCCTTGGTTTTCTGTAAACTATTTTATTGGACCAAAGATTTAGCTCAGTGGTGTCAGAGTCTACCTCTCAAGCAGAAGGTCCCGAGTTCGAGCTCTGGTTAAAAAAAAAAAGTATATATATACTCAGTAATGTGGGCTCAAGTGTCAGGTCACTTGTGTTATTTCAAACTGGACAATTATTTAGCAGTTTTTGTTTTGATTTCCTTACTTGCCAGGGGACAACACTGTAGCTCCTCATTTGAGATTTTGTGTACTAGGTGAGGTACTCCATTAAGAGCACACTACACATATCAACTGGTTTAAACTGGTGATTCATTAAAGAACTTGACTTTATCCTATGCTGTTTAGAAATAAAGCATTGTAAGTAATTTCTAGCAACTCAATTAGTCCTTTTTATTTCTAGAGTGATCTATTATTATGTTAAACTACTGGATTAAGAGTAGTTTCATTGAAATGACTACATAAAAACAAATTTTAAAACAGGTTTTCAAACAGAAAGGTAGAAGGATGTTTTTTTCTAGTACTAACTTTTGAAAACATTATGCTGTGTAAAAGTTCCCCAGAGAAAATGAAACTGCTTATTTTTTGATGAATGATCATTGTTCCATAAGTTACTGAATGTGAGCGAAACATTATGCTTAGCCTTCATATTTTCTCTCAAAGTTAACATGCAGAAAGCCAGAGTAATATGGTCCATTAAGGACTCAGTTACAGATTTGCTTTAAAAAAAATCTCTTTCCTGTCTGTTTTTCCTTTCTTATTTAAAAAGACACCTTCTGGATATCCTTGGAACTATAATAGAATCTAAAGTAAGCAGAGTGAAAACAGCAGACATTATCTCTTCATTCACAGCTGCAATGGTCTAGCAGGAAGGAAGGAATCTAAGCAAAAAATTTCAATATACCAAGATGTGTTTTGTCAAAAAATTTCGATACTGTGAAAAATTAAATAATGAAAGGGAGCTGAAGCTTTGTACAAACACAAACACAGCTATTAAATAAGAATGCTGTGTAATCTGAAAATAGCCGCTCAGACATTGTGCAATTTAACCTATGTACATTGCCCTGCTGGACACAATAAGGCTTCTTTTCAATGAGCAATTCTTTTGACTACAGTGTCTAAAGTTCGTGCCAGATGTCCAATTTTATTAGGCCTCTTATACTCTAATAATGGAAAGGCATTCTTTTCAGTGTGTTCACATGGCTGAACTTTCAGAGACTGCTGTGCGATTCTATTTTTTCCTGTAAAATATTTAAAATATAAAATAGTCTATACCAAATAGTACAACAGAAA
>NW_022900949.1:57105872-57122637 GCF_012274545.1 Fukomys damarensis
ATATAAAATATATATACCCATTATCTATTCTTATCAGGTCTTTCCATTTGGCATACCTCTTTTAGATTTTTAGTACAAACTATACAGTACTGACATAGTTGAAATCCCTGTATATGATTTTTCCATTCTTTCCCATTCTTTTTTCATGGTGAATCCCAAAGTATTCAATTTGTATTTCTATGTGAATATTTACAGTGTTCCTATCATATTTAGCTCAGTGAAAAGGCCATTGGTTCAATCTGCAACAGTAAAAACAAATCAAAACAACAACCAAATATTTTGAACTGTTCATAAATAATTGAAATCAGTATCTTTCGCTACCTACTTGTGACATATTAGTTCATGTTCACTGATTATTTTTGGAATGACTTGTCTGTCCTCATCTCCTATTTGCATTCTTATAGATGATACATCCTAATCTTTTGTCAGTTATGTGATATAAAATTATCCTTACCCTATCTTTGTCTAGTAACTTTTAATTGACAGAAGTTTATTGTATATGATGGATAACAAATATTTTTATCTTTGTATTGCTTCTAAGATTTCTACTCAAATATGATGCATCTTTTTATTCATCATTGGACTTGGTATGCTTAGTTTCTTTTTAATTTTGAAAAAGGTATCATATTTGTTTATGTTATATGTTTTGTTTTGTTATAATACTATTAGTGTTTTGTTAAATAATTCAACTGTGTGTACATTATACACAGTTTAGTACATGTGCATTTGCAATTTTATATTACAGATACCTGCATTTCAAATATTCATTTATATTAATTACTATACAGTAATAGAGCTCTTATACTACATATTATGTAGGTCCTTGTTTTGTATTTATTGCTGTTTCTTTAATTGTATTTTAGTTAATATCGATATTGCTATGCCTTTTTGCTATGTGTGTTTGTACTACTTAATTTGTTATCATTAGTTTTAGATGTATATTTTTAAAGTAGTGTATGGCTTGATTTAAAAAAATTGAAATATATTTGTCATTTGTAAGGGGATTAATCTACATTGCCGAAATATTTGGAGTTACTTCAAAAATTTTACTTTTTTGTTTATAGGTGTCATAATTTTTTTCTTTTTTATCTCCTTTTTCATCTTTATTATTCATCAGGTCTTCAAATTTCTTTTAGCATTTCTTATTTCTTGTTTTCTGCCTTTCTTTTTCTCTTTGTCCTGCTGGCTTATAAGCTACAGACAATATGCTTCATTGTGTGAATCCTTAAATTTTACTTCATAGACATAAGGAAAATTTTCCATTAAATCTAATGCTAATTCTGCATGCCTATTCTGTCCTAAACTCTATCATAATTTAGGCCCCTTGCTTATCATATTTGATAGTGTATCATCTTGTTACTGTTGTTTCAAAATTCAGATTTTTAAAACAAAACATAGTTACTTTTAAGAAATAATTAAATATTTTAGTCAACATATTTTATTACTTTTCATTCTCCTTATTTTCCATCAATTATTTTTAGTTACTATTTCACCAGGATTAAATACATCCAATTATAAATTCTTTGAATGAGCAGTCTTATGTGACAACCTTGCCATCTTCTGAGAAGTTAAAAGGTATCTTTACTTTGTAATCACACTTGAATGATAATTTGGCAGGTCATACTATTTGGAGTTTAGAATTACTATTCCAATGTCATGGAAACTGATTACTTCATTATCTTTTAACATCATTTAAAATTGATAAATGTATGCTCTCACCCTACTTAGTTTTTTTCTTCTTTTTCTTTTTTTTCCTACTTAGTTTTGATAATGTTTCTTTTATGCTTTTTTTTATAGTTTCTTTTAATTTAAAAGTAGTTCAAAATAATATTTTAAAAATTTAAGTGCGTTTTTGATGCTGAACTGTTCATTATGCTTTCTATGTGTAAACTTATCTTTTTCCTGCAGAGTGATAAGAATACAAGTACAAATTAAAGAATCAGCTATTAGTTCATTTGACTTCTCCTAAAAGTCCTATTTAAGCATAAGATGAAGACTCGTTAAAATGACATACAATTAATCCATCAGTGTCTTCTAGTTTAGCAGATTCCCAAGGAACTGGGGCTACTCTAGGGGCATCTTATTAAATAACTTCATTTATTCCATTTCTAAGTTTTCTAATTAGTTTTTTATTCCACTTGTCTTTGTTGCTATGTTAGATAGTTCTAATATCAAATTTTATGCCCTAATTTTCACATATTTTACATGTGCTTATATAAAATACTTTGTCTCTTATTTAATAAAATTAATTGCACCTATAATATGTTAGATATAGGTAACATACCCTTTTTAGCCTAAATTTGCTGCATGAGATTTATATTTGTGTCAGCTAATTTGTACTTATTTATGAACTTATTTATTTTATCTGTGACTCATCGGTTTGCTTCCCAATTTTATGAGTAGAGTCCACCTATCTCCAAATACAGCCTTTGTCACAGGTCTTAAAGGGAGAAGGATTCTTGTCTTCCATTCATATGGCAGAGGAGGTACAGCTCTGGTGGCTGCCTCTACTTGCTATCTTGGTTGTAACCTGTCCAGTTAGTATACAGCTTCTAGATGGTACTGAAACTCTTTGCCCATCCTGGAATAAATGCAGCTATAAGAAGAGAAGAGAAAAAGAAACCAAAGCCAAATGAGTTCTCCAAACAAGCAAATCAAATACTTGGAACATTTTTCTACCTTGGAATCTGTTCTCACACTGATCAGTGCCCCACAGAAATCTGTAGTAGGTCCAAAAGGCCTCACATCAATGAAGAAGGTAACTTCACCCCAAACTACAATACTGAGTGACCAAGAAAAGTTCCAAATGGTAGAGAGAGCAGAGTCCTGAAGTGCTGCTCTCCACATATTATTTTCCTGTTTTGCAAAAAAAAAAAAAAATTATAGACAACTGATGCCATGAATAGGAAAGGAGGTAGAATTTCCAGGTGCTGATGCTAATGTTTTCTGCACAGTTGCTGAAGGTCGCCGCAGCCCTGAACATGGGAATTGCTGGCCAAGAGCCATTAGTTCCTTTCCTGCACTTGTTGCCTCACAAATAAGAACTGCAGGACCCCTGCCTCTCAGTAGCTGACTTAGCTCTTGGCTGGCTGTGCTAAAACTGTTACCAGACTCTTAAGTATATTAACTCAGGTTCATTTGCTTGCTTCTGTCCAAATCAAAGACCGTTTACTCTAGTGAAAAGGAAAAAACATTATTCAAAGTTAATTATAGGGAAATGAAGGAGCCTTATTTGCTTCAAATCACCATCTCCTGCACTGATCTATTGACAAAGACCCAATTGTCTCCAATTCTATTGCATTTGTAAACATTTCTATTCCATTTGTGGCTTCTTGAAAATGTTTGTTTGCTATTTATGCATGGTAATTGTTTTAGTTTGCTCTTTTTTAAATCTTATTTTTCAATGTATTTTATAACATAGGTGATGAGTTAAAAATTTTCTCACTTTACCTTTTTTTAAACTGGAATTTTCCTGTTTATGTGTATTTTAAACATATTTAAATATTTGAACAATGAACATTAGTGCACACTTAAACAAGTTACCATATGCCTTTCTTATGTCTTTGTTGTCAATTTTATAATTTATTGGATCCTATCCATGTACTTATTTTTTATTCTGCATTGCTTTGTATAAACAACAGATGACAGAAAACTAAGCTAAATGTTTCAATGCAGAAAAATTGATGTGCCTTGTAGGCTTGGAATTACAGTTTCTTCAATGCCTTATTTTTTGTATAGAGAGCAAATATGTGATGTAAAATACTACTGAACATAATAAATGAAATACCATATGTAAATATTATGTAAAATATGATAATTTTACACAATGGTGTGATGACACGGAATACTGAGCACATTGGAATATGGCTTAGGAGATGAAACTGTACTCTGGGATTTGTCAACAAATAGGTGTAAGATAAGAAATTTCTCTAAACACTGGGCTCCTCATTTTATATAAAAAAGTGTTGGCATATAAAACTAAGTGTTTTCTCAGTGCTGGTATTATATGATATTGTTATTCTAATTGATATTATTATTCTGACATTATGTCCAAAATTTGCATTCTGTTTTATTCATACTATAATAATTTTATACAAAGACTAATACTATGAACAGAATCAAATTGAAGCTTCTGGATGCACAAAGGAAAAGCAAGCAAGAGCCATGCTGAGGTAGAAAAATAAACCATAAAAGAAAAGAAAATAACAGTAGTCACACCATAGTTCAATTTCCAAAGAGTTTATTTTTTTCTGTAAAAGAATATTTCATCTGGGCAATTGAAAAGTACAAGATTGTATTTTCAATTTTCAAGTTTGAAAATTACTTAAACTTCGTGCTTAGTTTCTATTTTCACCATGAACAAAAAAGAGTGCATAGAATTCCAATAAGGAGAAAGATGTTACCAGCATATTTCAGAGAGTCTTCCATTTAGCACCTTGCTTTTTATAAGTCTGGAAGGAAACTGGCATATGTGTACTCACTAACAAGTCAGGGAGACAACATTGTATGAATTTCATTTTCCTACTGCAAAACTTTAACATTTCAGATATTTGGGAAATTATAAATAATTGTTATCAGCTTCTATAACAATGCCAATTAATGTGCAAAATTATTTATTTTATAGTTGAAAACTTGGAACACATTCCTCTAATTTATAAAAGCTCTCTTTCAAACAATCTAAAATGATTACAAACTTTAGTATGGATTCATTGAAGGCAAGAATTATATGCAAATCATGGTTGTGTATTTAGAACCTAGCAGAGTATCCAGCTCCTGTTAATTAATTATTGTTTGCTGAGCTGATTTTAAAGAGAAATTTAAAAGTCTTTAGAATGCAGTGTTGGGTCTGGAGTGTTCATTAAGCTAGCAACTAAAGCTACACATATTTGACTTTTGGTTGATTAAAAAAAAAACAAAACATTATGTAGGGTTTAGGAGCCCTGTGAAAAGGTCCTGGATTTGAGATTTCAAAAACTGTCCTATTTAGAAACAGGGGAGTGAGAAGATATGTTCAAAAAGAACTTGTTGTGTAATACAGAAGTGTACTGTAATTTAGGCGCTGGGAATTTAGCTCAGTGGTTCTGCCTCCTGCTTTGCAAACGGAAGGTCCCAAGTTCTATCTCTGGCACCCCCCCAAAGAAAAAAAAGAAAAGAAAGAAAGAGAAATATACTGTAATTCAACAGCTTCTGAAGATAAAAATGTGTTCAGTCACACACTTGCCATGCCATTGTGACATATGTCTAAGTCAGTAAGATGGCATGTTGCATGGAGTTGGGCAATGTGGGTCCAAGTAATGAATAATTTAGTGAAAGATATCATATAGAAAAAAAGTATTTGATGCTTGACTTCTTTAGAGACAAACTTTTAGTAATTAGGATCAATAGGCTATAGAAAACTGAAATAATTATTTTCAAAAAATATTAAAATTGATGAGCTGCCATTAGTACACCAGAATATTATACTTTGGGTTCTCATGTTGTCCATATATGATGTCGCTTGAAAGAAAATCGAAATAAATGAGGAAATATTCTGTCAAAAGGAAGAGAAGAGACATTTACCAAATTAACTGGTAAGTGAATACATTAAAAACAAATCAATGTAATTAACATACAAACTTGTTTAACACTGGAAGAAAATGTGACAAGCATATATACACATAGTGAATTTCTGACATATGTCCTGTGACAAAGGCAGGGGAATGAGACCGCCCAAGCAGGCTAGTGGAAAACAGCGAAGGACAGACGTTATTCACCTGGGTGGAGGCGGATTGCTAGTGAGGGATCCAGCACTGACCAACATAAGGAAAAGCAGGGGATTTTACAGGGGATTGGAAGAGAGGTCTGGCACATACAGGGGTCGGTACAAATATATGTGGCTGGTTAGGGTCCATGCAGTGGTTAAGGCAGGGAAGATATTATGCTGTGCGTTTGTGCTCTCCTGTAACATCTCATTCTATGTTCTATCCACTCGAAGACAGAATGGTCTGTGTTGAGGAGAGATAGCACCAGTCCCCTCTGCTGTGTGTTTTCCTGAGGGCTGCTGTTTTTGTACCTGTTAAGCTGCACCTTGGAATTCGGCAGCATATTCATTAGCCATTTCATGACCAGATCAAGCCTGATGCACTCATGAAACTTTTATGAATATAAATTTAAACTTTGAAATTGTGTCCGTGCAGTGTTAATGAAAGGAGACTCACCATATTTCAAAGTCGATGGCAAAGAAAAGGAAAAACAGTTGTGTTTATTAAGAAAGGCTACTGTTCGAAGTAGAATAATTAAGTAGAAAAAGCTATAGCATACTAATTTTTTTCTGGTGCAGAGGATTTAATAAATGTTTTTAAAATCTAAAAATGCAAATGATTCCTTTAAGAATTTATGTCAGCTGGGTATGGTGGCACACACATGTCTATAATCCCAGCATTCTGGAAAGCAGAAGTAGGAAAATCCCAAGTTAGAGCCCAATCTGGGTGACTGAGTGATGGTGAGATGCTGCCTCAAAATTAAAAATAAAAAAAAGGGTAAGGATTCAGCTCAGTAGAAAGGCCCTAGGTTTAATCCCCTGAGTAACTTTATCATTATTTAGAAAAAGTAGACTATGTATATGGAAATTGTATTGTGTTTATAAGTTTTATGATTCTATTACACAGTGTCGTTTTTTTGCGTTAATATTATTAAGGAAGCTAACAATGAGTAGTGTGACCGACAATTAGAAATGTTCAAGTGGATAATGGCACAGAGTAGTGCTTTTATAGCAAAGACAGTGAATAAGTAGGAGCTGTGGGCTGGAGTGGGAAGCCAGAGTCTGAGCAGCAAAGCTTCAGTGAAGAAGCAGTGGGTGTAACTCAGTCTTGGTTCTTAACTATTGGACAGTTGGGTAAACCAAAAGCTTGTTTGTCTTCCAAATAGTGGATAACCCAGAAGATTGCACTTGAAAATATTTCATGAATATAAAAGTGTGGTAATTCTAATAAAAGTCACTACTAGTATCATGTTTTGCTAATAGAATAATTTTATACAATTTTATACATTTTATAGAATCTTTGAGTGTGATTCAAGATTTGCTTCTTCATCTAACCAGTTTTTCACATTAGACAACTCAGTAAACATCTACCAGCCTCAGTTTCTGAAATTGTAAAGTAGAGTCAGTGCCATTATTAGTGTGTGTCTTTCATTTATTAACAATGGCACAGATGATATGAATGTAAATGAAATATTTATCCTTGTAATACACACAAAAGTCACAGTCATGTTAGTGTTGATGAGAAAGTAAGGACTGTGTGTTGCTGTGACAAAGTTATGGAGGGCTCTCAAGTGGTTTGGTGCCACTCACATCTGCATAGCAGGACAGTCTGAGCTTCAGGAGTAGATCCTGCAAAAACTCTAGAAAATACACTACCTTAAGAAAAAAATCCTTGTGGTTAGAATCTCTTTCAATAAATTAATTTTAATGTACCTCATCTTTTCCCACTAAAATTAGTCTTCTACTTTGATTCTTTGCATAGTTATAAATAGCTGTACTATAGTTCTTTGCTTTTTCGAAAATTTCAAATGTGGTTTTCATTTTGAAAATCAGTAATGAATAAAGACTGATTTCCAATTCTAATCTGCTGCAAGAATGAACCAGTTCCTTGGTGAAAAATAAACATGATATAGTAATTACAGTAGCATGTTTTATTATTAACTGTGTGTAACATTTTCAAAGCTTAATAAAAATAAGTTAAAAGGCCTGAGATGCTTTAATTGCTTCAGTAAGACTCACGAATTTAATATCATTTGACTGGACACAGTACATAGCTGAAATCTTTTATATTGCTGATGTTTTTTCAGAATTTTTTTTTGCATGTTATTTGAAGCACTTTTATTGCTTCTTCTATTCAGCAAATGAAATTAAGTTTTCAAGTAGATATTTCTTATTTTGCCACCTTAATTCTAAAGGGGAAATTTTCTAAAATTATGTTACTATTTTTCCTTTCATTTTCCTTTTTATAAAGCAACACTTTATACCGTAGAATTATTTCATTATGTTACTTGTCTTGCAATTTGTTTGTGATCTGGTTATTTATGTCATTTTTTCATATGTTATCATTTTTGTGTTTCTTGGATTTTTATATAAATGAACATAATGCTCCAAAATTAATGTAAATTAAATGATAAGAGGCCTCCTATAAATCAGAAAAACTTTTATTAGAATATATTGTATGAAAAGTCACAATTTTATTTAACCAATATTTCAGAACAACTCTCTGAGCCACTTTTAGTAAGGAGGGAGGTATAAATAAAAAAAGAAGAAAGCTGTTATGACCTTGGTTAATGAATAATCTGATCATAAATCTAGTCATACAAATCTTGAACACACTCATACTTCTTGTAATAAATTTAACCTACATATGAAATCATCTAATTTCTTTTTTCCTTTTGAAGTTAATAGCAAATGAAGACTATTTTCACAACAGAACTGCATCAAGTCTATAATTTTACAGAAGTGCTGTATATTCTTCTTATTATAAAACAAGCTATTCTTTTTATTTATATTTCCAATCCTGTAGCCAAAATAATTTCAGCTTCAGAGGTCTTAATAACATAGTCCTCTGTTGCTCTTAATGCTATAAAATTTAAATGTCTGAAGAAATTTTTTATAAAGGATGATGTTTTTCAACCAAAAGCTCATAAAAGGGAAGAAATTATAAAGATCAGAGCAGAAATAAATGCAATGGAGACTAAGAGAATGATACAAAAAAAATAAATGAATCAAAGAATTGGATTTTCAAAGGAATAAATAAAATTGATAAACCCTTAGCCAACCTTATCAGAAAAAAGAAAGAAAAGGATCAAGCTCATGAAATCAGGAATGAAAAAGCTGAAGTCACAACATATCTGGCAGAAACCCAGAGGATCATTAATACCTACTTTGAAAAACTGTACTCTAATAAAACGGAAAATTCAGAAGAAATGGACAGATTCCTAGATACATATGAACTTCCAAAGGTGAAAGAAGAAGATATAAAAAGTCTAAACACCCCAATTACATTCAGTGATATCAAAAATATAATTAAAACATTACCAACAAAGAAAAGCCCAGGTCCTGATAGCTTCACAGATGAATTCTACAAGACATTTAGAGAAGAAATATCACCACTACTATTTAAACTCTTCAATGAAATTGAAAGGGAAGCAAAACTTCCAAATTCATTCCCTGAAGCAATTATTCCAAAACCCCCCCAAAAAAAGAAAACTAACACAGGCCAATCTCCCTAATGAACATAGATGAAAAAATCCTCAATAAGAACTGGCAAACATAATACAGAATATCATCAATAAGATCATACACCTTGACTAAGTCAGATTTATCCCAGGAATGCAAGGATAGTTTGACACACTTAAATCAATAAATGTAATACATTATATCAACAGAGTCAAGGACAAAATCCATATGATCATCTCAATAGATGTAGAAAAAGCATGTGACAAAATTCAAACCTATTCATGATAAAAACCCTACAGAAAATTGGAATAGATAGTATTTATCTCAACTTGATAATGGCTATGTATGAAAAACCAACAGCCATCATCATACTACATGGTCAAAAATTAAAATCTTTGTGCTAAAATCAGGAACAAGACAAGGATGTCCACTATCACCACTTCTGTTCAATATAGTTCTAGAAATGTTAGCCACAGCAATTCAATTAGAAAATGAAAGGAATAAAGATAGGAGAGAGAAGTTAAAATGTCACTATTTGCTGATGATATGATACTCTACATAGAAGACTCAAAAAACTCTGCCAAAATACTGCTAGACTTAATTGACAGGTTCAGTAGTGTAGCTGGATACAAAGTCAACACTCAAAACTCAGTAGCCTCCTTGTACCAAATAACAGACTCACTGAGAGAGAAATTAGGGAATCAATTCCTTTCACAATAATATCCAAGAATGAAAAATGTATGAATCAGTTTAATGGACACTGAAAACTACAGCACTCTGAAAAAAGAGATAGAAGGCATATAAGAAGATGCAAAGATATCCCCTTGCTCCTGGATGGGAAGAATCAACATATTGAAAAAATGGCCATACTTCCAAAACTTCCTATCCAGATTTAATGCAATCCCAATTGAAATCTCAAAAGTATATTTCACGAAACTTGAGAGAACAATCCAAAAATTCATTGGGAACTAGAAGAGATCTAGAATAACAAAAATTATTCTAGGCAACAGAGACATGGCAGGGACTATCACAATTCCCAACTTGAAACTATACTGCAAAGCCACTGTGATAAAATGAGCATGGTACTGGCAAAGAAAAAGACCCACGGATCAGTGGAGTAGACTAGAAGATGCAGAAACAACACCAGACATAGTCAACTACCTCATCCTTGAGAAAGGAGCCAACCATCCTCACTGGAGGAAAGATAGCCTCTTTAATAAATAGTGTTGGAAAACCTGGCTTTCAACTTTCCAAAGATTAAAGTTAGATCCCTATATTTCGCCGTGCACTAAACTAAAAATCCAAGTGGATTAAAGATCTAAATATCAAAACAGAAACACTAAACTTATTGGAAAGCAAATTAGGTAGAATGCTTGAAGACATTGGCATAAGAGAAGACTTTTATGAAGACATCCTCAGCAGCATGAGAACTTGCACAAAGAACCAACAACTGGGATCTCATTGTATTAACAAGCTTTTGCAGTGCAAGAGAAACCAGCAACAGAGCTAAGAGACAATCTGTACTGTGGGAAAATAAATTTTCCCAACTACTCTTCAAACAAAGGACTACTGTCTAGACTATATAAAGGACTCAAAAACGTCAGACACCCCCAAAATACAAAGACTCACTTCAAAAATGGGCATCTGAAATGAACAGACCCTTCTCAGACAAACAGTAAAAGCAGCAAATAAATATATGAAAAGATGTTCAACATCACTGATCAATCGAGAGATGCAGATGAAAATATCACTGAGATTCCTGAAAGAATAGCTGCTATCAAGAAATCTACCAATAGCAAATGCCAGAGGGGCTGTTGGAAGAAAGGAACTGTTTTCCATCATTGGTGGGAGTGCTGACTGGTGCAGCTACTGTGGAAATCAACATGGAGAAACCTCAAAGAACTAGGATTAGAGGTTTTATTTGACCCAGCTATTCCTCTGCTTGGTATTTTTTCCAAAATAATTAAAAGAATCATACCACAGTGATATATGTGCATCCATGTTTATAGCAGCAGAGTTTGTATTAGCTAAAACTTGGAAACAACCCAAATGCTCATCAACTGGAGACTGGATAAATAATATATGGTTTTACTTTTAAATGGAGTACTACTCAACCATAAAAATTGAGAAACTAGAGACATTTTTAGCTAAATAGATGCACATTGAGGCTCTACTCTTAAGTTGAATAAATAGGACACACATAAGAAAATATTGAATAGTTTCTCTGGTGTGAAAAATTAAAAGTGCAAATAAGGTTCAAATAGTATAATTGATAGTGTGAAATAGGAACAAAATGGCTAAAGGCTAAGTGGGAAGGGGAGGGGAAAGGAAATAAGGGAAAAGAAAAAATGTGGAAAAATGAAAAAAATAGAAACAAAGTCTTTTTAAATACGGAAGGGTGAAGGGAGGGCAGGGGTATGGCGTAAGCAAACATAAGAACCAAGACATATCATATAAAGGTACAAGATCCCAATGATAAATGTTTCTGTGTTGTTTTCTATAAATGTACCAATAAACTTGATGGGAAAAATGATGTTTGTTAATGGCAGTGCTTTTAAGCAAAATTTCTAAACGGATTTAATGGAAAACTATAGAACATATTTGGATTCTTTTAAATTACTGCAGTAAATTATACTCTCAAATTTTCTTTGCAAAAATAATGCCAATAGCATAAGGATTTGGGGGATGTATCATGGTCAAAATGGAAGACTGTCTCCACTGAGTTGGGAGCAGTGCTTATGGAGGACATTGAAAGGATAAAGGATTACCAGACTGATTGGATTTTCAGTAACAGGTAGCTGGAAGAAGAAGCTAAAAATTTCCCCAATGTTTTGAGATTAGAAGTGCTGCTAAAAATCTTGAATATAGCTGAATTGGGACAAGCCCTGCTTTTGGAGAGAATTCTAACAAATTCTGGGGAATCCCAATCCACTAGGGTAGAGAAAAACATGTTTGAGAATGACTCCAAAACCAGGCAGTGAGAAAATAACAAGATAGATTCCTTTACCCGTGTAAATGAAAATGGCAATGATGAAAAGTCTCGAGATTTTTTATAAGTACACTCCAAATCCCACAGTTGTGGGTTACTCTAAAAAAGAGTAATTTATATAGAACGTTCTAATAAATACCAGAAAATAGATCAGAGTCAATTTGAATTATGCATCCATGGTTAGCTAAATGATTGATTGATTAATTGTAATTAAAGATTAGTGAGAAAGGTATTAGATTTTATACAGTTATATCATTAGTTGACATTATAACTGACTTTTCCCATTAATCATTATCATTTATGTTGTTTTCATGGAAATATATCTTTATGTCAATATTTTTTACAGATAATTTTTAGGATGCCTTACATCAATAGCTCTTAGAGTGCAATGTATAATGTATATGAATTAAAATTGTAAGTGTATTTGGCTACTTCTGGATTCCAATCTATTATATAAAATCTCAGAGTACTGGTTCCCAAAATGTATATTTTTAGAGCTTTGTAGGTTACTTCTATGTGCGCTGTTTAATAATTGCTGGCATCAAGTGTGTGTGTGTGTATGTGTGTGTGTATGTGTGTGTGTGTGTGTGTGTGTTTGTGTTTCTGTATAAAACATGGCCATATATATTTGAGAAAACCAGAAATATACTATCAAATTATAGCTTCAAACACCTTGAGTCAGAAATAATCCTCTACTAAATTTATTGTATAAATATAAACCTGTAAAACTACAGGAAACTCTTATTATCACAAACAGACTGTGCAATTGTGTATGCCTATTTCACAAGTACTTTTGAAGGATTTCACTAATTTTAGGTGACTTGCACACAACTAGATGGTCCTGAAGTGCATAATAAATTTAATATGATTTAGTGCTCTATGTTCAAGCAGAATGCTATCTGGTGCAAAATTCAAGCGAGCCTCTGTAAAATGTAAGGAATCCAGAGAAACATATTTCACAAGCAAAACATATTTTAACTTCCTATCTAAATGGAAAGTATTTTTTAATGTGTTAGATAACATCCAATTTTTTCTGTTGTACTCATTGATCATTATTTTAAAGTCAATGTTGATAAGAAATTGCAATACGTTGGTTTCTACATTTCATAATAGTCACAAATGAAATTTAAGGGCAGAGAGCTTTTTTACTAATAATAAAACACTTCTTGAAGGAATGGAAATCTTTCAGGGGATTAGTAATTCTTATAAGCTCTCTTTTGAATATAAAGAGAAGAAAGTTTAAAGGAGGTTAAATGTTTTTCAGTGATCATATGAAGGCAGAATTAAATTCAAAAGTGAATACTCAATAGATTGTAATTCATAAGTTTAGAAAACAATCCAAGCATAGTCTATTATTAATATATTTGAATTACTATGTCTATCTCAGCTTTACAGTGATGGATGAGTGTGTGTTGGTGTGTGTGTGTGTGCTCGTGTGTGTGAGAGAGAGAGAGAGAGAGAGAGAGATTAGGTATGAACACAACAACTGTCCACATGAACTGTTACAAAGATTTGTTTTATTTTTTATTTTGTTATTTTATTGAGTGATAACTACACTTAATAAAGCAAGGAGAAGTCCATTAACCATGAGACTACTATACCTGGCCTTATAGGCTCACACAGGAAGTTGGTTTTTCTGAATTTGTTTTAAAAAACTTAGACTATGGTTAAAAACATTTGCAGACTTTAATAAAAAGACTATCGTAGTTAAGCGAGTGTATGCAATGGCATATTTTTTTCAAAAATATTTATAGAGTAAGAACTCATATTATTGAAAACATTATGTTTAAATTCTAGTAAAAATATTAACTTGGTAATGGATCTTCCCATCCTTGCTTTTAGCTGATTGGAAGATTTAATGATAATTTAAATCATGTTTCAGGGTTAAAACACAGTTCATTTGAAGATTATTGAGTCCTCTGTGGGGAAAGTGATAAAGGCAGGGTCCTGGCAAGCAAAGGGCTTACCTTTTAACTTACATTTCTCCTTTTCCTTTTTTCCGCTCTTCTTTCCCTTTCTTCTGCCCTTTTTTCTTTTCTTCTTTTCTCCCTCTCTCCCACAAGTCCTTTCATCCTTCTTTCTTTCCTTTCATCTGATACTTTCCTGATATGAGAGAATCTTTCATTAGGATTTCAAAGGTAATGGTCAGAATTATTTCTTAATCATTGGTGATTTTTTTTTACAGGATCAAAAAAAAAAAAGATCAAAACATTACCATGTGAGGTGAATAATTCTAGGTTTAAATATCTTGTCATTGTTAAAGTTGCTGTAACAAACGTACTATATACAGTATTTGGTAGTTTAAACAACTAAATTTTATTTATCACAGTTGTGGTGGTGGGGAAGTTAAAGACCAGGTTGCCAGCATGGTGAGTTTCTGATGAGGGTCCTCTTCCCTGTTTGTAGATGGCCACATTATAGCTTCACAAGTTGAACAACAGAGAGCTCTGGTCATTTTATCCTAATTTCAATTATAAAGACTCTACTCTAAGAATCTAATTATCTGTCAGATTACCTCCAAATACCATCACACTGGGGACTGAGGCTTCAACATGTAAATTTTTGGGGTCACATAAAGTCTATGGCACAGCATTATGACTAAGTGAAGTTGTAAAGCTACAGGTATAGGGAGAGTTGACTTCCCTCAATCTCTACTTCACTGCATGGAAATTTTCAGCAAAACATTTACTTTTTTTTTGGACTTCAGTCACAGACTGAACATGCTTGTTATCTTCTAATCCTGCCTTGGGCCTATGCCAAATATTCTTATCATTTTTGACTCAGAAATGAGAAAAAAATGTACTTAATTTGTCAGCAAGCATCTCTGAAAGAGCCCCAGAATGCTGAGACCACATGTACATAGTAAACCACTTCTACACCAAGGAAGTCATCTTGAACACTATAAAATGTAGATATGCATCAAAATATCACACAATATTCCATAAACAATTTTATGTGTCAATTAAAATGATAAATAAAAAGAGTTGAAATAACCAAACATACACACAGGTATAAATCAACTATTACTTTCTTTCTTTTTAAGAATTGTTGTCTTTTTTCTGATACCTAGCTATTCCCCAAGGAGGAAAGATGACTCCCCAGCCTCTAGTAACCACCGTTTACTCTCTATGACATCAATTTTTTTTATAATTTCATATATGAGTGAAATCAAGTGGTATTTGTCTTTTCATGCCTGACTTATTTCACTTAATACATTGACCTCCAGTTTCATACATGCTGTTGAAAATGACAGAATTTTATCCTTTTTGAGAAATGGTTAGGTAATATTCTGTTGTACACTGAATATGTATCCGTTTTTCTTTATCTATTTATCATTTGATGAGACATCAACCCTAGTCTGCTCTTTTGTTACTCTAGTGCATTTTAAAAAATTAAATAATTTTACAAAATATAAAGCAGTGGTTTTGAGCACTCCTTTTACATGAGAATTATTTTGATATCAATTTAGAAGAGTAGTTTTAGAGCCTCAATCCCTGAAGGGCCTATTGATCAGTCTAGAGTAGATCTGATATTTTTGTGAAAGACACATTTGAACACTCCTTCTCTAAACTGTTTGATGTTTGGCAGTAAAAGTATTTAAATTTTGTAATGCCTTGAGTGTAATATTTGGATTTTCAGTAACTGATTTTAATGGTGGATAACTTTTGTAGTAGTCTTGTTCTAAGACTAATTATAACATTTTGATTTAAACTGCTCAGAAGCTGAGATCCATGTAAGATCAGATTGCACTTCTCACTGCCTGTAAACACAGGAAAATGCAGAGGAATCATGTGGCCCCTTGGCTTCTGCTCCCAGTATTGTACATGAGTAAGTTAATTAGTTATCTTGTAGGCAGTTAGACAGCGCAGGCCTTTAAGGAGCCAACATGAAGAACAATTGAAACAATTGAGGCACATTCACTGGCGATGAATAGCAGTGACTGATATTTTAAATGGGCAGCAATCTCCCTTGCCCATTTCTTTTCTGGAAATTCCTTGTACATGCCTTGTTTTCCAATTTGATCCCCATTAAATCAGTATTACCTAGGTGACTATGCTTGTGATCTTATTGGTTGGTCCTGGTTTCAACCCAGCTCATGGCCACCCTGTAATTTTACACTGGGTCTTATTGTTTTCCCCCACTTTGTACTCTCCCCACCTCATGGCTTTGCCTTATAAAACACCCTTGCAAAGCAGGGTGGGCAGGCTACCCACTTTCTGGTTCCCCTTCTCTCTCTTAGACAGAAGCTATTTTTCTTTCAATAAAATTTTCCTGCTCTTAACCTCTATTGTTCCTAGAATTCATTCTTGGGTTTTAGAGAACACAAACTCAAACTCGCCTTTTGGATATCTAGCAGATGGTTAAAAATGACAACAGAGATGCCAAGTAGAATTTTATAATTACTAAAGAAGTCTGAAAATACTTTTTCTCATACAGTTTCACAAATTAAAAATTAGCTAAGTCCTCATAAGAAAACATGGGTTAAAATGTCTTTCTGAGTGCCTAGAAAATTATAGACCTTGCAAAATGTTCTCTTTTATTCAAATATAGATTTTTCTTTTTTTTTTTTTTTT
>NW_022900949.1:57122691-57129088 GCF_012274545.1 Fukomys damarensis
TTTTTTTTTTTTTTTTTTTTTTGGTGCCAGGGATCGAACTCAGGACCATTGTGCTTGCGAGGCAGGCAGCAGAACCACTGAGCTAAATCCCCAGCTCAAATATAGATTTGAATGAGCTTCTGGAGTCTCTTTATGGTACCCAGAGCATGGTTAGAATAGCACTTTGTGAAACATGGTGTTAAAAGAGCTGTACAAGATTCAATCTATTTTATCACCTGAGTCCTCAGAGACTCCAGTCTCCAACAGCTTGGAGCTCCCACCATATTGCTTCCAGAGTCATGAGCACCATAGTTATACAGAAGCAAGCCTCTACCTTAACTCTTTATAGTTGTACAACTTCTAATGATGGTCACCAAGTGGAAACACAGATCCACAGATATCCAGATCTTTCGGTTCTTCAATAGAAGCCCAAACCAGGTTTAAATAAAAGTAACCAGTTGGAAAATTGTGTGGGAATGGAACCAAAGAAGCCTACAAATTGTAAGTATCCTGGGGACCTCCTGAATTACAGAGAAGAAAGTTGAGACTATGGCCTTAGCAGAAGTCGTATCTACATGGTATTTCCATCAAATTGCAGGTAGTTTATGCTTTCACCCTGTTTACACACATTTTAATTAGGTGTCTGTCATCTCTCACTTTTTTCCTGTGTTTCATTTAGGCTTTTACTCTCTTTTAAAACTTTTATTTATGTGTGGACATGCTAAATTTTTACAGGAGTATAGGATTCCTGGTGACAGGAACCGTCTTCTTACATATCATGTCTTATAGCTGGAGGGCATGAGTATGTTGAAAGAGGTTACCTTCTTTAATCTTTTTTATTTATTTATTTATTTATTTTTTGGAGACAGGGCCTTGCTATGTAGTCCAGACTGACCTTGAACTCCCTATGTATTTCAAGCTGACTTCAAATTCACAGAGATCCTCCTACCTACCTCAGCCTTCCAAGTGCTGGTGTTACAGGGAGTGCTATCACACCTCCCTTATCTTTAATCTTTGAAACATAGGATCTTTCTGTGTTCCCCAGGCTGATCTTGAACTTCTGGGGTTCTAGTTATCTGCCACAGCCTCCCAAGTATCTGGGACTTCAGGATTGTTTCACTGTACCTGCCTTACCAGTTTATATTTTTATTCTACAAATGAAAGAACTGAAACTAATGTGCCATGTAATCTGTCTAAATTCAACCAGTAAGTGCTAAAGCTGAGTTGTTTGATGCCAGAGGTTGTACTCTAAGCCACTAAAGAGTGCATTGGCCTATTGTCTTACCTAGATCATCAATCCTCCCACATTTCACATAGAAGCTGGGCATGGCGGCAAATAGTGGGTAAAAATTACATAAGGAGAAATACGGTATACTTATTGTGCCACCTGATTTCACCCCCCATAGGCTAAAATTAAATTAAAATAAAAATTAAAATATTAAGTTTAGAGCAACATTCTATGTTATCTTGCTTTACTAATAAGTAAGCTGGTTCAAAACAGTAACATTTCCAACATCCATTTTTAAGAACGTTAATATTCAAAATCTGGTATTTGACTTAAAGTCCAATAATGTGATGTTCTTTACATATTCTTTACTTACTCATTCTTAAAATCATCTCAAATCATGGGACTGTGGCAGGAAAATCTTTCTTTGATTTCAAAAGATCCTGCCCAATCCTTTCAAAAGATAGATTCTAAATCTAGAGGGAATTGTTGGATAAAACTACACTCATTCCTTGTTGTTTTGGGATTGATAATTCTGAAAGACAGAAAACAATATGGGCTTGTAGCTATTTTTATACCTTTTAGGCTGAAGTAAATAAAAAATAGACCATCACTTAAAGAGACATTTTGAAAAATGTTATACTGGCAAGAGAAAATACAGAACTCTATGATCTAAACAAACAAGAATATTTTTCTTGCAATTTGTATCTCATATCTAAATTTTTAGTGAATTAGAAGGAATACACTGAAAGTTTTCACTGAATAATATATCATTTTAATGTCTGACTTGCCATCATTAACCTCTGCTTTTATTCTGAGTTTATAGTTCTTTTCACTCTCTTAGCTATACTTTGATTTTGAAGGCATTTGTCTTATCTAGACAGATATAATGTCATATAGTAAAGAACTTTTGGGTCCTAGAAGTTCTTGCCCCAATTCTTTACAAATTTTGTTTTAATGACAGTAATATTGAAGACAAAAATAAAAGTATTGAGTCTCAGAAATATTTTGTTATTAATTTGATTCTCAAATGACGGGCAATTTTATTACTGCATGGTTTCTGTGAACCCTAGTACATTTTCTACATAAATGATGCATTTGTATGAATGTCAAATGCATTTTCAATTTAAGATAATATAAAAGATTTCTTAACAAGTGTATATTCTTTGGGCTTTCTGATTTTTTATTCTGATTTCTAAAATGATAAGAGACAAACAATTATAATCATAATCTGAAAAATTTAACAAAGGTTTCAAAACAAAGGAGGAAACAGACTTCCAGAAAAGAAAAAAAAAATTAGAAAGGAAAGGAAGAAGCTGGAGTAAAAGGTCATGAGTTTCTATCATTGTTTCATGGCAAGACCATGCAAGCAGGCAAACATTTTAAGAGTTCAAAATGTCAATGCAACTGAAAAACAAAGTACAAGTACAAATTCCCCCTTAGAACACAAGTTTTAAAATAGTCACTTGCTAGGGGTTCTAAACCCTCTCCAGGGGTTCTAATCTTCAACTATTGAAAGCCAAGATTTAGCTGGGAGTAAACTGGTGAAAATAAAAAACTTGACCTCATCCTCTTCCTGACCTCTAGTTTCCTGCCAGAAAATCATGTTAGCTGAATTCTACATTTAACCTACTTCACGTGTCACGAGATGGTAAACAGATATCTCACTATGTGGGCTCTGTGTGAGGTTTTAAACTCTGAATATTAATGAATATGACTAGCTGAGAGAAAATTGTCTACCCAGCTACTGCTCAGAGTTAACAGTCTCTAATAAATATATGAAACTTTTAAACACAGGAAAATTAGTTCCAGAATACAGTTTGTGGTTGGTTTATGTACCACCATATTTATATAAATACAACTTTGGTATAATGCTATAATTTGAATCCAAGCAAGTGTCATATAGTAGAAGGAAAACGGAATAGATATTATGAAACCTAGATTGTCATGTGCCTACTGTTTTCAAGTCTGCATGCACCAGTGCTTCCTTCAAAATTTTACATCTTTGCTTTTTAATTTTAAGATGATGATAATAATATATATCATAATTGGATTTTAATATTTATTGATATGACATTCATTCATATTTTTCAGTTAATAGCCATGAAAATTAAATTTAAAGTATAAAAATAGTACCTAGATCTCTACTAGGATTCTAATTTTGACTTACATTCTATATTAGTTTTTCTCAACTTCTTTTGAAATATGCTTGCTAATAGTTATAGTATTCGCTATTCTGTATTGTCAGTATTGTAGATGAGACACTATGTTTTGAAGAAGTGGGTAGAGACTCAAGAAATTTGTTCTATATTTCTAAAGACAGTCTTGCTGTTTCAATACATGGGACCAAAACCAAAGCTACACTGTTGAACAATTTCTTCACCAGTGAGATACAGCCCCAGCCTCAGAGAATCTTTTAAAATGCAACACTTAAGTATGTCTTACTTCAAGTTTCTATAATACCCTCTTTAGATGACTTATAAACAATAGAAATCAATGTATTATCATTTTGAGGGCCAGATTCTAATGTCAGGATGCTAGCATGTTCAAATTCTGCAGAGGGCCCTCTACTGGTTTGTACACTGTGAACTTCCTGTTCAGGCCATCATCCTTACATAGCGGAGATTACAAGGTCTCTTAGGGGACCCTTTTATAAGGACACTAATCCCATTTACAAAGGCTGAACTCTCATGACTTAATTACTTCTCCAAACCCCTAATTCCTACTACCATCTCCTTTGTGGGTTAGGATTTCAACACATAAATAGTACTTTTTTTTTTTTGTACTAGGAATTGGACTTGGTACCTTGTGCTTGAGAGTCAGGTGGCAGAACCACTGGGCCCATGTGTATCTTTCTTCCTTGCCTGCAATACTTCTCCACTCCATTTTTTTTTTTTTTTTTTTTTTACTTATTGCTCCCTCTCTTACTCAGTTTTTGATTATGCTGCTGATGATATATGTGCATATGTATCTTTTTCTTTATCTGAAA
Source organism: Fukomys damarensis (assembly GCF_012274545.1). NCBI lineage: Eukaryota > Metazoa > Chordata > Mammalia > Rodentia > Bathyergidae > Fukomys > Fukomys damarensis. The sequence goes on from NW_022900949.1 coordinate 57,126,885, forward strand.
TTCTTCATAGATACTGGTTGTTCTGTAATCATTTTTTAAATTTGCTTTTGAATTTCCCACTTCCCTTTTCTATTCTCAGAGATATTTTGTGGATTTTAACCTGATCTATTGAATTGTTAATTTATTCCATCACACTTTTCTATTTCTAAGATAAATTTTTTCTCTTTTAGTGGAATTTTCTGTTCCATTTACATGGACAAATGTAATTTTTGTTTTATTTTTAGTCATGATTATCAGTTTAATGTTTTCTTCAAACATTATTTGTGCCAATTAATTTCTTAGTGAATTGTTTCTGTATTTTGGTAAATTGCGTGTTTAGAGACTTAATGATATACTATTCCTTTTATCCATTTGTTGACTTCATACAATTTTAAAAGTAAATATTTAAAATTAAAGGACTACCATGCTGGTGGGATGTTCTCTTTGTGTATCTGAGGTATTCTCCAGGTGCCTGACCATTTTGTGGAAGTGCTCAAATGTCAAAATCTATAGAATGTTTACCTGAGGTGCTCCAGTTTCCCTGGAGAGTAACTGCAAACTTCCACCTGAGAAACAGACCATTGGTTGCGGTGATTAGAACTGGTTATGGAAGGAAGACTGAGATTCTCCTCATTGAGTAAAGTTTCATCATTCAGCTTCTAAAGTAATATTTTTGGGTAAATATATTTCACATGACTTTTAAATTTGCAAAAATGAATTATGTTTTCCTTTTCCATTTTTTAAATCAGTGTGTTCCAGTTCGTTGTGAACATGTCTCTCATAATATCAAGTCTGCAATATTGAAACTGATTAATATTGTTAAACTGTTGTGATCATTTCAATATAGAACACATGGAGACTACAGAATTATTACTATTTGTGTATTTTTTATACTTTAGATTATACAGTATTTCACCAAGGTCACATATATTTTCAACTTCTTAAACGAGACAACTTACATCAGAAACAAAGTCAGCGGAAACATAAATAAAAATTAAGGGTACCCCCCTTCCCCAAAGAGACAACTTGAAGGCTTTTTGAGGAATTAAGAACTTAGAAAATCTCTCCTGTAAAAAAAAAAAAAGGCTTTGGAAATTGGTTAACCACAAACTGAGAAGTGTTTATTTATAAAAATCAAGTAAGAACTCCGATAGTGACAGCCTCTTGCCAGAAACAGCCTTCATTTTGTTTCACGGTCTGGGAAGGTAACTTTATCAGGGTGGGGATACCCTGAATTGGAGCAAATTTGCTGACTGAGAGAATCAAATTGCTTTGGATTGAATAGAAAACACCTATCTAGTAGCATTTTCAGTAAAAACTAACAAATAGTGACAAACAAATGCCAAGAACCACAGCTCATCTACTCTGTACCATTTAAGAAAGTGAACCATAAAGGCCAAGTTCTCTTAACTTCCTTGTCTGACTGGGAAACTAAACTGGAAATGTGTAACAAAGTACTGGACAAGCCAATCCAGAGTAAAATATAAGGCAGATATTAAAGCCTCATATTTTAATGTGCTTCATTAATATCAGATCTAGAGGGACATATAATAGGCTTGACTGATTCACATAGCCTGCCTAAACATTGCATGACCACTAACCTACAATGTCAGGAAATGTTTTAGGTATAATGAAATTATTTTATATTTGAGAAAAAGTGATCACTGCACAATGTTGTGGATCTACTGAAAATCACTTTACTGTGTGCGTTTAAAATAGTTACATTTTGCATCATGTAAGTAGACTTCAGTAAATCTGGTACAAAAGGTTTAAAAATGAAATTCTCCTTTAATATTTTTCACTAATGGAAATTTTACTCAAGCATTGTTACCTTTTATACTCATAGGGTGATTATTCCAAATAGAAAATAATTTCATAGCTCTTGTCCTTTAAGCATCATTTTTTTTCACTCAATTACTTGTAGAATTCATAAATCTCCAAGGTAACAATTCCTGTTCTAAAGAGAGAGCTATAAAAACAAAGATTAATTTTCTCATGTAAGAAGAGAGTTTTGGATGTTAAAAATGCAAAACTTTACTTTCTTCTTTGAAACTACTGATTCTTTCTTCTCTTCAAGAAAGCTGAATCTGCTGGGTGTGGTGGCTCACACCTGTAATTCCAGCACTTGGGAGGCTGAGGCAGGAGGATCATTGTGAGTTCCAGACCAGTCTGATCTACACAGTGAGTTCCAGGTCAGTCTCAACTACATACTGAAACCCTATCTC
>NW_022900949.1:57129267-57148664 GCF_012274545.1 Fukomys damarensis
AAAAAAAAAAAAAAAAAAAAAAAAGAAAAGAAAAGAAAAGAAAACTGAATCTATGAGAGTTCTAAAATGTGTGAGCTACTTTAATAAATTAAGACCTTCATTGTTGTTACCTCTAGGTTGTCCTAAGAAATGAAGGTTTTTCCAACTTCATATCCTAGAATGGGATTATTTTAGGCATGAGTTTTATCTTTTCAGGGTCAATCTACACATCTGTTTCTCATCTTCTTTGCCTAAGAGTTTAATACAACATAGCAAAACTTACACCTTGTAATTTACTATGCAAATTTAATTTTTATTTCAGTATAATTGTATAACTTACATTCAGTAGGCATTTTTATTTGTGTTTGGTAGTTTGTGGGAAGAAACATATTTTAAGCTTTGTTCTTCCAACTTGTTTTACTTGACTTTTCTGTACTATGTCTTTTAATGACATTTTTTTGAGTACCTGCCTCATAAGTGAAAAAAAATCAGAAGTGATTGGTTTATTGTGAAGGAACTAATATTGCTCATTTTAGTGAAGTAGCTACCATTGGAATGTGCTTTCCTGGCTTTTAATAACATACTTATGTCAAAATTTAGAAACATCTTGGTACCATTAAGACTCCATGACAATAGATATGAATTCAATGGAAATGTTTCTCATTGTCACTTCTCCTGTGACTATAATGGCTCACAAGGAGAAAACAGAAATAGGAAAATTATTCATACTCTACCTTCCAAGCTTTTAATGCAAATGCTTTCAATGGAAATAACTCATACGCTCAATTCTCTATTTTTTTGAGATTTAATGAAAATTTTTACAAAACATATGGTGAAATTTAGGTTTTATATGGTTCATGGATCTATAGATTATTGTACTAACATTTTGTAAAATAAAAGAAGAGACAAAAATGCCACACATATATAAACAGATGTTAACAATATATTGTTATTGTTGACAATATATTGACAAAACAAGATTTTTAGGAGAATTGTTACTTAAATTACTGCCAGAGCACTCCTGTATCCTACTTTAGACAGGCATCTTTATATTCCTAATCAATTACACAGCATGCATTCTGCCAGCTTTGTTTTTTCTATACCAGGAATTGAACTCAGGACCATGTTCTTGCCAGGCAGGCATGACACCACTGAGCTACATCCACCCATCTGCCAAATGTTTGCATTCATAAAACATGGTTTTCTATTGAACAACAAGAAAAAGAAGTTACTCATTTATTTATGAGAGCCTGTTAAAAATTTTTACTGATCTCTATTTGAAGATGGCAATAATAATGTTAATAATTACATCTTCCTATCATAAAAGCCATGCTTAAATCCATATCATTTACCTTAAGTGTACTCTTGCTCAAATGTTTTTGTGTCCATATAACTTCTTCCTTAAGGTGGAGAAAATTTTATTATCTTGTGCACTTGATTAAATATTTTATACTGTATTTTTTATTTTCATTTTTCTTACATAACTATAACAAAATTTAAGGATATAATTCTAATTTATTTTTTCAGAATCTCAGAAAGATACAATAAATGTTAGAAAACACCATGTAACTCAGAATTTTAGGGTATGGAAATGTAAAATTTCTTTTTATTGGCCCAAAAATGTGCCACATAAAGTGTTATGTGTATGAACATTAAACATATATGATAATTTTGTTAAACACTTTTGTCAAACATATTAATTTAAGGTAGACCCTGAAAAACATGTGATTTTTAATGATAGTTAGGAGACATTTTTATCTAGTTTTGTGTAAATGGATTGGGATAGTTAGACTCATCCCTGGTGATGGGAGGTCAAGCAGATGAGTCGAACAGTCCAATTAATTCTATTAATAACCTGCACCTCACCATGGTACCCTAAAATTAAAGCAAGTTACACTGTGAGGGAACAACTTCACCACCTGCCTCTTCTCAATAAGATCAGATAGTCCTTCCTTGGTTTACCTGTTGATGACTCATAGGCTGACAGGGAGATCTGACAAAACAGTCCTGTGTGCTCTCTGGAGGAACAAAGTCAGATGATGTTTGCTTCTCTTTCTACTTCCTCCTTTTCTTTTTAAATTACAAAAGAGTAGAAAAAGTGTGGATAGATAAAATTCTGCATTAAACTCTTCTATGCTTTGTTTTTGAGCATATTTGACATATTTTATGCTAAAACCTTCAAAATTGTGGGGCTTTATTTAAATATGTGCAACTCAAGTCCAAGCCACTGTTTTTATTTGTATTCCTCACTGCTAGCAGGAGTTGGCTCACAGGGCATCTTGTTGATCTAGCAATGATCTATCTATAAATTATTGTGGCCCTCAAAAAGTTTAATGTGAAAACCACACAGCCTTTGCAATTCTATTGTTATGGCAGTCACCGTACCCTTCGGATCTGCTACATTGTTTAATAAAAGGGAATTCTATTTGAAGATACAACTAAGGGTATTTAATTGGCTGACTTAAAAACAGGGTGGTAATATCAGGATCAATCAGATGTGCCAATGTAATCTCAAAGTTCTAACAGGGAAGAAGGAAAGCGAACCAGAGAGAAGGATACTTCATAAGGATTTAATACAGCCTTAGTGGTTTTGAAGAGCAAAATGTGATGCGAGGCGAGAAATGTGGGCAATGGTAGACCCTGAAGAAGACAAAGGCTCTCGTCACTATAGAACTTTCAGAAAATGATGCAGCTCTGCTAACAACTTGCTTTTAACTCTGTGTGGTGCACATTTGTCTTCTAACATAAAGAAATGTAGGTTTAATAAATTTGTGTTGTCTAAAGACATTTAGTTTGTGGTAATTTGTTCTAGTAGCAATAGAAAAAGATATACTGAGTTTATAAATTTTTAAAAATTTTCTTTGGAAGTCTTATGTTGGCTGTTTTGTTAACCTAATTATCATTACATTGCTGATAAGTCAGGATATCACGGTGATGTCAGGCTGTGAACGCTAGAGCCTAAGCTGTCCTCCAATACCAGATTTTCCACTTACCAGAAATATTAGTTGGGAAAACTATTTAAACATTCTGAGTTTTATTTCTTTATGTTCTGTAGCTTTGAGGTAAGGTGCAGCAGATACTCTTCTAACTACCAATTTACAAAGCAGATATATCTGTCCCCTAGATGCTGGGAGCGTAGGCTTTTACTGCCAATATCCTTTCTCTAGTAAACTGGTCTCAACTAGTGGAAGCTTCCTCACCCGAAAATGTTCCATTCTGACTCTGCCCTGGGTTATCTATGAAGTCAGTGGCCAGTGACAAGTTGAGAGGTCTACAGGAACATGATATCTTCTTTTCACAGGAAAAACACAGAAATGTAATTCATACTCTGAGGAGCATAAGAATATAGAGTTGAAAGTGGTGATTATGTGATATTGGAGCAAAGGAACAAGTTTTGGTGACACCTATTAATTTGCTTATTTATTTTTTAAAAGACATTTAAACAATATATCCTGCTTGATCTTCTAGGAAGATGGTGTATATATACTTTTTCTCCTAAATACAATTTAAAACCATGGATATTTTATCTAAGTGTAGAGTGGCTTTAAAAAGTGAACAAAGGTTGGGGACAATATGATATTAGAGTTTACATTTCCTTCTTTCTCTCCATTTCTTATGCATCATATATCCCAGTGTTGTATCTTAAAAATTCAGCAAACCAGAAACACCAACAATGGCATATTTTTTTTTTTAAAGTTCAGTCGAAGCCAAATGATCAGCACAGTGACAGTTAGCAAGAGAAAAGGGCATTTTGGATAGTACTGTTTGTACTCTAACAAAACAGGAACCCAACCTTCTACCCCAGCCAGAGCCCTATTAAATTATGTGAAATTGGAAACTAGGACTTGTATACTCACCATCCAGTAAGAACTCCTCCCTTTTCCTGATAAAATGGGGAACCAAGAGAGGAGTCTGGACATCTACCTCAATCTGACAGTAAGAGAGAAACCTTCCCTGTCTATTTTTGGATGGTACCTGAGGAAGCCTGGTGGAAAGTCAGGGCTGTCATCATGCCCAGGGAAAATATGGCAACCAGTTATTGTGACTGGAGGTTCATTTTGCTGCTATAAAAATTTATACATGGTAATTTATAAAGAAATTTATAAATTTATTGCTCATAATTGAAACATCAGGGAGACCAAGATCAAGGTGTCTACAGACTCAGTGTCTGATAAGAGCTGTTCTTCATACACAGTGTCTTTTCTGTGTTTCTTTGTGGCACCATGGCAAATCCCTTCAGCTTTGTTTATTAGGGAATTAATGTCACTTTGATCATGGAATAATTTCCCCAAGGACTCTACTTCTTACTACTGTCACACTGGATATTACGATCTAACATATGAATACCAAAGGGGCATCAAAATTCAGACTTTAGAGAGCTCCTAATTCTATCTTCTGTCAGTGAATGCTGAATGGAGAACCTGGGCACCTTTCTTGACAGAGTAATAGTGATATAATTGTTCCTTATTTGCTACTAGAGTAATGTTAATGAAAGCTCTCTACAACGGAAGGTTTAAATAATGTTTAGAAATTCATAATAGCTAAAATGCCCAGATTTCAATAGAAAATAACTCATTATATGATATCAATCTCCAAGAAAATATCCATAAGAATGAAGAAAGAAAAACAATAATACTAACGCCAAGATAAAACCAGTGTTAATATTATCTAACAAAGATTTTGGAGCAGTCATGACAAAGGATTTCAATAAGCAATTATTAACATAAGTCTCCTAAGTAATATTTGTGAGGAATTACCAAATGAGGAAACAACTGTGTGTAAAAGGAAATGAAACTAAAAACAATTATGATAACTATAAGTGACAAAATCTGGGGAATAGTGACAGGTAGTCATTGTTCCAGCTACTCAGGAGAATAAGGCAGGAGGATCATTAGCATCCAGTGGTAAAGGTCAGCCTGGAAAACACACTGAGACCCTATCTCTAAACAAACAAACAAAATAAAACAATATAATAACCTAGGAATGGACTGGAACAAATATTGACTTTGGCACAGTCAAAGAGTACAAGAGCAACATAAAATCAACTATTTCACTACACTAAATGAAGACAGAAACAGAATTTTTAAAATACCATTTACAATGTTCATAAAACAAAGTACATAGGTGTAAATTAATAAGGGATGCACAGGACCTGTGTATTGAAAATTGCAAGTTGTTAATGACAGAAATGCAAATTTAAAATGTGACAGTAGCAAATGTTGTCACTGAAGTGGAGAAAGTAGATTATTTATGAAGTTCTGCTGGAAATGTAAATGCAATACTCATTCCAGAAGAAATTTTGGCAGTTTCTTACAAAATTAAGTATGCAATTACCATATGACCTAGCAAATTGCACTACTACATATTTTTCTTGGAAAAAAATAAAAATTTAGGCTTACGCTAAAACCTATGTATGAATATTCATAACAGTTCTATTTGTAATCTCTCCAAACTTCAATAATCCCAGCTGTGTTTCAATAGGTAAAAGTATAAACAAGCTATAATGTATACATTCCATGGAATACTACTAAGCAACAAAAGGTATTGGGTTATTGGAATACATACAAGTTAGATGGCTCTGCGGAGAACAGCATTAAATGAAAAAGAACCAAGCTCACAAGCTAATACTGCATGATTTCATTTATATGCCATTCTTTAAGTGACACAAATATATAATGGAAAATAGATTAATGGTTACCCAACATTAAGGCAGGAGAGATAGAGTGTGTGAAAGGAAAGTGAAAATGGCTATAAATGGTTGGTTGCAAATATTTTGCTTAATCTTCCTCAGAAATTTGCATCTCTACTGTATTAATTCTCAGAAAGTACTACCTCTGCTAAAAGACACAAATATGATTCCTTAGGATTGAAGTAGAGATTTCACTGGGACTTTAATGAACCAACATAAAAGGAAGTTAGTATATTGGCTACGGTGATTGACCCAAATTGATACAAAGCTCAGGGAGAAAAATTAAATCTGTAACCTAGTTCTGTCAAAGATTCAAATCCCTCAGCAGGGAAAGTTGGATTCATCTCATTGAAAATCACCAGTTAAGACTGTTTGAAGTAGAAGAAAAAATAGAATGAGGAATGACAGAAGAAACTGATAAACAAAAAGGGCAAGGGATTTAGTTCAGTGGTGCCGCTCCTGCCTAGCAAGCGCAAGGGCCTGAGTTTGATCCCCAGTACAAAAAAAAAAAAAAAAAAAAAAAAAAAAAAAAAAGATAAACAAAAACTACCACCTTGAGATCAGCTCAGGAAACAGGACCATAGTAACTATATTTTTGTTCATAAGCATTATGCAGTTTTTTTGTATTAGACATTTTATTTCTCCTCTTTTTCTCAATCAACTTAAAGAAAGAAGTTATTAAATTTATAATTTTTACTTTTTATTGCTGTCTAGATGTGATAGTGACTTTAAATTGCTAGAGATGATGTCATGGACAATTTTGGAGAAGCATCCTTTTATGAGTCTGGTTACTGTCTTTTATTGAGAAAGATGATGTGGATTTCACTGCTGTTACATAGAAATTTAGATATGGGTATGAAGATGTGTACCATACTCTTTCTTGACATCTAGTTTGGCAAATTATTTTTCCGTATTCATTGGCCAGCCAGATTTCTGCTCAGTTCTGCTAATGGCAGGCAAAAAAGGGCTATTTCATTAAAATTTGAAAATTATGTGCTTTAACACCAATAAAATGAAAAAGTAAGCCACAAAGTGGAAGAAATATTTGTACACTATTTATCTGATAAGAGACATATCCAGAATACATAAAGAACCCTTATAATTAAATAGGAAAAAAATCAATAATCAAGTTTAAAAAATTGGCAAAGGTTTCAAATAGTGGTTTCTGCAAGTGTGCAATAGAAATGGCCAATGAACAAATCAAAAGGTGCCTACAATTGTCTATCCACGTGAGATCTTTCTCTGGTTTTAAAACCAGCAATCTTTTGGTCCTAAAAGAGTATTAAATGTGCTTATGTTTGATATGACTTCTTTGTGGAATTTAACGTCTTAAAATAACTTTGTTTATCTCTAGTGAAAACTTTTTTCTTAAGGTATATTTTGTCTTCTGCTAGTAGAAATACCTCAGTTCTGTTTGGGTTATTGTTTCCCTGGTCTATATTCTTGTACTGTTTTGTTTTCAAACTGCTATTTTATTCAAATATAAAGTTATTTTTTATAGACAACACATAAATTGGGTTGTCAACTGTTGCCTTTGGTTGTAATATTAAATTTTTTTTACATATAATGTAGTTACTGATAAAATAGTATTTGCATCTCTCATTTACTATTAGTTTTCTGTACACCTTATACATTTTCTTCCTCTTTCCTAAATTGCTTATCTTTTATTTTTGTTTTGTTTTGTTTTGTTTTGTTTTTGGAGACAGGGTCTCACTATGTAGTTGAGACTGACGTGGAACTCACTATGTAGCCCAAGCTGGTCTCAATTTACAGTAATCCTTCTGGCTCAGCCTCCCGAGTGCTGGGATTTACAGGCATGTGCCACCAAGCTGGCTTAACGGTTCACTTTTAAAAAATACACAATAATATTTTAATTCTGTTGCTATTTATCTTACTATTGTTAACATTAGTGGCAAATTAAGTTTAAGGGTAACAGATACAGGTACTTATCTTTCAATATTGCTCTGTTCTACTTGTGGGAGATTAGTATAGTACAATAATATTTCATGTTTAAGAATTAGAGGCTCACTGTAATTGCTGCTGTGGCTGTCCTTACAGCTAAATAAAAGATAAGTCACATAAAATATATTTATATTGTGTTTGGTATAGATTGACAGAGTTACTTTCACTTATGTTCTTAATTTATTTTTATTGACTCAGCTAATATCAAATATACTTTCATTTTGAAGGATAGCCTTTAATATTTCTTGTAGGACAGCTTTATTTTTGATTAACTGTCTCCATTTTTTAACATATTAGAATTTTTAATTTTACCTTCATTTCTGAAGGATTATTTTGATGCATATATTATTCTTAGTGGATAAATTATTTTCTTTTTTCCTTTTAATGGTAATTCTACTAACCTTCAACCTTCATGATATATCATAAAATGAGCCACTATTATTGTCGAGGCTATCTTTATATGTCATTTTTTACTTTGCTTTTCTGCAGAGTCTCTCCTTTTCTCTTAATTATTTAATTTGGCTACAGTATGTTTAGTTTTGTTATTCTGGTTTTATCCTTTCAAAAATGCACTGAGATTCTTTCTTTTGCTCATTAATAGTTTTATCAAATTTTAGCCATTGTTTCCTCAAATACTCTTCCTCTCTCTACTTTTCTGAGACTCTCATGATACATATGTTAACATATTGGTAATATCCCAGGGATCCTTGAAGATGTTTTTCATTACTTTTCTTTTCAATTATTAATATTGGATACTTTCAATTGTCCTTCCTTTAACTTAATTTATTTTTTAGTTTTGGTGGCTCAAATCTTCTGCTGAACCTTGGAATTTTTTGTTTGTTTGTTTGAGGCATGGGAATTTTAATTTTTGTTTTAATTGCTATTCTTTATTTGTTAAATAATTCTTGAACTTTGATATTCTTCTAATATATTTTTCATTAGTTCTTTGAACACATTTATGGTAAATGTTTTAAAGGCTTTGTCTACCTTAGGAACAATTTCCTTTGATAACATTTTTTGTCTGCTTTCCCATGTATTTTCAAGTTTCTGTTTGTCCATCAATTTTTATTGAAAACTAGTCATTTTAAAAAATATAATTTGATTACATTATTGTTCTCTTCTATTGAGGTTTGTCAGCTGTTTGTGCTGTGTGTGTGTGTGTGTGTGTGTGTGTGTGTGTGTGTGACTTTTTGGAGGAATTTTGCAAATTTTTATTCTTTTTTCCTTTGCTAACATTTTAATTTCTTTGGTTATATTAGTGGTCAGCTAAATGTGGACAAAGATTTTCTCATATACCTTTTACCGATAAATTTCTTCTACTTTGCTGAAGACACACGTGTGTGCACAAAACGGTTCAGGTTTATGGAAGTTAACAACTGTGCTTTAATTCTCAGGTCATGCTTTTATGGAGCCTCAAAATCAGCCAGAGATGAAAGTTTAGGGCCTTTCAAGTCTCTCTGGGCTATGCCCACAGCTCTATTCATACATGTGACTCATATTCCCAGAACTATGTTGGTTACCTTTAATGTCCTCAGTCATCTTGTTCTCCATATTAGTTTTTATGTTTTTATGTCTTGTTTACCTTAAATAATATCGCTCTTAGAAGTCTACAATGATAAACAGTCGCTGCCTGTTGTTTTTTTTTAAAATGTCCCGAGAACAGTGAATTTTCTGTGTTTGAGCTCTGGGTCAAAATAATTCAAGACAAACTTTGTGAATTATTTCCCCAAATAGTTGGCAGATTGGTGCAAATGTGAAATTTTCTGGCATATAATTTAGGGAATTCCTTCTAGTGTTCACTAGTGCCTTCTTTTCCACAGCTACCACGGTTAATTAATTCTTAAGACTAAAAAAGTTGGAGTATGAGACTAGGTATTGAGTAATTTCAAAACTATGAAACTTACTCTCTTTGTCAAGAATCCTTCTGGCTGAAGATTTAGCTCAGTGGTGCCACCACCTGTCTCGCAAGCACATGATTTTGAGTTCGATCCCCAGTATCCCCCCCCCCAAAAAAAATTCAGCCCTTCTCTCTGACCAAACACTTGTGGGTTGTAAACTTGTGGTTATTTCCAAGAATTCTAAAATTACTAATTTTGAAAAATTTTCCAGGGCTTCCGTTATTTTTCTAGAGGAGCAGATTTTCAGAGGTCTTTATACTTCTATTAATAGTGTGTCTCATAAATAATTTTTAAATGTGTCTCATTAGCAATATGTATTCAAATAATCAATGTTAAATGTTAAAATTTAATATATAGTTTGTGGTCTATTCATAGAGAAAAAATAACCTAAAATTAAATAGAATAGAGATATACAGTACACAAAAATGAATGTAAGGGATTGATAGGATTTGGGATATTAGAATCTTGGACAGAATAAATACAGAAATGAAATGGACATGCATACATGAGAGTGTATCATGAAAAAATTATGATTAAAGAATCTGAGTTCAATATTTAACAATAACAACAACTATTAGCCTATGGTTGTTTCAAAATTATTGCAAGATTCATATGCTGTTGTTTCACTTAATTTTCTATCTCATTAGTAATCTCAGATGGGGATATGCTGAAAGCGGAGTAATTTGTTCCCCTTTATCATTAAATAGTGCAAGCTACAGTTCCTTATTGTTCTTGAGGTGTGTGTGTGTGTGTGTGTGTGTGTGTGTGTGTGTGTATTTTTGGGAGAGAGAGACAGAGAGAGAGAGAGAGTGAGAGAGAGAGAGAGAGAATTGCTATGCAACTACAAAATGTGTTTACAGTTATCAACATAATGTATTGGAGCTATAGTTTAAAATAAAAAAATAGGTATAGGATGATATCCTTGATTAATTTATTTGTGAAATTCTTATTGTTTGTAATAAAATAATTATATTCTATTTTCTACTTCGAAAAATTCTGATATTAAATCTCCTATAATGTGATGGAATGGAAGGAAAAATAACACAAAACTGCTTGAAGACCAAAAAACACATTAAATATTTGGGTTGTAGGAAAGTACTTTAGATTTTTCTGATTCTTTTGTTCATTGAAAAATAAGCATTAGAAAATATAGTGTGAAGGATCATTATTATTCTGTGCTTATTCCTCTACTCCTTATTTTATCACACTTTTTCAAAATCTTATGTGGTTTGGTTTCACTGTGTAGAATCTGAATTCTTGGAGATAAAGCTCTTCAAATTATTTATCTTTCATACACATTAAAGAATATTAAGGTCATTTTTAACTTTAATTTCCAAATAATTAAACATTTTATTACTTAAAAATAATTTATTCTGTTTGTGCTTTTGTCTCTGTTTAGTAAATTCATATATGCATTTAGTCAGTAGAGTGAGACCATATATCATTTAACATTATTATACGCTGCCTAAGCTTTGCTCATATTTGTGGATATATGCAAAGCTACTTTCTCTTACATAAAATTCGTGTTAGGTACAAATTCTTTTTGTTGATTTTCCACTTTAAAATATTAGTCAATCATACATACTTAAACTTCAGTCAGCAAAAAATAAATCACTTAATATTTATTCAAGAGCTTAGGCTGTTAACGCAGAGAAAATTGAGTATATACATATTCATCCCTTAATTAGAGAATGTGAAAGATATGGCAGTTGGCAATTTACAACACACTGAATTAAAAGTCATTACTAAAGTAAGCTGTTTGACTTTATATCTTGAAGCTTAATTATTTTTCCTCTTGGCTATCATTTGTCCTGTTTTTAAAACTCAGTGTCTTTCTGTTTCTCTGTCTCTTTGTCTCCTGTTTGTTTTAGAATGGTGAAACTACGCAATTCGGGTTAAACAGTAGGCTATAAGGGTCAAGGACTAGGAATCATAGTATGCTGCAAGGTGACTTAGAGACCCACTGTGAAGAAGGAAGTAACAGTGAGAGGCTACTCAAGATAAGAATACCATCCTCCTGAATAAAAGAGAGTATTCTCTTTGGAAATACAGAGCAGGATATTGGGGTTCAGTATAGGTGAGAAGATGTCCATGATAGAGAACGTCTAGCACACAGAGTCAAAGTCCAAGAGAACTGAAGAAAAATCTTTTCAGAAGAGCAGAGCAGTGTGAGGGAGAGGGTGGTGTCTGTGTGAAAAACACAAGACTTGAGTGTTAAGACTGAAGGGGATGAGGAGGGTGTCCATGTAAGTAGCAAGGCAGTGATGGTGACTTATTACAAAATTACTTAGCTTACATGAAGACTGCACTTGTATGAAACAGGAAGGAAACTGTTCATGTGTAGGAAAAATTGAACAAGTAAGAATTTGCAAAGAATAATAGAAGCCAGCTTTCTTATCATCAAAGAATGAATTTATAGACATGGAAAAAAGATAATATAAATTCAGTAATAATGGACTGGAATAGCAAACATGTAAGCAAAGCCTTGAGTTTCAATAGATACACTTAAATATAGATTCACTGTACGTATTTATGTGGATAAACAAGATATGTATATTTTATGTTCTTCTGTGTTTGTGTATTTCTCCCCTAACTCTGCTTGGCAGAAGGGATGCTACATGGCAATGAGCTCACCTAATGATTAGATCTACTCTTCTAAATATTTTTCCACTAAAGTAAATGAGTTTTCCATGGAAAGTATCACATTCTCAGGGCTGTGAGCAGATAATACAGGATGTGTATAGAGCAACATGTTGTGTCAAAAATAAAGAATTTGTCAAAAATTCACATACCACAATGATAGAAAATGTCACTGGACAAACCTGTAGGTATTTGACAACCATAATAAATACTCATAATATTAGATTGTAGCTCATTGAATAAAAAATAGTACTAAATGAAAATCTAAGTGTATACTTCAGAAAATAAATAAGCGTATGAAAAGTTTGATAAGCATGAAAGTTGCTATGCTGTATACCAAATAATCAAAATATCTTAACCAACATGACTTTACTATATAACTGTTACAAGAGTTGAGCATAGTATGGCTGGGATGTTTGTGCAGCTTCAGTCCAAGTGTTGGCCAAGCTTGGTCATTTTCTGGAGGCTATCCTATGGGAAGTTCTGCATCCAGCTCACTCAGACTGCTGGTAGTTTTTCTTCATGGCTGCAGAACTCATGTTGGATTGGTCTTTCTCAAGACTGGCAGTGGAGATCAAGACTGTAGAGTGAGTCAGCTAGCAAGACAAAGTCTTAATATATAAGAAAATATGATCACCCTATCACTCTGCCCTCTTCTACTGGTAGCAGTAGGTCATATTTTCTATCCATACTCAAGGAGATGGTGCTGTGAATGGAGATTATTAAGTGTAACCTTAAAGTGAGTTTTCTACAACGAGGTGAGTATGTGTGGTTCAAAACTATTCCCCACAAGATTTCTTATAAAAGAAAAAAAAAGGAGAATATTGCAATGTGAGAAGCCTGAAATACATTAATTAATCAGGTGATCAAAATGAATCTCACTTGTAAGGCAACAAATCAATTAGTGTGGCATCTTACTGAATACAATGAAAAGAACTTAACATCAGTATACTTTTTGTCTATCAAAATGTATTACCTGAATACAATCTTGAGGAACCATCAGATAAGCCCTAACAGAAGAATATCCTACGTAATATCTGATCTATCATCTTCAAAAGTCATTAGTGTCAAGATAGTCATAAGGGATTAAAGATCAACAAAAGGTAACTACCTACAACACAATTCTAAGCTAAAGTCTGAATCATATTCTGGTGTACGTATATACCACCTTTTCTTTGTTCATCCATTGATGGTGCTTTCCTTTCTTTGCTATTGAAATTGTATGTATACTTTAGATAGCAAGCATTTAACAGATAAATGGTGCCATAATTCAAATGTTTATATTTCTTCAAAATTCATATATTGAAATCCTAATTAGGAGGCTTGACATTTTGGAGGTAAGTAGCGTAGTGTGCAGAAACTATGACTAGTATTTGTGCTCTTACAAAAGAGGCTTGAAAGAGACCCCTCACTCCTTCCTCTGTCCTGCGAGGTATAGAGAAAAGGTAACTGTCTGCAAAGTAGGAAGTAGGCCCTTACCTGACACCAAATTTATTGAACCTTAATTTTGGACTTTTCAGCCTCCAGAATTCTAAGAAATAAATTTGTGTTGCTTATGATTAAACTTGCTTATGGTTTTGGTAATGTTATAATAATGTAATTGGGCTAAGATATGCAGTTTGAAAATATTTTCTCCCATTCCATCAATTACTTTTTCAATATGTTGTTTCTGTTGTGAAGAAGTGCTTTAATTTGATGTAGCCTACTTGTTTGTGTTGACATTTGTTGTCTGTGTTTTGGTTATCATATCCAAAAATACATTCAAAAAATAGTGTCAAGAAGCTTTTCTTCTATGATTTTTATGGTTTCCTATATTACATTAGTCTTTAATACATTTTTGAGATAATTTTTTCATGTACTATGTAAGAAGAGAAAAATTTTATTCATTACAATTTCATTAATTTGCATGTAGATATCCAGTTTCATAAACACAATTTACTGAGGAGAAATCCTGCAATTTGCACACGACTGGCCTTAAGGACATTATTTTAAGTGTAATAAATCAGACACAAAAGATAAATATTAAAAGATGCCACTTCTATGTGGAACCTAATACTGTTGACCCCTGAAACGTTATGAGAAACATGTGAAGTAAGCTCCAGTGTGCTGCCCAGGGTGTGATGCAAGCCGAAGGGAAAAAAAAAACACAACTAAATAAAAGAACTAAGCGAGACAGAAAACAGGGTGCCAGAAAGAACAAACAATGCTGGTGCAACTGATGAGTGTTGGCCAGTCTGAGCCACTGATTTTTATGGTAATCAATTGGGGTAAAGGTAAGCTATATGTAAGGGCAGAACTGTGTGCTAAAATGTACCGTAATGAAGTTTTGATGGAAATTAATGTAAGCAAGTCTCATTAAATTCTTTAATTAGGAACAGAATAGGCAAAATATATGATTGTGAGTAGAACATTGTCCTTCTAGTCAGAAGGTTTCAGTTGTGGCAATGGAATTCGGGTGTGAGTTACTCTTACCTGGGCACATAGGCTTCAGCCTGACTCATTTGTATGATCCAGCCAATTATGGAGTTAACTCTTTACAGCCTGCACTGCTTATAGCCTGCTTTGAGTCATAATCACTACTGCAATCTCCTGCAATTTAAAATAGTAAAACTCATTGAATTAAATAATCTAACAGTACTGTAGTTGCTAGGATCTGAGGGGAAGGGAAAACTGAAACCAACTATAGAGCATAATAGCTATATTAACATACCATATTGTCTTCTTAAATTTGCTAAGCAGGTAGGTTTAATTTAGTTTTTCTTATCACAATAATAATCATGATAAAGGCTAAAGAAACTTTTAGTTGATGCATATAGTTATGGATTGTGCTAATAGTTTATACTTTGTATTTCCAAACTTATTAAATTACATGATTAAATATGTGTAGAATTTTGTATAGTGGCCATCCTTAATAAAATGCTTTAATAATAAGATAAAATCCTCCTACCTTGAAAAAGATTCTGAGCTGAAACCCATTTTTTTTTCTTTTTCCTCATTGAGTTTGTTGGTACATTTTAGGAATACAGTACAGTTACATTCATTATTGGGATCCTGTACCTTTACATGACAGGTTGGTTCTCATTTTTTCCTCATTGAGTTTGTTGGTACATTTTAGGAATAGTGTACAGTTACATTCATTATTGGGATCCTGTACCTTTACATGACAGGTCTTGGTTCTCATTTTTTCCCCTTGTCCCTTCCCTCCCTTCACCCCTCCTTCCCTCTACAAACACTTCATTTCCTGAAACCCATTTTTATAAAGAGCATGAGTAGTATAAATGGCAAAACTGAAAAAAGTATACAGATTAGGCTATATATTATGCCCATGTTAAATTTTCCTGTTCTTTTTTTTTTTTTGTACCAGAGAGCTAACTGAGGACCTTGTGCTGTGAGGAAATTTTCCAAGTTTGATTTACTATATTATTGTATAGGTGAATGTCCTTGTTAAAAATAAACAGCAGTGGTCTTCAGAGTTATCAGGATAGGGGCAATGATACTAGCAAACTAAAATTGTTCATAAAATAATGGCTTAAATCTTATTTATAACTTTTCCTTGGGAGGTTTACATAGGCTATTTTAAAATCAGAGAAATAAAAATAAGCATAAAACTTGTTTGCTTTTCCTGCCAACTGCAGAATTTCCTAAAATGCATGGCTTGGGATTTTAATTGCTGTTATATATTAAAATTCTTTAAATCAAGTAAATTAGGGAAATGTCAGTTAAAGTTCAATAATTTTTTTCAACACTGGCATTCTTTGAGTCTTAAACATAATCAATATGTTACTCATGTGAGAGAGGGTGAAAGAAAATTTAATGTTTCTCAACTTTTATATTGTTTTACCTCCTAGAATTTGATGGGACAAATTTTGATGCACTGCAGAAAACAATGTGGTAAGCTAGGATGTAAAATACACATGCTGCCAAGGTAATGATAAGTTTCAAGTTCTCTCTTTTTCAGTTCTCAACTCCATCACTCAAAGAATTATATTATTTTCATTTAATAAAATAAAATATTTATCAGAGCCAATCTCTATCCCTATAGTTTTAAATCTTTTGTTATTTATTTATGAAAAACTATGTGTAAAGAAAAAATAGAATGCGCTGTTCAGTAGGGACCATGGTACAGCATTTATATATCCTTTGTATCTGGTAAAGGTATCTAAACTATTTATAATTAATTTTG
The DNA here is from genome assembly GCF_012274545.1 of Fukomys damarensis. Taxonomy (NCBI): domain Eukaryota; kingdom Metazoa; phylum Chordata; class Mammalia; order Rodentia; family Bathyergidae; genus Fukomys; species Fukomys damarensis. The sequence continues at coordinate 57,145,619 of NW_022900949.1, forward strand.
TATTGCAATATTTTCAATTAACAGAGAATTCAGATAAACCCAACACCACACACAGCCTCCCCCCATCTAATCCTTCATCAGGTAGCACACTTATTATCAGCAGTATTCCTATAATGACATATTATTTTTATCCAAAAACCATTCTTTTTTAAAAAACACTAATTTTATCAGTGCATTTTATGTAAACAATATAATGCCATTCATCGTTTGAGATTTGTACCTTTACATGATATATCTTTATTCTTATTTTTTCCCATCCCCTCTCCCCCCTTCAACTCCTCCACTCCTCTTTATTTACAAAGACTTTGTTTTCATTTTTCACTTTCTCGTATTAATTCCATTCCCTTCTTTCCTTTCCCCGACCTCTCCCACTTCCCCTTCCCCTTTGTACCTTTTCTTCTCTTTCTTAACATTGGGTTCATGCTTGGCGCTGTACCTTTCTATGTGCTTGTACAACTGTATAATGGCTTCTATTTAACATTGTACTATCACATAGAAGAGTGTTATTACTCTAAAACTCCACTGAACTCTTATTCATGTTTCCCTCCCAAGCCCTTGTCAACCATTGATCTTACTGTCTACACAGGTTTATTCTTAAATGAATGTCACGTAATTGAAGACAGCAGTTTAAGTACTTGAGAGCTTTTTAAGCAGAAGCGTTATCCTACCCCCTTGTCAATCCTAGTATTAGTGTTTAAAAGTAGTTGGCCACTTTATTACCTAAAATTTTACTTTCTTATTTACTTTTAGTCTTGCTCTTTATCCCTGACTTTTACTAGATGGGCACATTTTTTCCCTACAGTCCACCTGTAAATTTATAATTTTATCCAAATATTTGATGATGAGCTGTATTTTCCAATCACCTTACCCTACCCAACTCTATTCTTTTTTTTTTTTTTTGGACCTGAGGTTGAACTCAGGTCCTTGAGTTTGCAAAGCAGGCAGCCGAACCACTGAGCTAAATCCCTGGTCCCCAACTCTATTCTTACATCTCTCTTCTGCTTCTTTAATCTCCAGTACCACTTACCTCTTTTCTTATCATTTATTTAAGCCAAAAATATTTATTGAACTCCTACTATTTGTTAGGACATTTTTACTGATATATCTCTGCAGTACACTATGTTTATGTTCCTGTGTGGGGTTGGTACACGAATATAACACAGCTTAATTCCTTCTTTTCATCCCCTTTACCTCCCCTTTCCTCCGTCTACTTACCATGTGAAAAAGATCTGTCTCCCTACTTCCCATCATCTAGCTCTTATTTTGTTCTATATTTATCATTTGGGTTTTGAATGTAAGATAAACCATGTGATATTTAAGCTTGTGAATTTGATTTATTTCATTAAAAATCATGGTCTCCAGTTTTCTATAAATGACTCGTTTATTCTTTTTTTATGGCAGAGTAGTACTAAGTTGTGTGTGAGTGCCACATTTTCTTTATCCATTCATCTGTTGATGTACAAATAGGCTGCTTCCAAGATTTTGATACTATGAATTATGGCACCATAAATATGGGCACACATGTATTGCTGTTATATGATATTTCTAACTCTTTCAAAAAGATACCTACAAAGGGGATAGTTAGCTCAAACGGAACTTCTGTTTTAGTTATTTGAGGCATCCCCATTCATGTTTACATAGTGGTTGTACAAGTTTCCAGTCCCACCAGCAATAAAGTTTCTTTTTTCTTACAGCCTATCCAGCATTTTTTATTATTTGATTTCTTAAGGAGGCCATTCTGTCTGGGGTTAGATGGAATCTCAATGTTGTCTTAATTTGCATTTATTTCTCTATTGACCAGCAATTCTGAACATTTCTTCATGTATTTATTGGCCTTTTGTACGTCTATGAAGTTTCTATTCATTATTGTAAATATTAAAAATGCTGTAATACACAGAAGAAAACTTTTTTGTAGGAGTTCAAACTCTGTCCCTAAGTTAGTCAAGCACGTGACAACCTCAGAACATTAATATTTTTCTTTAATTAGTGGTTTTTTCTTCTCCTATACCCAGTATGCCATATATCACTTCCAAAGATTTAATTCAGAAAAACATTCCTCAATATACATTTCCGTAACCAGTTACTCTTTATCTCCTTTTTTGTGAATGTACTTCTCAGCATTTCTCATACTTTTTGCTTGTATTTCCAGAAGTAAAATAGTTTTTTTTTTTCATTCATGGCTTTCAACTTGGCCTCTCAGTTCTCCCTTCTGTATCCTTTATTGACATTGTAAACAAATCTCATATCTTTCAAATCACTGCAGCAAATCAACAATTTTAATTAGGATTAAAAGTCACTTTTGGCTGAGTAATTTCCAGTGTAACCTAATTTCAAAAATTTTCTTACTTGCTACCATTGATTGTATCTCCTATTCTTAGTATTGTACCTGGCACATTAAAAAGCAGTATTATATTGATTAATGTGCTGTGAATAAATAAGTAAATAAATGGAAGATTGGATGCAAAAATGAATAGTATATATAAGGTTAAGCATACATTAAAGCACAAAATAAATAATTTTACTCCATTTTAAAGAACCATGAATGTGATATGTATCAGAATCTTGAAAGATAGCTAATATTTCACCATGTAAACTTGAAGTAGAGAATCTTCATGTCAGAGAAAGTAGTGTGGAAAAGGTTAGAGATGTGGAAGAAAATGGTATATGAAAGAAGCTAGAAGAATAATCTTACTGAAGGCAAAGAGTAGACATAAAATAGATGAATATGCAGAAATATTTGAAGTCAGCCTCACTGATCACACTGAGTTTGGGTTTTCAGTAGCAAACAACTTCATCTTCATTATCAAAATATGTTCTGTCCTTTTATATCACTGCAGTCTCCATTCTTACTCTGGAAAATTTTAATTCATAACAAAAATCAAAGGTTTATTATTATCACCCTTATGTCTTTCTTGACTCCATCAAGTGAAACTGATTACAATTCTTTCTATGCACTTCAAAATTGAACTTGTATATACATGGTATCCAGTGCACCCTTTGCTAACAGGATTAAAGTCTTCCTGAGCTTTTAAAATAACCTTGAGTG
>NW_022900949.1:57149767-57167486 GCF_012274545.1 Fukomys damarensis
ACCTGAGGTTGAACTCAGGTCCTTGAGTTTGCAAAGCAGGCAGCCGAACCACTGAGCTAAATCCCTGGTCCCCAACTCTATTCTTACATCTCTCTTCTGCTTCTTTAATCTCCAGTACTACTTACCTCTTTTCTTATCATTTATTTAAGCCAAAAATATTTATTGAACTCCTACTATTTGTTAGGACATTTTTACTGATATATCTCTGCAGTACACTATGTTTATGTTCCTGTGTGGGGTTGGTACACGAATATAACACAGCTTAATTCCTTCTTTTCATCCCCTTTACCTCCCCTTTCCTCCGTCTACTTACCATGTGAAAAAGATCTGTCTCCCTACTTCCCATCATCTAGCTCTTATTTTGTTCTATATTTATCATTTGGGTTTTGAATGTAAGATAAACCATGTGATATTTAAGCTTGTGAATTTGATTTATTTCATTAAAAATCATGGTCTCCAGTTTTCTATAAATGACTCGTTTATTCTTTTTTTATGGCAGAGTAGTACTAAGTTGTGTGTGAGTGCCACATTTTCTTTATCCATTCATCTGTTGATGTACAAATAGGCTGCTTCCAAGATTTTGATACTATGAATTATGGCACCATAAATATGGGCACACATGTATTGCTGTTATATGATATTTCTAACTCTTTCAAAAAGATACCTACAAAGGGGATAGTTAGCTCAAACGGAACTTCTGTTTTAGTTATTTGAGGCATCCCCATTCATGTTTACATAGTGGTTGTACAAGTTTCCAGTCCCACCAGCAATAAAGTTTCTTTTTTCTTACAGCCTATCCAGCATTTTTTATTATTTGATTTCTTAAGGAGGCCATTCTGTCTGGGGTTAGATGGAATCTCAATGTTGTCTTAATTTGCATTTATTTCTCTATTGACCAGCAATTCTGAACATTTCTTCATGTATTTATTGGCCTTTTGTACGTCTATGAAGTTTCTATTCATTATTGTAAATATTAAAAATGCTGTAATACACAGAAGAAAACTTTTTTGTAGGAGTTCAAACTCTGTCCCTAAGTTAGTCAAGCACGTGACAACCTCAGAACATTAATATTTTTCTTTAATTAGTGGTTTTTTCTTCTCCTATACCCAGTATGCCATATATCACTTCCAAAGATTTAATTCAGAAAAACATTCCTCAATATACATTTCCGTAACCAGTTACTCTTTATCTCCTTTTTTGTGAATGTACTTCTCAGCATTTCTCATACTTTTTGCTTGTGTTTCCAGAAGTAAAATAGTTTTTTTTTTTCATTCATGGCTTTCAACTTGGCCTCTCAGTTCTCCCTTCTGTATCCTTTATTGACATTGTAAACAAATCTCATATCTTTCAAATCACTGCAGCAAATCAACAATTTTAATTAGGATTAAAAGTCACTTTTGGCTGAGTAATTTCCAGTGTAACCTAATTTCAAAAATTTTCTTACTTGCTACCATTGATTGTATCTCCTATTCTTAGTATTGTACCTGGCACATTAAAAAGCAGTATTATATTGATTAATGTGCTGTGAATAAATAAGTAAATAAATGGAAGATTGGATGCAAAAATGAATAGTATATATAAGGTTAAGCATACATTAAAGCACAAAATAAATAATTTTACTCCATTTTAAAGAACCATGAATGTGATATGTATCAGAATCTTGAAAGATAGCTAATATTTCACCATGTAAACTTGAAGTAGAGAATCTTCATGTCAGAGAAAGTAGTGTGGAAAAGGTTAGAGATGTGGAAGAAAATGGTATATGAAAGAAGCTAGAAGAATAATCTTACTGAAGGCAAAGAGTAGACATAAAATAGATGAATATGCAGAAATATTTGAAGTCAGCCTCACTGATCACACTGAGTTTGGGTTTTCAGTAGCAAACAACTTCATCTTCATTATCAAAATATGTTCTGTCCTTTTATATCACTGCAGTCTCCATTCTTACTCTGGAAAATTTTAATTCATAACAAAAATCAAAGGTTTATTATTATCACCCTTATGTCTTTCTTGACTCCATCAAGTGAAACTGATTACAATTCTTTCTATGCACTTCAAAATTGAACTTGTATATACATGGTATCCAGTGCACCCTTTGCTAACAGGATTAAAGTCTTCCTGAGCTTTTAAAATAACCTTGAGTGCTAAAATGTTGTCTGGCCTATTTGTTATCCACTAGGGCTTAGCATAGTTGGTCAAGGTTCACATTCAATAAATGTTAGATACATTTCCTTCTCATTTTTCCTGATGTTTAATTCCAACTTTGTGATAGCTTATGAAATTTTGCTTAAAATAATAAGTTATCCATCAAAAGCAAACTTAAATATTGTCAAAAATAGTGACACTTTGAGATCCTTTAAATTTAGGTAAGAATGGAGGGAACAATGTGTCATTATAAATATCAGAGAAGAAAACACTGTCCTCAATAGTTGCAATGAAGTAGTCTATTTTAATGGAGGACAGACAAAAAGACAGGAAATAGAGATAAATGAAACATAAAAATTTCAGTTTGTTGTTGAGTTTAATAATAATGCCTTAATTTTTGGTTTTTCCTGTTTGTATTTGAATCTGAGTTACTTAAAACACTTTCCCTGGGGAGAGATTCTCATTAAGCAGAACATTGTGTTAAACAATTGCACATGTTTGCATATTTTTTGACTGGTTAATTTGAAATCTTTCTAAAAATGCTTAAGATGAAGCTTCATTTTGTTACTTATTTTTTAAAAAATTGTATTCTGTCGCTTCTGAGAGTGTAGATTAATACAGTTCCATCCAGATTGATTAGAGTTGTTAAGTAAGTTACTCATAGTGGACTTTGTGAAATAAATCTAGTAATGCAATCTCAATGAACTGTAAAAATATGTTATTCATTAATTATCAACACACTTCTGAGCTATATTAAATTATCCCATTTGTCTTTTGCTTATTATTCTAGTGTCGTGTAAAATTATAAAATGTGTGAGGAATAGCTTGTTAAATACTCAATTTCCAATGTGATTGATTTTACAACTAGAAATTCAAGTTTTTACTCTGATAATTTAAAGAAGTACATTTTTAGCACTTATTCTTACTACTCTTTCCTTCATGGACAGCTGTCTAATTTGATATTAAAGTGGGATATTTATGTGAATCATTGGATTTCACTGTGGGTATTTAACTATTCAGTTCTCTTAATGAAGGCACTATTTATAACCGTGCCTGGCTAGACAGCCAATTCCTTCAGTACTGAAGCGCAGTGAAGAGAGTTTCACTTGCCTCTCTGGGCTGTCTCAGCTTTGCCTCTCTTCGTAAAGCAAATGTACAATTTTTAAAATAAATTTTAATGGTGTATTTAATGGAAACAATATAGTGAATTCATTGTTGGAAAACTGTACTTTACATAATCAACTTTGGTTCTCAACTTTTCCCCGTTCCCCATCCCTTCATTCAACACCTCCCTCCCTATGTACAAACACTTTGTTTCCATTATTTTTCATTTTCACATATTAATTCCATTCCCTTCTTTCCGTTCCCCTACCCCTCCTGTTTCCCCTTCCTCTTTGTCCCTTCTCTTCTTATTTCACATATGCAATTAATTCACCAAAAAACAGTCACTTAGTTGCTTTGATCAATATCATGTGCCATGTCTGTGGTTTGGCTTTTTCATCTATAAAATTGAACCAGTAACTATCACTGAATTGTTTTCTGGATATAATGAGGTCTTTGGAGTTTAGCACATTAACATTACAAGACTTTACAAATAAGTTTCTGGTGGGCTTAATATTACACAACTTTACAAATAAGTTCTTGGTGGGCTTTCTCAAATTGCCTTTATCTAAGTCGAGACAAAAATCTTCCTTTGGACTTGCCAGTATGAATGCCCCGTGTCTCATTAGAATTTTTACTCTTGGTTCACCATTCAAAGTACGATAGCATTCTTCAAAACCATGAATATTAGTGAAGTATTTTTTTTATTTATTGTGTACTGGTTAAAAAAATAATAAGCTTTTCTGTCTAGTGGTTTCATTAAGTGAATCTGTTTTATTTGAACTGATAAAAGACACAATATGAATATTTTTGCTTTTCAAGGTATTTATTTATATGGGGAAAATCTACTCGGCATTTTTCTCTGTGAGGCAGTAGTAGTTTCTAGTGGGATTTCTACACTTTAGGCCTCAGGCTGCCCTTGAAATGACTCACAGCCAGCATTGCAGTTACTCCTAATCTTTGCACTTCTGTTTCACTTGCTTGAACGTTATATATTCTTCAGCCATTCACAACATGGGATATTCTGAAAAGAAAAACATAAAAAACACCTAATAACATTATCATCTATATTGTCCAGAAAAGTCCAGTGACAATTAAAGAATAGATTCAAATAGGCTTTGTCAGAAATTTCTCTATCCCTACAAAATTGTTACACAGTTTAGTGCTTGAATTTAGCAGGCCAAATGATTACTCAAATAAATACTGTTTTAAACAGCTTTAACATTCTACTGAATAACAAGTAAAAAAAAAATGACTCAGTAATGATTTAATAATGTTTGGATAAACTGGTACTATCTTTTAATAAACTGGTTAGGAGTATTCTGGAGTAGTTTGACAATGGAGAAAAAAGAAAAATAAAATTTTAAAAATTGGTAGGAACCAAAGTTACAAATTTGTAAAGAAAGTAGTTGTAAAGTATTAACATATCTAACCTATATTTTAGTCTCACTTTCTTACAAGTATCTATAATTATTTTTGTTTTTATAAGTTAAAATATGTATGTGTATGAGTTATTAAAAGAGGAAATTTCAAATAAAATTGAATCAGATGGCCAGAGTTTAGAGAGATCTTGTTATGCAAACCGATCTTATGTGTTAAGATTTTGGAATATCTTTCAAAATGAGATCATATAATGATAAAATTGGACTCAAAGATTGGCTAAATGGCTCCCGCATTATATGAATCATGGGAGGAAATAATATTTCAAATCTTTATTCCAGTAAACTACTGAATATGCATAATTTGAAAATGTATCCTTTTTTACTCATATTGAATCAATGAAATCTAGAATTCCTTTGGATCAGTAAATGATCCATTATCAGTACATTATTTTATGGAAATTATATATTCATAAATACAAACTATTTTCCAAGTAATAATTATTTTATCATGTAGAAAAACTGTAAGAAGTAATGTAAATGTGATCCTCTGTAAAATTATAATTCTTTTCTTCATTGAGAAGTAAATATGTTGGTAGAATAGTAAGATACAAATGTATATGTAAAAGAATAGCGAAATATTTAAGGACTTAACACTTGTCAACAATTTTTGTCTTTGTTGTACAATTTAATAAACTTGCAAATAAATGGATAATTTAATAAATATATGTTGATACATGTATATATATATATGTATAAGTATATATACATCTATACATTCAAGTTTATGTCCTCAAGAAGTTGAAAATCTAATTTGGAATGTCTAATTTATTCAAAAGAAAACATGGAGCAAAGGCATATTTTATATTAAAAAGCTACAATTTGTTGTTACAGCTCCATTTATTACAGGCTTTTAGAAAAAGGGGAGCTCAATATAAAATCAGGAAGGAGGTTAAGAGATGAATCTATAGCTCAATCTCAGAAAACCTAAGAAATATAAGATTTAGTAGATGACCTGCCAGATTCAAAAAGTGATGCCAGAACTCAAGCTTACATCTTAGAGTTTAGTGTTTTTAAATGACCCTGAATTTTGGTCTTTGGATGTGGCAGGAGTTTATGTTATGGATTGTCCCACTCATTGTATGCAGGCTGTGTCTGCACTGCTGGATCACTGAAATATCCCACACATTTCCAAATAGAGATTTGAAGTGGGACCAACTTGACTGAGTACTGTTTAATGCCTGAATTCATTTATTCACAGGAAATTGAGATTTGTAATAAACAAGATAGATAAGAAACTTCAATATTAAAGACTTTATTACAATGATTGTGATCATTATTTGTTGCCATTGCAGAAAATTACATTTGTGAAAATTCCAGAGAGAACATTTTTGTCAATTTAAACCCTCAGTTATTTGGCAGATAGATTATCTGTTGCATAGGAGGAAATTTTAATATGATTTTAGAATATTAAATATTTAAAATATTTTAATATATGATTACAATATTTCAATTAATTTTGCTGTTGTCTTTAAGTATTTTTCTAGTCTAGCAATAAGATTACTTGGCTTGATTATGATCTTTCAGCATTCATCACACATTTGCCCAATAGACTTTTAATAAATACTTTTGGGAATAGATTAAATATGAGTCTATTAACATTCTGCAACAAGAAACACTGCACACTAGAAAAACATTAGGGCTTGTTGTTAAATAAGGGAAATCTTAAATCAGTTACCTTAGGATTTGTGAGAATGGTAGAACTTGGGCAAATTCAAATTAGCAGCATGTATTAAGCTTTAATGTATATTTTTTCAGAGACTTTAAGCTATAAATTTCACTGAATTTGAACTAGATGTAAACTTTCAAGGATAAAATTTGACTTAAAGTAAAATGAAAACAAGGGTTAATCAGATATAACCAGTTTAAACTGCCTACAATGGCCAGACGGGTAAAACAAGGTCCAAACTGGGCTTGGTGGGGATTCTAGACTGAGTGTGCATGCCTTCTCTTCTTGGTCCAACAGCCTATTTGTAGACATAGTGGACCTTCCAGTTTTTTAAGTTGTTACACCCATATGTTCCATGTGAAAAGTATCAATTTTTAAACTACAGCACTCTAAAAAAGAGATTGAAGAGGATATAAGAAAGTATCCCCTGCTCCTGGGTAGGAAGAATCAACATAGTGAAAATGGCCATACTACCAAAACTGCTATACAGATGCAATGCATTGCCAATTGAAATTATAACACTATATTTCACAGAACTAGAAAAAAGAATCCAAAAATTCATTTGGAACCATAAGAGACCTAGAATAGCAAAAGCCATCCTAGGCAACAGACACATGGCAGCAGGTATAACAATTCCCAATTTGAAATTATACTGCAAAGCCACTGTGATAAAAACAGCATGGTACTGGCAAAGAAACAGACCTGAGGATCAGTGGAACAGACTGGAAGACACAAAAACAATTCCAGATGTACTCAGCTAAGTCATCTTTGACAAAGAAGCTGACCATCCCCACTGGAGGAAAGATAGCCTCTTTAATAAATGGTGTTGGAAAAACTGGATCTCAACCTGCCAAAGATTAAAACTAGACCCTTAATTTTCACCATGCACTAAATGCTTTCATTTAAAAAAAAATTTATAAACGCTATGTGCATAAAAATGCCTCTTAATTCCAGTTATGCATTTCTTGACCTGTTACAAGTAGTGAAGAGTCAGTGTCTATACTCTATTTTAATTTAGTCACAGACACTAGATTTTTAAAAACATTATGACTCCACTAGAACACATTTCTTGTGTTATCTTTCTCTGATAGCTCTATGAGGACTGTAGATTGGTTCTTATTTATTTCCATTGCTTTTTAAAATAAAGCATAAGGACAACTATATCTTGTCATTTTAAAATTAAGTATCAATAATTAAATGTCATTTTCCTCCTGAGATAATTTTCTTTATTTTGTGATATGACTTCTGAATAGATTTTTCTCAATTAATTAATTTATGTCGGTATATTTCAAAAAATTCAAACTATCAAATAAATTTATTTTGTTTTATCAGACCACAAGCTACATTTGGGGAAAAAATTAGGTTAGAATAATAAAACTTATTAGTATTCATATGCTACTTTGTACTGTGAAAAAATATGCTTAAATATTATTTCATTTTACCTTTAACAGATCTACGTGATAAATCAGAAAAGTCTCACTATCTTCATGTTACTGAATAGCATAGAATCACTCAAAGTGTAGGTCAGTTCCTAGACATGTTCTTCAGACCAATTTTGTACTCTCTTCAGCATAAGGCAGTGACTCAAGTATATTCTAAAACTCACTGATGTTTGTTCTATATATAAGCACATAGAAAGTTTTTTTTTTAAGTTTTATTTGGAGATGTTCAAATAACTACATTTATTTAAAATTTAAACAAAAATAATTTACTTACTTAATTGGGTCATGATTAAGTAGCAGTTTTTGTTTTGGAGACTTATTAGTATAATTTTAACAAATATTTGAAGATCAAAACCAAAATATAAAATCTGAATATGTAGAGGGTCATATCTTGGATTTTTATTTTAAAATTTGGTTTTTGTTTTGTTTTTTGGATTGAATTTAGGACCTTGTGCTTGCAAGGCAGGTGGCACCACTGAGCTAAATTCCAGCCCCTCTTTTTAAAATTTGGAAATATCACATGATACACCCTGAGTTTGATGAAACTGCAAAATTTTGTTTCTAAGTCTTTGTCTTTGGTACTAGGGTCTGAAGAAATATTGCATGCTAAATTCTGCATTGAATAAACTAAACATACTTTCTAATCTTCTTTTCCAAAACATTGAAATGTTTGTAATAATCTGCTGAAATGTTACCAGGAAAATTTTACATATTAAGCCTTAACAAGGCATATTTATCAGAAATTCAATTATGAAAATTTATTATATTTTAGATATAAAACATTGTATAGTCTTTCAATTGTGATGACAGCAGGTGATAACATCGTGGTACTTATATATCCATTGGGTTTTATAATTTGTACACGTGATTATTTATAGAAAGATAACCTATTGAAAATCTATGTATAAAAAAGAAGGTACATATTAGAAAGTGCCAAAAAATCACTAATAAGTAAACTACAATACAACATTCACACAGTAAAGTTCTTAAATTTTGAATTGTAAATGTGGAAATTTAAAAGTCTTACATTTTATATGCTAAATAAGATAAATATTGTGTCTATGACAGTAACAAAAGAACCTAAGTAATTATTGCTAGTTATTCATAATGAAAAATGACTATTGTTGAAATGAATTGAGTAGAAAGCACTATATTATTGATATAGCGTTGCATAACCTATTCCAATCTCATTACCATGAATTAGTGTTAAATAATACATTATTTAAATGTCTTTGATATCATGATAATTATATAGACATAATTTTGGAAACAATGTTTTTTGGATTAAATCATTTCTCAGTGATCAGATACTGGTAGAAATCTTGAGATAAATTATATTAATTATATTTGTTTTCAATAACCTCTTTTTTATAAAGAAAGACAAATTCTAAATTCCAAGTAGACTATTTGAAAAGATCTCTTTTAAAACAAAAACTGTTGATGTGATTTTTTTCTGACATTCATGAGAGTTCCTCAAATAAATTTAAATAAATTAAATGATTTGAAATTACATACACACAAGACCAAGATGGCCAATTTGGGGGCTTATAATACAAGAAAGTTCAAATAAATCACTTCTGCTTCTGAAGGAGAACAACATAAAGTGATTTCATATTTGAAATCAGGTTTGTAAGTTTGCTTCATAATAATAGAATAATCGTAATAATAGATAATAAGATTAGTATTGCTGGAAAGAATATTAAATTTCAATCAGTCTGAAAGTTTCCATTGGGTGAATTAACTCCACCAGGATATCTCTTTTAAAATTACAGGAAGCTTTGAATTGTCAAGTCCAGTGGCCTATTCTGTCTTCTCTGATTGATCTTTCATTTGAATCCTATCTTCTTGAAATTTTCACATCAGGTTTCTGCTGGGTTTTTTTTCTCCATCTTCATTCTTAATCTTTCTCTTCTAGTTTTTTGTTTTCCTGCCAGTGACTTGCATGTTAATGTTTCCCAAAGTTCAACTTGATATTCCCATTCAGTAATAGCTACAAAATGCCCTGGTTAATGATAGCTAATTTTTTTCATTACTTTGCATCCCGCCTATTTTTTTATCGTATGATCTTTATCCTGAACCTCAAAACTACATCTCTCTTCTCTTTGTACAAGTATTTTACTTCTCTTCATGATTTTATCATCTTGAAAGATATCAATTTATTAATCTTTTCTAATAATGCATCTCTATTTCCACCCTCACCTAACATCTCATCAAATGCCTTTAATGCTCACTTGCCTTCTAAAATAAATGCTCTTATTTAATCTTCACTGTAGCACTCCCCAAATGCCCAAATTTTGAAGATCAAACTTTTGTTCCTCCCTTCCTAACCCTTACCTCACTGAAGTGATTTCCAATCACTCAGCAAATACCAGTTGTGTATTACATCCATGCCTAACTTCTGCAATAGCCTGGTATTACCTATTTCCTTTTCTCTACCTACTAGAAGCACTCCTTTTATAACTTTGAGTACACAAATAACTCAAAGTAGGAAACCAAAAGAATTTCCTAAGGAGAAGTAGATCATAGTGTCAATAAATTCTTTGATCTATTCTTATTTAGAAAGGTATTGTGCTGTCTTAATGAGCAATGTCTTCATCAACTTCCATTATTCATAATTTATTTTATTCTTATGATATTAACTTCCACACACTTCAATGTCTGGTCACTTTCAGGATATTTTAAATTAACTTTGATTTGTATAAAACTTGCCATTTACTATTTTTAATCATATATTTTATGCAGTTTATTTAAATTTTTTCATTTTATTTTGTCTTATAAGAAATGGGTATTCATTTTCCCCACTTGTTTGGATGCTATAAATTTTGTTTGTATTAGGGCAAATACCAAATGATTAAATGATCATATAAATGAGCTCAACTTGGACTAGGGATTTAGGTTAATAGTAATGTGCTTGCTTAGCATGAACAAGGCCCTAGTTTTGATCTCCAGAACTCTTAAAAAGTAAAATTAAATGAAGTAAGCACACTCCACAGGATACATTTATAATTTTTAAAACTTTCAATTCCACTGAATCATTTTTTCCTCAAAAGGTAAAATACATTAAATTCTTATTTTTCAATTTTTATTTTTATTTTGTCAGGATTTTTAATAATGAAGGGATATTGGATTTTGTCAAAAGCTGTTTCTTCATTTAATGATATGATCGTGTGATTTTTGTTCTTTCTTCTGTCTGAGTGATACACATTTTTGTTTGCATATGTGAAATCATCCTTGGGATGAAGCGTACTTATTCAGAAGCCTACTTCTTAATTGTCCAATTTATTGGACCACAAGTTTTTGCAGTAGTTACCAAAAGTCTTTGGCATTTGGTGGTGTCATTACAATTTCACCTTTTTCATTTCTGATTTCATTGAAATGGGTCTTTGCTTTCTTTTATTTATTGGTAAGATTGTCTAAAGCTTTTTTATATTGGCTTATTCTTTGAGAGAACTGACTGATTCATTGATATTTTGTCTTGCTGCTTTGTCTTGATTTCATTAATTTTCATTTTGATCCTTATGATTTTTTATATTATCTTTTTTTATCTTATTGAGTTTATTGGTACTTTTAAAGCATATAGTATAGTTATATTCATCATTGGGGTATTGTACCCTTACATGACAGATCTTGGTTCTCACTTTTCCCCATACCCCTGCTCTCCCTTCACCCCCTCCACCCTCTTCTATTTACAAATATTTTGTTTCCATTTTTTCTTTTTCTCATATTTTCCCTTATTTCCTGTCCCCTACAATGTCCACTTTCCCTACAACTTTAGCCCTTTTTTTTCCTATTTTACATTATCAGTTATATCATTTGGATCTTATTTACACTTTTAGTTTTTCACAGCAGAGAAACTATTTGGTATTTATGTATGTGTGTCTTATTTATTTCACCTGAGTATGGCCTCAATATGCATCCATTTTCTTATGAATGACTCTAGTTTCACATTCTTTATGGCTGAATAATATTCCATTTTATAGAAAAACCACATCTTCTTTATCCAGTCTCCAACTGATGGGCAATTGGGCTGTTTGCAAGTTTTAGCTGTTATGAACTGTGCTGCTATAAACATAGGTGCACATATATCACTGTGGTACGATTCTTTTTATTCTTTTGGAAAGACACCCAGCAGAGGGATGGCTGGGTCAAATGGAACCTCTAATCCCAGCTCTTTGAGGTATCTCCATACTGATTTCCATAATGGCTGCACCAATCTGCACTCCCACCAAAAATGGAGAAGGGTTCTTTTCTCAACATATCCCTACCACCATGTGGTATTGGTTGATTTCTTGAAAGCAGCTATTCTTTCTGGGGTGAGGTGGAATCTCAGTGAGGTTTTCATCTTCATCTCTTAAATGACCAGTGATGTGGAACATTTTTTCATATATTTATTTGCTGTTTTACTTCCTTGTCTAAAAAAATGTCTATTCATTTCAGATACCCACTTTTTAATTGGGTCTTTATGTCTGGGGAGTCTGATTTTTTGAATTCTTTGTATACTCTAGAAAATAGTCCTTTGTCTGAGGAGCAGCTGGTAAAAATTTTTTCCCACCTTGTAGGTTGTCCTTTAGCTCTGTTGATGGTTACTTTTACAGTACAAAAATGTTTAATATGATGAGATCCCAGTTGTTGATTCTTTGTGCTAGTTCCTGTGCTACTGAGTATTTGTTCATAAAGTATTTTCCTATGCCATTGTCTTCAAGAGTTTTGCCCAACTCATTTTCCAAAAAGTTTAGTGTTTCTATTGTAATATTTAGATATTTAATTGATTTGGATTTTAATTTACTGCATGGTGAAAGATAAAGGTCTGGTTTTAATCTTTGGCAGGTTGAAATTGAATTTTTCCAACACCATTTATTAAAGAGGCTATCTTTCCTCCATGGAGGGTGGTTGGCTCTTTGGTCAAAGTTGAGGTAGCTGAGTACATCTGGAATTGTTTCTGGATCCTACAATCTATTCCACTGATCCTCAGATCTTTTTCTTTGCCAGTACCTTGCTGTTTTTTTGGGGGGCGGGGAGCATTGAGACAGCATCTCACTATGTAGTTGAGACTGATCTGGAACACACTACGTAGCCCAGGCTGGTCTCAAACTCATAGTGATCCTCCTGTCTCAGCCTCCCAAGTTCTGGGATTACAGGCATGAGCCACAACACCCAGCTGAGTATCATGCTGTTTTTATCACAGTGGCTTTGCAGTACAGTTTCAAGATGGGGATTGTGATACCTCTATTATGTCTCTGTTGCCTAGAATTGCTTTTGCTATTCTATGTCTCTTATGGTTCCAAAAGAATTTTTGGATTATTTGCTCTAGTCTGTGAAATATGCTTTTAGAATTTCAGTTGGAATTGCATTGAATCTGTATAGAAGTTTTGGAAGTATGGCCATTTTCACTATGTTGATTCTTCCTACCGAGGAGCAGGGGATATCTTTCCATTTTCTTATATTCTCTTTGATCTCTTTTACAGAGTGCTATAATTTTTAGTGTAGAGTTCTTTTGCTTCCTTCATTAGATTTATTCCTAGATATTTTGTTTTATTGGATGCTATTGTGAAAGGAATTTTTTCCCTAATTTATCTCTCAGTGAGTCTGTAATTTGTGTACAAGAAGGCTATTGATTTTTGAGCATTGAAATTGTATCCAGCTACTCTGCTGAATGTGTCAATTAAGTCTAGAAGTCTGACAGACTTTTTGGTGTCTCCTGTATAAAGTATCATATAGTCAGCTTAACTTCTTCCTTTCCTATCTTTATTGCTTTATTTTCTTTCTCATGTCTAATTGCCATGGCCAATGTTTCTTGAAATATATCTAGGAGAAGTGGTGACAGTGGACATCCTTGTCTTGTTCCTGATTTTAACATGAAAGTTTTCAGGTATTGGCCATTTAATATGATGTTGGCTGTTGGTTTTTCATACATAGCCTTTATCAAGTTGAGATAAAGAGCATCTATTCCAATTTTCTGAAGGGATTTTATCATGAGTGGCTGTTGAATTTTGTCAAATGCTTTTTCTGCATTTATTGAGACGATCATATGGTTTTAGTCCTTGACTGTTTATACAATGTATTACATTATTGATTTACATATGTTGAAACATCCCTGACTCCCTGGGGTAATTATAACTTGGTCAGGTTGTATGATTTCCTTGACAGTCTGTATTCTGTTTGCCAGTATCTAATTGAGGATTTTTGCATTTATGTTCATTAAGGGGATTGGCCTGTAGTTCTGTTTTTTAGTTGAGTGTTTCCTTGGTTTTGGAATCAAAGTAACACTTGCTTCCAGGAATGAATTTGGAAGTATTGCTTCCCTTTCAATTTCATTGAAAAGTTTAAAGAGTATTGGCAATAGTTCTCTAAATGTATTGTAGAATTCAGCATTGAAATCATGAGGCCCTATACTTTTCTTTGTTGGCAAATTTTTAATTATGTTTTCAATTTCACCTATTGTAATTGGGGTGTTTAGAATTTTTTATCTTCTTTGTTCAACTTTGGTAATTCATAAGTATCAATAAGAATGTCCATTTCTTCTGCATTTTCCATTTTATTCAGCTATACTATACATTCTCAAAATCAGTATTGATGAACCTCTGGATTTCTGCTGTATCTGTTGTGGCTTCACCTTTTTCATTCTAATTGCATGGATCTGAGCCATTTCTTTGCTTTTTTTGACAAGGTTTACTCAGGGCTTATCAATTTTGTTCATTCTTTAGAAAAACCAACTGTTCAATAGATTTTTTTGTATTATTCTCATACTTTCCATTGCATTGATTTCTGCTCTGATCTTTATAATTTCCTCCCTTGTACAAGCTTTATGTTTTTCTTGCTCTTCTTCTTCTAGGAGTCTAAGATTTATCATTAGGTTGCTTATTTGAGCTCACTCTGTTTTACTAGTGTTGGCATTCATTACTATGAATTTTCTATGTAAAGATGCTTTCAATGTGTCCCATAGATTCTTGTATGTTGTATTGGCATTATCATTTATTTGTGAAAATTGACTCATTTCTTTAATTTCCTCTTTGACCCATTGATTGTTCAGGAGAGTGTTGTTCAATTTCCATGTGTTTATGAAGTTCTTACAGTTTCTTATGCCATTGATCTCCAGCTTAATTGCACTACAGTGATAATATATATGGGATACCTTCAATTATTTGCATATATTTAAACATGTTCCATGAGCTAGTATGTAGTCTATTTTGGAGAATGACCCATGTGCTACTAAGAAGAATTCTGATTTTGTGGGGCGGAACACTCTATAGACATCTATTAAGTCCATTTTTTCAAAAGCTTAGTTTGGTTCTAGCATTTCATTGTTGCTTTTTTGTCTAGATGGTCTATTTATTTATGGCAGTGGGGTATTTAGATCCCCCACTACAATTGTATTAGTGCTTAGTTCATTTTTCATGTTCCTTAATATTTATTTTATATGGTTGGGGTCATTAATATTTGTTTCATATATATTTATGATAGTCATCTCTACCTCCTGGGCTATTCCCTTTACAAGAATGTAGTGGCCTTCTTTGTCTCTCTTAATCAGTTTTGGTTTGAAATTTACTTTTTCTGTGAATAAGATAGCTACTCCTGCTTTTTTCTGGGCTCCTGTGGCATGGAGAACTGTTTTCTATCCTTTCACTTTCACTCTATGGGCTTCTTTTTGCACTAGGTGTGTTTCTTGTACACAATATCATGTTGGTTTTTGCTTCTTAAAATCCATTCTGCCAGTCTATTTCTTTTAATTGGTGAATTGAGGCCATTGACAGTGATGGCTATAACTGATATGTATTAAATTATCATTGTAATGTTATTGTCCTGTTCTTTGCTCTTTTTAGTTTTGCTCCCCTCTCCCTTTAGTTTCTTGCCTTACCTAATTGATTTGTTCTGTTGGGCCTCATGGTGTTGTGACCTTCATTGTCTTTTTCTAGAATATTGTTTAGAATTGTTTGTAATGCTGATTTGGTATCCATGAAGTTTCTCAGGTGTTCTTTGTTATTGAAGTATCTTATATCCCCATACATGTTAAAAGAGAGTTTTGCAGGATACATCAGTCTAGGGCTCTCCTTGACCTGAGGGTTTGTGTTGAAAAGTCTGCTGTGATACTGATGGGCTTTCCTTTGCATGTGATTTGTTTCTTTTCTCTAACTGCTTGTAGTATTTTGTTCTTCTGTTGGGTTTTTAGGATTTTGACTACTATATGTCTAGGTATAGATTGTTTTTTTTCATCACAGCTATTTGGAGTTCTATATGCTTCACTTATCTGTATGTTGTATTCTTCCCCTCTGGGAAGTTTTCTTTCATTAATTTTGTGAACATATTTTTATGTCATTTGTACTTTCTCCTGTTACTTCATGGAATCCTATCAGTCTTATGTTATTCTTTTTTGCATATGTAGTAGTGGTTGGATCAATTTCTCATGTTCCTTAGTGTTTTTAAGAGATCTCTTTTTTCATGGTCACTGATAGCAATCCTATCCTCTATATCTGAAATTCTTTCTTCCCATTCATTTATCTGGCTGCAAATGCTTTCAATAGAGTTTTTAATTTCCTAGATATCTGTTTGAATCTGTTTCATGGAATCCATTTCTTTCATATGTTGGCCACTTGTAGTTTCCATTTCTTTTCTATGCTGGGCATTCATGGCTTATATCATGATCCTGAGCTCATCTTTTTTTTCTGTTTCTGTTATACTCTCCATCTCTATAGTTATCTGGGAAATTATTTCTGTTTTGAATTTTTCAAGAGCCTGATTGATTTGTTTTGTTACTTCCTATGCTATGAGTTCAGGGTGTCCTGATGGTTAATTGTCAAATTTTTCTACCTCATTTTCTATAGAATTTGCTGTTAGTGAACTGGAATTTTGTATTTGTGGCTTGCTTAAGTGTTTTCTCATTTTTATTTTTGTTGTTGGGCTGTCCTTGATTTAATTCCTGGGTTAGTACTTCAATTTTCCTGATATAGCTGTTCTTCAGGTTTTGCATCTCTAATGACTGACAGACACTCCCATTTTCATAATATCAGAAAGGACAACTCATTAAATTAAGCACAACCCTTTAGCCCAATTAATACAATAAGCAACACAATATTATCAAGCACAGTTTAGAAATTGACCATTTGTGGTAGTTATTAATCTATCACCTTTAACCATGAGAATTAAATCACATTTGAGGGGTCAGGGATTTAGCTCAATGGTTCCACTACCTGCATTGCAAGCACAAGGACCTGAGTTCAATTCCAAGTACAAAAAAAAAAAAAAAAAAAAAAAAAAAAGGGAAAATCCAAGGGCAAAAAAAAAAAAAAAAAAAAAAAAAAAAAAAAAAAAAGACAAGAGGGAAAGTCCAAGTGCAAAATGCAAGATAAGAATTGAATGATTTAACAGAAATAGGGAAGCTATAAATTGTACTCACTTTCCTTTAATGACCATTGAGTGGAGAATAAAGATAGAAGAAAAGAAAGAAAAAGAAGAAATCTGAGTTAGGACAGGAACAGGAACAAAATGGGAGATTTAGAATAACTTGGGGAATAAAAGACTGAGTGGGAAAAAGCATAAAACAGGAAGAATTTGCAGAATGGGAAAATAAAATTTTAAAAATGAAAATTAAAAGCAGGAGGAAAAGGAAAAAAATTAAGAGCTTCTTTCGGGGAATATTTCTGCTTTGACAATAATAGACAATGTGGGCAGCAATGTGTAGAACTAAGGAAATTAGTCTCAGCTAGCCAGTGGAAGATCCCTGAGATTCAGGCTGAATTCTGGTTTCAAGGACCAACTTGGTCTTCTGGATCTCCTTCAGGGTTGAACTTTACAATGTTCTACTGCAGGTTCCAGCTGCCCTTCCCCTGAAGATAGTCCTTTCTGCTGGAAGGTGGAGTTCCCCCCGTATTACCAACCAGGGAGATCTGATGTGCCTTTATTGCTGTTGTTCTTTTTTTTTTTTTTTT
>NW_022900949.1:57167577-57214392 GCF_012274545.1 Fukomys damarensis
TGTATCTTCTGGAGCTGAGTAATATGGCTTTTATGACCACCTGTGTCTCTGCAATGTGGATCCAGGTACCAGCACAGCCATGAAGCCTGAGAGCAGTGGGTGGTGGTGGTGGGGATGCTGCAGAGGTGCCTGCGCCCCTGGGTGGTGGGTGTTTCTCTCCTGTCTGGTCTGATGGAGGCCTGGAGCCCTGGAGGTGGAGGAGGAGGAGCCATGAGCTCCCTGTGCCATTCATTGGTGGGCTCTGATGGAGCCCAGGGCACTTGAGGTCTCTTACATTATCTTTGTATTTGGATTGTTTTGTTTTTCTAGGATCTTAAGGTGTATAATTGGTGTTTTATTTAGCTCATACTATTTTTCTGATGTGAGCATTCACAACTATAAACTTCCATGGTAATATGGCTTTCATTGGATCCAATTCATTCTGATATGTCATACTTGCATTATTATTTGACTCTAGGAACATTCTTATTTCTTTCTTGATTGCTTCAGTGACCTATCAATTATTCAAGAGTATATTGTTTAATTTTCATGTGTTTGTATAATTTCTGTGCTTTCTTTTGCCATTGAATTCAGTTTCATTGCTCTGTGGTCTTGATAATATGCATGGAATAATTTCAGTTCTTTTGCATTTACCTAAGCATACTTTATGGGCTAGGAACTGTCCTATTTTCAAGACAGGTTCATGTGTTTTTTACAGTATTCTGTTGTTGGATAGAATACTTTTTGGATATATACTAAACTCATTTGTTCAAGTGTTGGTTCAGGTCTGATATTTTTTGTTGATATTTTATCTAGTTGATCTATTTGTGATAGTGGGGTATTGAGGTTTCCCACTATAAATGTGTTGAAATGTGTCGACTTTTGCACTCCAATAGTGTTTGCTTTATAAAATTGGGTGCACCTGTGTTCAGTACATATATAATCGCTATCTTTATGTTGAATTGTTCCTCTAAACAATATGTACTGACTTTTTTTGCCTTCTTTGTGAAGTGGTGGCTTACTGTCCACATTGTCAGAAACTAGGATAACTACTTGTGCATGTTTTCCAGGCCTTTGTATGGAATATTATTTTCCATTCTTCTGTTTTAGTCTATAATTATTTGGGGCTTCAATGAGTTTTTTTGTATGTACCATACTGTAGAATTTTGTTTCTTGATGTATACTGCCAATCTGTGTCTTTATACTGGGTAACTGAGAGCATTCACATTGAGTGCTATTAATAAAAGACATTGATTTAATCTCTCATCTCATTATTTTTCTATTGTTGATTACTTTTTCTTCCCTATCTACTTAACTATGCTCTCTGCTTGGTGTATTCATTTTATAACTTTTTGGTGTGTGACCTTCATTTAATTTTTATAGTAGATACTCGAGAGCTTTTTAGAGTGCTGCTTTGGTGGCAGTGAATTTCTTAAGGTACTCTTTGCCATGGAAAAGACCTCATTTCTGCATCAATTTTGAAAGAGAACTCTGCAGGATTTATCAGTAGGGGGTGGAACTTGTTTCTTTTAGTGTTTGAAACTCTTCACACTCCAAATTCTTCTGTATTTTAAGGTTTATGTTAAGAACACTTGCAAAATTCTAATGGATTCATCTTTATAGGTGGCTCATTCCTTTTCCCTAACAGCTTTTATGTCTATCACTTTTTGACTAGTGATCCCTGATTGTGAACTGTAGATTCAGATTCCTCAGATCAGTTAATAAAATTGGAAAGTATGAATGGAGTAGAGATGGGAAATTGCTAGTCTGGTTATTTTTTTAAGCTGGATTCAAATTCTGTGGGTCTGGCTAGTCATAAGAGCTTCCTCTCTGAGGCGTACTCTGAAGAAAACTCTCTTCATGTAGTTTATTTACATGAAGTTTCTTTGATCAGAGGGAAACATCTCTAATCTAATTCCCCACTTACACATTCTGTAGCCCCTAGGAATCTAGCAATATTTTCAATTTTTCTGTGCTGACAACTCTTGAACTTTGTCTACGGAGATCCATTGTTGGCTTTTTCTCACATCTGGCCCATATGTGGTCCTTGAAGAGTGCTCTTCCTAAAATCTCCTGGGTCAGGGTCTGTCCATTCTGTCTCTCACATATATTGGCATTGCAGGGGACCCCTTTTATCTTATCTGGCTTGCTGTGAGGGCAGCCATGAGTCTTTTATATGAGCCACTCATTCAAGAACTCCACAAATACTAATGTGTTGTTTTTTGCCATATTTAGTACATAGTGTGGGTAATGCTTTAGGAGTTACTTACCTGCTTCTTAGCCACCTATTTACTGCTAGCCTTGGAGAGAAGCTTTCTAACTCATGAGCATATTTTATATATTAAGAAGCTGAAGTTAAAACTTTCATTTAACCTCTGTTTTTTCACTTGTTAGTGATAAGAAAGAGAACTCAGTCTCCTGAGTGTTAAATAGAAGTTTAAAGGCCTGGTTTAAAATGAAAACCCCAGAAAGGGGATGCATAATTAGAGGCTCCCTCATATTTTCTGAAGGAGCAATAGAAAGGGAAAACTGGAAAATAGCTATATTCCCTGATTGTCAATTTGAAGCTTATATTTAGAAGTTTTTAATATTTGATGGATTCTAGTAGATGTCCCAAAATCAAGTCATGGAGCTAAAATAAGAAAACACATGGACAAACTGAATCAGGACCTAAAGAAAAGTTCTTTGCAGCCTTGGGCAGTTCCTCCTCCACCATAACACCTTCCTCTCCCCTGTTGCTGTAACTTCTTCTTCTAGTACAGATAAAATTGACAACTGTGTCTTGTAAACAAAGTTTATGACACTCTGTTATATGATTCATAAGATTCTGTCCTCTTTCGGAACTAAATTACAAAAATGTCTGCCTTTATCCTGTTTCTGTAAGCTCAACTGATGCCATTAGAAAGAACAACCCTTTTGAACAAATGTATCGAAACTGGAGCGTCTCCTTTGTTCTTCATTCTTTCTTTGGACATTAATCCTTTGAACTGGTGTTCTTCTAAACTAAAGTCCTCCTGTTTCCCACTGGTCTGTCCTGTCTCCTGGATTCTGTAACACCATCCTGCTGCAGACTTGAAGAAGTGCTAACCTTTCCAACTCACCCACAAGTTGGACTTCTTGTCTCCTGGCTTTTTGATTACCTCCACATGAAGAGTAAAGATGGGGACAGAAAAGGGAGCTTAGATCTTGTCTTTCTAAGTTTTACTCTTTAAGTAGAATTGTCAAAATGCTATAGCAAATTCCCATATTGCCTAACTCAGCTTCTCTTTTTGGTAATATACAATGTTTATCAAAACTAATACATTAATAATGGTGCAATATAGTAACTGAAGTACAGAACTTACTTGTATTTCATCAGTGTTTCCATTAATGTTCTTTGTCTTTTCTAATATTCAATTTATAACCACATATTGTATTGAGTTTTCATATTTCCTTAGCTTTCTCTGATCTAAAACAATTCCTCATTCTCTCCACATCACATAAATCTTACTGATAAAGCCAGGTGTGGTGACACATGCCTATTATCCCAGCACTCTGGGAGGTAGAGGCAGTAGGACCGAAAGTCTGAACTCAGCCTGAGCCACTTAGCTAGAACCTGTCAAAATGAAAAAATAAAAAAGGTTTTAGGTTCAATTCCCAGTTCTGGAAAAAAATGAAAACTACTGATTGATAGTTTTGCATATATCTCTCAGTTTGATTGTATCTCATACTTTCTCATAATTAAACTAAGCAAAGAATGATTTTAAGGAAGAATGCATAAAATATTATGTGCATCATACCAGGGCTGACAAGAAACAACTACTAAACAGCTGTTCCATGGACAGGAAGTATCTTAGTCTATTTGTGCTGCTATAACAAAATACCCAACACACTGTAATCTATAAGCAATGTATATTTATTTCTCCCAGAGGTGGGGACTGAGAAGTTCCAGATCAAGACATGAGAAAGTCAATTGTCTTATGAGAGCTGCTCTCTGCTTCTCAGTTGCTAGCTTATTGTGCTGCATCCTCCAGAATAGTGAGTAGCGTCCTCCACTAAAGAATATCCAGGGTAGATGAACAGAAGGGTGAAAAGGATCTAGTTAATTCCTTCATCCATTTTGTAAATCACTAATTCCATTCATGAAATCTCTACTGCCAAGATGTTGTTAACTCCCAAATGCCTTTTACTCCATTTCTTAAAACATTCACCTTGCAATTTAAATTTACAAATGAATTTTAAGGAGAATCAGACATTCAAATCATAGTGAGTGGAATATTTTGGGATTTTCCAACAGTAATTTTTCTATATTAATATTTGTAATTGGTATGGTAGTGGAGATACTTTGAGGCCAAATGAATATAATGTTTTTGCCTGGAATTTCTTCCTGGAATTTCATCATGAATTAGTGGAAACATGCTTGTAGCAATTTAGTGGATATATTTTGAGACCAAATTAATATACTATTTTTGTTCAAAGTTTCTTCCATGAATTTTATCATCTATTATTAGAATCTTTCATTTAGCAATTATTATTGTCATGTTCTCATGGTGACATTTTTATATCTTTAATTACTTTTGATTTATTGTTTAGGTTTATATAGAAATAATTGTTATTATTTCCCTACTTTATACATTTCTTTAATTAATCAGCACAGCCTCAAGATATTTATTTTATTCATTGGTTTATAACTTCATGCTATAGTTATTTATTGCACTGAGAGTTTTGTAGTTTTATTAATTATGGGCTCCTCCACATGAACTGCTGCGATGCCTTGCAGATCTGCCTGTATACTTCTTTAGGTCATATTGTGTGTTTTGGTGCTGGGGATGGAAACCAAGGCCTCACACATGTTAAGCCTGTGCTCCATCACTGAGCTATAGCCATATTTTAAAAACACTTTCTTAATTCCTGGTATTAGAAGATATTCCATGTACATTTTGTATTATTTATCACTCCAGTTCTGGAATCAACTATTTCTCTAAAGAACATTACATCCAATTAATAAAGAATAGGTTTTAGAAATTAATATATTAGGCTCTTGGTATACTTAGTACTAATGGATTATTACCACTTGGAGTCATGCTTTACAGTGGAGGAAGCTATAATATATACAGACATGAACATGCACTAATTTTAAGACATATATCTACACACCTAAAGTGATTACTATATTAATGACTATATTTTCACTTCAACTCTAGTGAATGCCATTTTGTCCTCTTAATTTCCTTATGGAAAGCTTAAAAAAATGATGGTAAGAAACCTGGTTCTCAGGCTGGGGATTTAGCTCAGAGTTTCTACTGCTTGCCTTGCAAGTGCAAGGACCTCAGTTAGATCCCTGGAGCCAAAAAAAAAAAATGTTAAAAAAGAAAAAGTAAGAAAGAAACAAAGAAATCTAGTTCTCATTGTCTGTATTAACTTATTACTTTAAACTTAATATTCAAAGAGAGTACTTAGATAATTCCTAACTCAAATAATTGTGAAAAATATATTTTTCATTTAGAAGATTTTACATTTATACTTTGCATTTAGAAATATTTGCATACAAATCTTTTTGTCATTACCTTACTGTGCATTGTGAAAGCACTGTTTCTGAACATCTCATCTACTTTTAAGAGATTTATTTGTCTGTTACATTCATTTATCAAGGTCTACATTCCAGTTTGATATATAATGTTTGACATTTATCAAAATTCACCTCTTGTGGTATAATGTTTGGAGGTTTAGATGCATAAAGTTGCATATCCACTGTCATAGTTTAACACAGTTCTATTACCCCACATGTTTTCCTATGTTATCCTTTGACTTTTTCCCATCCCAATCCCTGGCAACTAATGTCCTGTTTTTCTCTATATAGTTTTGCCTTTCACAGAGTAACAAATAAAATAAATGGTACAGTTTGGACCCTTGAAAATGTGTTCCTTATCCTTAGCAAAATGAATTTCAACCTCAACCCAACTGTTATATAAATCATTCACTCTTTTCTGTTATTTATTAAAATTCCATTACATAGGTGTATCTTGGTTTATTAACTTATAGATTGAAAAACTGGTTTAATTTATAGTTATGAATGAAGTTACAATAAGTGTTGACATTTTGGATTCTGTGTGAATATGTATTTTCATTTGTCAAGGATAGAAACTCAGGAGTGAGATGCTGAGTATTAAGGTAAAAATAGGTAAAATTGTTTAAAAAACTGTTAAGAATTTTTGAAATAGCTATCATGTTGCACTTCGAATTATGAGAGTTCAAATTACTCTGTATCCTCATTAGCACTTATTATTGCCATTCTTTAAGATTATTTTTAACTGTACAAATTATGGAGAATAATATGTCAATGCGATACATGTGTATATTGTATAATAATGAAATCAGGGTAGTACGTATTTTCATCTCAAACTTTTCCTTTACATTCTAATATGTATATAGTAGTGCTACATTGTATTTTAAAAACATCTAATCATTAAGCATCTTTTCATTTATTTTGATGTCAATCACATATCTTCCATTTTTTTTTTTTTTTTACTTTTTATTTTTTCATTACCAAAGATTGAACTGGGGCCCTTGCACTTGCAAGGCAGTTGGCAGAACCACTGAGCCAAATCCCCGGCCCTATCTTCATTGATTTTATTGGTGTGGTAAATGTGGAACCTTTTCTAATTTTTTTTCAAATTGAATTCTTGATTTTCTAATTATTGAGCTCTATGAGTTCCTTATAGTTTCTTTATACAATAGATCAGATATATGGTATGCACATATTTGTTCCTAGGTTATGGAAAGTTTCAAAAGTGTTTAATTTCAATTAAGTCTAATTTATCAACTTTTTCTTTTTGTAATTTAACTACTTCCCCTTTTTTGTTGAGACAGAGTACACTATATAGTTCAGGCTGGCCTTGAACTCACTATGTAACCCAGGTTGCCTTTGAATTCTAGCCAATCCTCTGGCATTAGCCTCCCCAGAGCTGGGATTACAGGAATGCACCACCATGCCCAGCAGTATTTTAAAACACTTTACCAAATCAAATTCATGGGCATTTTTCTTCCAGAAATTACATGGTTTTCTCATTTATATTTAGGTCTATGATCTTTTTAAAGCTAATTTTGTATAATGTGTTTTGTATCTAGATTCATTTTTTTCTTTGTGAATAGATACTCAAGTGTTCCAGTGTCATTTGCTAAAAAATAAAACAAAACAAAACAAAACAAAAAACAACAAAAAAACCCTATTCTTTTCATCAGTTGTTTTAGCACATTTGTTAAGAATTAGTTGACTCTGTGTTTGTATCCTCTATTCTAGTCCATTGATCTAGCTATAAGTCTTGAAATTAGTAAAACATCAACATTTTTGTTTTTCAAAATGACATTGGAAATTTTAGTTGTTTTGGCATTTCCATAAAAATGTTGTAGTCTTCTTGTGTATAAGTATATACAGAATACTACTCTAATTTTAATTGAGGTTGTGTTGAATCTACAGGTCATATTGGGTAGAATTTACCTATTCATAGTATCTTCCAGTCTATTAAAGTATATCTTTATTAATTGAGTTGTTTATTAAACTTTGTCCTTTGTATTTTGTAAGTACAACCATACAGATTTTATAGATAATTTGTTACATTTGTATATAGATTTTCTCTTTCTTTCCTCTCTTTTTATTCCTTCTTTTCTTTGCTAGTTTGCTATCATCATTATGACAAAATACCAGAGAATGCATGACTCAATAATAGTAATTTTCTCTGATGTATGAAGACCACAAATCCAAGATTAAAATGACACCAGCTTTGGTTTCTCCTGAGGTCTCCCAGCTGGGCTTACAGATCACTGCCTTCTCAATTTGTTGTTGCTTCTGTACACACCCATGCTTAGCTCCCAAATTTTCAATCCTAATGAGTAGTCCAACTGGATTATGATCCACCCTTATGGCCTTAAGTTAATTGAGTGTGTCTTAACTTCAAAGGGCCATACTTAGTCTTAGAAGGATTCAACATATGATTTTGAAAGGGCCAAATTTCAACCAATTTGCCTGCCTTCTTCCTGTCCTTCTTTTAGTGTTATTTAAATACTATTTATTTTTTTATTTTTAAATTCTGATAGTTTTTAATATATAGATATACTGTTGATTTTATGACATTTTGCATATCAAATAATGTAGCATATTGTCAACAATTTAGGTTTCTGAGATTTATTTTCAAGCTTTTCAGACATCTGTGTCATATCTGAGTGTCATTTTTATGATAATTTTGTCTTTTCTGTTTCTGTTTCTTTTATGATGTCCTATGATTTTCAAAGAAAGGCAGGTATGTATATGAGACTGTAGAGGCTAAGAATTTCATTCTCATGTCTGGATATTTTGAATGCTTTTCTTTCCTTAGACTTTTAGAGTGGGGTTTCAGTTAGTATATTTAGGAGTTAGACTAGGTTTGATATCTGCTGTTGCTATGGTTACTTTCATTGCAAATCAGATTTCATATTCTGTAGCAATACCTCATATTTAAGCTGGGGGATGGTTTACCAAAATGAGCTCTCCATGATTCTGAGATTTTGAGATGCTGTTCTTTCTGTGTCTCAGAGAGAATCTCTGTATGCATGTTTTTGTTTCTTTCCTGATATTTTTAGCACTATTCTGATGTTACATATATCTAGCTTGCTGTGGCAGGCTTGGCATCCTAACTACAGAGGAGAAGGAATTTCGTGGTTGTTCTAGCACATAATCTTTTTTCTGTATTAAGATTTTTGTCTTTATTTCTTTTATACCACATCTTTTTAATATTGACTTGCATTTGTTTTCCTTACCTTAATAAAGATCTATCCTCTGGTGTATTTATTTTACTTGAAAGAGTATCTGTATGTTGAATATTTGTGTTCTTTTATTTCTAAGCTAGTATTTATTTTGCACTTAGGTTTAATTGATACTTTGCCTGGGTAAACAATATTGTCTGTCAAACTATCTCTCAAAATTCCAGTTTAGTTATAATATTCATATGTGAAAATAATGAAACTGCATGTTTCAAAACTCCTGATACTTTTAACATTTAGAAAAGTCATATTTTATTGCATAAACATTATATACTTTCATGAGTTATATTTTCCACTGGAGTAAATAGCTACATTTAGCGAAGAATTAATTTTTTATTGCAGCAAGAATTATAAGATTTCTATGCCATTCACAATGTAATTGAAGTTTTCATTAAGACCAATTTAATGGGTATTCAAAAAGAATATTCTGTTAGAAACACATTATTATGTATTCCTAAGTTCCCAATAGATGGATAAGTTTGGAAATGCATATTAAATACAAGTTATAACATTATAGCCAATACTCAGATGAAACAGTTCAGCTTATTCTGCATTATTTAAGTTTTTAATATCTTATCATTATTATTGCACATATAAAACAAGTTTAGTATAAAACAGAATGATAACAAGATTTTGGTTAATATGTAACTTTATTTATTCATTTAAATTTATCAGTGATCAAATGTGTGCCACAAGGACTTGAAAGATGCAGAGGTGGTGGTTTCCACCCTCATCCCCATTTAACTATGTGGCCTGTATGGAAGGTGGATGGATATTGAGATCCTGGAGGATGACAGTGAATTGCCGTAAGCTTAATGGAATGGTGACTGCAATTGTGGCTGATGTGTGAATGTGGCTTCCTTGTGTGAGCAGGTTAACACTTCTTCTGGTATCTGGTACTTTCATCAAGCATATTCTTTTGCCAAGCCCAGACATAAGACCCATCAGAAACAATTTGCTTTCGGCTGCCAAGGCCAACAATATACCTTTACACTCTTAACTCAAGATAAATCAACTCTATTTTTAATTGGTTTCCATTGCTTTACTTTTTAATTTTTATTAGTATATGTTTGCTGTATGTAACTCTTAGATTCCTTATGTGGAGTTGCTGTGTGTTCCTGGCGCATCTTAATTCCTCTTATCATGCCCTTTCCTTTCCCTTCTTCTCCACTCCCTCCATATCTTGATCTTCTTCCCTTGTGAAAAAGATTTGTCTTCCTACTTCCTGTATCTATGTTTGATGTGCTACTTATCCATAATTTGGATTTCTTATATAAGAAAAACCATGCTATATTTATGCTTCTGTGTCTGACTTATTTCACTTTACATTATGGTCTTATAGTGCATCCATTTTTCTATAAATTATGCAATTTTATTGTTTTAATTTCAGAGTAGTATCCCTTTGTGTGTAAATACCACATTTTTTTCATCTATCCATGTATTACTGGTTGGACAGGCTATTTCTAATATTTAGCTTTTAAGAATTATGTTACCATTGAAACACATATGCATGTGTCATTGTAATATAATCTCTCTAACTCTTTTGGGTTAATACCTAGAATGGGAATAGCTGAGTTGAGTGAAATTTCTAGTTTTAGTTTTGTGAAGAATTTCCATACTGAAGACTAAAATCTAGAGTATAATAAAGAATTTAAAAAATTCAGACCCTTCAAAATAAAAGACCCAATAAAAAATTTAGCAAGTTGAATGAATAAATGCTTCACAGAAACATAGTTGACCAATAAATACATAAAAAATGATCAACTTTGCTGACCATTAGTAAAATTCAAATTAAAACAATACTGAGATTCTATCTTGCCCCAGATAGAGTGGTCATCATAATTAAATAGAATAACAAATGCTGATGAAACTGCAGGGAAGGGAAATATAATCTAGTGTATCAACTCTTTAGACCTGTGTCAAAACAATCTGTGAGAATCTTGACTGTCTTTCTCTTCCATTACATTGATGACATCGTGCCGATTGGATCCAGTGAGCAACAGTTAGCAGCCACTCTTGAATTATTGTTAAAGCATTTGTGTTTCTGAGGATGGGAGATAAATACAACTAAAAATAAGGGTCCCTCTACCTCAGTGATATTTCTAGGAGTCCAGTGGTGTGAAACATGCCACGCTATCCCTTCTAAGGTGAAGGATAAGTTGTTGTTTCTGGTCCTTCCTGCAACCAACAAATAAGAACAATGTCTAGTGGGTCTGTTGGAATTTTGGAAGTAACACATTCCTCACATCGATTGTGGTACGCTGGCCTGTTTACTGAGTGACTCGGAAAGCTGCTAGTTTTGTAGGGGACCCAGAACAAGGGAAGGTTCCACAACAGGTCCACGCTGTTGTGCTGGACCATGTGATCCAGAACACCCAGTGATACTTGAGATGTCAGTGGCAGATCAAGATACTGTTTGGAGAGTCTGACAGGCCCCATAGGTGAATCACAGCAAAGGCCCTTAGTATTGTGAAAAAAAACAAAAAAACAAAAAAACTCTACCATCATCTTCAGACAGTGACTCTCCATTTCAGAAACAGTTCCTGGCCTGCTACTTGACCTTAGTAAAAAGGGAATGCCTGTCCATGGGACACCTAGTACCATGTAACTTGAGCTGCCCATCATGAACTTTATGTTACTGACCCCTCAAGCCATAAAATTAGATGTACCAGGCAGCAATCCATTATCAAATGAAACTGGTATATATGTGACCAAGCCTGAGGGCATAAGTAGGTTGCATGAAGAAGTAGCCCAAAAGTTCATGGCTCCTACTTCTGCTATACTGTCTTCAGTTCCCCAGCATGTGACTTTGGCCTTATAGGGTGTACCATAGTATCAGTTGACAGAGGAAGAGAGGATCAAGGCCTGGTTTCCAGGGAAGTCTGCGTGTTATTTTGTGCCCCATGTACAGTCCCCAAAATGTGACCTCAGCAGAAAAGTATTTTAATAATCAAGTGGATAAGATAATCTGTTTTGTGGATAGTGGTCAATCTCTTTCCTCAGCTACCCTTGTTATTATCCAAAGGGCTTATGATCAAAATGGTGGTGGTGGCAATTGAAGGTAATGTATGGGCTTAGAAACATGGACGGACTCCCACTCACCAGGGCAGTTCTGGCTATAGCCACTCCGGAGTATCCAATCTGCCTGTAGCAAAATATAAAGCTGAGTCCTCGATATGCCATCATTTCCTGGACGATCAGCTTGGTGATTTGGTGATTACACTGAACCACTTCCATCATGGAAGGGAGAGCACTTTGTCCTTTTTAGAATAGACACTTAGTCTAGGTACGGATTATCTTTCCCTGCATGTAATGTTTCTGCCAGATCTTGCATTATCTCATCTACCATGATCATATTCCACACAACAGTCTCGATATGCCATCATTTCCTGGACGATCAGCTTGGTGATTTGGTGATTACACTGAACCACTTCCATCATGGAAGGGAGAGCACTTTGTCCTTTTTAGAATAGACACTTAGTCTAGGTACGGATTATCTTTCCCTGCATGTAATGTTTCTGCCAGATCTTGCATTATCTCATCTACCATGATCATATTCCACACAACAGTTCATGGAAAAAATCTAAAATATTTAAGACTCTGAAATACTTCACCGCTTTTGATTTTTTAATTAGATTTTTCACGAAGAAAAAAACTGGCCTGACTTAATTCTAATTAATTCAGAGTTCCTGAAATTTCAGTTACAACAAATTTGTGCTGGCTATTGTGTGTTATTATCTACTGAATTCACCTTCTATATCTTTCTCTTTTTAATACATTAATATGAAATAAACAAATAGACTGCTTTCTGAGTACAGAGATGGAAACCTGAGGAAAAAAAGTTCAGCCTAAAGTTTTTGATATAGTATTAATAATGAAACTTTGTGGGATTGTTTACAAGGACTAGAATTATATGTAGAAACATTCCAGTGGTATTTAGTAGCTGAAAGAGATTCAGAATTTTTTCACTATTATCCTTAGTTTTTAGCTAAAAATGCTTATTCTCAAAGACATGAGGGTAATTTACCTACTTTCTTATCTATTGTAGTTGGAGTCAGGTTTGCAAACCTATAGAATTATCTATTTTTTTACTGCTTCCTCCTGTACTTCTGCAATTCTTATCCTTTTCTGTGTAAAATGTAGGAAAAAAACTCATATTTTGAAAGAGGATTTTTTATTAAATGTGAGTGAAATTTTCATTCTTGGATCAGGGTTCCTTGATTTCATTGTTATTGCCTTCCTGATCTGGATACTTCCTTGCATGGAGAGGATTATCTTGTGGAATACTGTACATTTTAGAATATTCAGTGGCATTGCTACACTCACCAGAAGTTCCTAAAACCTTCACAGCTTTGATAGCCAAACCTGTCCAACAATTTCTAAATTCTCTTGTGATAAACAGTTTTTGCTTGAGAACCACTGACAGGTACAATCATATATAATAATAAGTGATAGGTTTGCAACCCAAATTCTGAAAATATTTTTACACCAACACTCACATTTTAGTGATTGATTTTAGTTTTTTTATATAAATAAATGTATGGAGGGAAGTATTTGAGTATACTCAATCCACTGTCTATTGAACAATCTTCTTTTAAGAACTAGACATCACCATTGTGTATACTTATATTTTCTTACCTTTATTTCCATCTTGTAGTTGTCATCCCCTCATGTTGATTGCTTTAGTACATTGCATATATTCTTCAAAAAAGTTGTTTACATTTTCAGTAATTCCTTTTAATCAGCACATGTTATTTCTTGTTTAATTTCCTTAAAAAACAAATTCTCTCAGCAAAAATACCTTGCTTCACAGCTCTCAATGTTATTTTTTGAAAGATTTCTTTAGATGATGTGTAATAATGGAAAATTCATGTATGTTTTTGAACCACTATCAGAAAAAGAGTAGTAAAACATACGATAATGCTTATAAGGTGGCATAGTTGATAAATATAGTGTAATTGGACACATACTCTTTTGCATACGTAAGGTACACTTTTATTTTTGAATAGAATAGTTGATAGGGAAATAATGACAGTCTTTCCTTAAAGAAACACATTTTAAAATATCTTAAATAGATATTACTGGAAAGAAAAACGTATATTATTTGGAGTGTCCTCTTTGACAGAAAACAAACTGCACATCCTTGCATTTTAATCAGTTGCAGTTTTGATTTAGTTTTGATTCACCATCTGCTTCATGGAAGGTGATATCAGTCCTGCAGCTGAGATAAGCGGTTTAAGATATCAAGTAGATAGATGAAGGGAAGTCATCACTCTCTGTCAGAAAATAGGTTTAGGTAAACCAATTTCCATATTTTATATTTTCCCATAGCAGTTTTATGGTTTTAGTTTCTTCCTTTCCTTAGAGTTCTGACATCGAATGCATTTTTCCTACTTATCTCCTGCCTACATTGAAGAAGTCCAAAGCTCACAACTGTATTTCTACTTGACAGGGGCTGAACATTGACATATGATGCCCATATAGAGTGACAATGAGACACAAAGTAAACATCAATTTGTTTAGGAAAAATCTTTATATAGTCAGTTCCTTCTGTAACCCAAAGAAATTTACTAGTTTTTTCATTAATTTTAGAGGAATCATACAAGACAATTGTGTTTGTTAGGCAGTTATCCTCACATACAGATGTTCTTATATACAGATGTTGCTAAAAGTGTCAAACTAACTAACACAATGATGGATATCAGTTTGCGAAATCAATGTAATAATTTTTATGTGATTTTTAGTTAAGTATAGTTAAATGAATACCATTTCCATAGTGATTTCATTACCTTATTTTGATAATTTAAAATTTTATAAATAGGAAGGGGATCTAAAGATAGGGAAAGATTTAAGGATAAGGAGGTTCAGGGAAGGTAAAATGGTCAGATTATATATATATATACATATATATATGTATATATACATTTATATATGAATATATATATATATGAACAAATTCCCCAAGATGCATGTAATTATCATTTATCACAAATATATACTAACACAAAATAAAATAAATTAGTAAATAAATAAAATCTTAATCCTAGAGCACAATGAATAATATCTATAATTAGTCAGGTCTGTCCAGAAAAACAGAATTAATAGGATATACAGAATTATATACAGGGATATGTATATTAGGAATCATCTTATAGATTTAGTGAGTCTGAGAAATCCTAGTTTCTGTCATTTGTAAGCCAGTAACTTGGGAAAGGCCGTGGTGTGGTTTTGTTCGAGTTGAGATGCCTGAGAAGTGGGGCTGAAGGAAGGGCTGGTAGAAGTTTTAGAATTCCAAGCCCTGGTATTCGTGCATAGGAGAGGATTGATCAAGAAGAGAGCATTTATCCTACCTTTGTTTTTTGTCCATTCTGGTTCTCAACAGAGCCATTTCAATATCTTTAGTAACTCCTCACTCAGTCTCTTGATTCAAATGACTATCTTTTCTGAAAACATTTTCACAGACAAACACAGAAATTATTTTTTGCCAACAAGCTGAGCATCTCTTAGCCCAGCCATATTGACACAGAATATTTTTATTTAAAATAAAATTATAGCAAACTAAAATTTTGCATACTACATGATCTATAAACTTAAGATATAAGATTTAGTAGATTTTAGTACTTTGACAGAGTTGAACAACTACAGTCACAATCAAATTTACATTTTTTTATCTCAAACCAAAATACTGTACCTACTAGCTACCATCTCTCAATACTTCTCCTGTAACTCTAACTACTGAGCTACTATCTTCACAGATTTTCCTATTCTGGGATTTTTCTCCAAAATAAGTCATGTGCAGGTAAAAATCCCTATGATAAGTGTTATCATTATGTATATCTAAAATGTACCAATAAATGTTTTGCTTTAAAAAATAGACTATGCTTGTAACAATAAAGACTGTAACATATCAAAAGAAATGTAAATCCTGCAAAGTGAGCTCTCACACCACATTAAAATGCATCAGAGATGGACAACAGAAACATATTTAAACATAATTATTTTTCCTTCTCTTTTTTCTCTCTAATCTTTTCTATTAATTTTTTTCATATAAAGGAAGCCATGCAGTGCACAAGCTTGTGTATTTGCTTTACTCCACTTAACACTACAGTCTCAAGGTGCCTCCATTTTCCTACAAATACCAAGTTTATCTTTCTTAGAGGCAGAGTCTATAGGTACCATTGTGTATAAGTACCATATATTCTTTATCCATTCATCTGTTGATAGGCAAAGAAGCTAATTCCTGATCTAGATATTCTGAATTGTGGTGTTATAAAATAGGGACACACACATTGCTGTGGTGTGTTTTTAACTCTTGGGGGAAGATACCAAAAAAGGAAAAAACTAGGTCAAGTGAGATTTCTATTTTTTAATTTTTGATGAATTTTCATACTGACTTTCATAATGGCTGTATTAGCTTACACTCCCAACAACAATGAGGAGGGGGTCTCTCTCCCCACATCCTCTCCAGCATTTGTTATTGTTTTATTTCTTTTCTTTTTTTTATTGCTCATCAACTTCAGACTGAATAAAGATGTGATTTCTTTGTAAGATGGATTACTACTCAGCCATAAAGAATGAAAAACTAGAGTCATTTATAGCTAAGTGGATGCACATAGAGGACATACTCTTAAGCGAAATTAATAGGACACACATGTGTAAATATCATCTAGTTTCTCTGGGATGATCAACTAAAGTGTAAATAAGAATCAAAATGTATAAGTGATATAGGTTGATTTCTTGATGATAACCATTCTTTCTGGGGACAGGTGGAATCTTAATATTGTTTTAACTTACATTTCTTGAATGTTCAGCCATGTTGAACATTTTCCATGTATTTAGTACTTCTTAATCTGAGAAGTGTGTACATTTTAGATGCCCATTTCTTGATATGGTCTTTCAGTTTGGGAAGGGACTACTTTATTTTGAGTGCTTTATATATTCTAGATGTTAGTCCTTTGTCTGAGGAGTAGGTGGAATTTTTTTTCCCATTCTTTAGTTTGTCTATTCACACTATTGGTGACTGCCTTTGCTGTGCAAAAGCTTTTTAACATCTTTGAGAGTTTGCCTATTTTGTCTTTCAACAAGTTAATTATTTCTGTGTTAATGTTGAGATCCTTATTCTGTTTTGATTTTAGTTTAGAGCTTGGTGAAAGAGATAGGTTTAGGCCAGTTTTCTCAGTACCATTTGCTAAAGGGGCTATGTTCTGTCTGGCAAAGAAATTTGGCCCCTTTATCAAGGATCATGTAATTCAGTGGGCCTGAAATTCTTTGTATATCTTTTATTCTGTTCCTTTGATTCACAATTCTGTATTTTGTTCATTTGTTTGTTTTGCAGTATCACGTGGTTTTTATAACTGTATCTTTGTGGTATAACTTGAGGACTGGAATTGTGATGCCCCCCAGCCTTGTACTTTTTACCCAGATGGCTTGTGCTATTCTAGGTCTCTTATGATTATAAACAAATTTTAGGATTTCTTTCTCCAGTTATGTAAAAACTGTTATTGGTATTTTGATTGGATTTACTTTAAATCCATGTAACAGTTTTAGGACTATGGCCATTTTACTATATTTGTTCTGTGGCAATATCTTTCCATTTTCTTTTTTTTTTTTTCATTGTTTATTGGTACATTTTAGGTACACAGTACAGTTACATTCATCATTGGGATCTTGTACATTTACATGACAGGTCTTGGTTCTCATTTTTTCCCCTTACTCCTGCCCTCCCTTCACCCCCTCCTCTCTTCCCTAATTACAAATACTTTATTTCCATTTTTTCATTTTCTCATATTGTTTATTTTCCCTTATTTCCTTTCACACACCCTTCCCACTTCCCCTACACCTTTAGCCCCTTTCTTCCTATTTCACATTGTCAATTATGCCATTAGAATCTTATATACAATTGTAGTTTTTCCATTTTCTGATATCCTCTTCAATCTCCTCTTTCAAAGCCCTATAGTTTTAATTGTAAAAAATCTTTCATTTCCTTAGTTAAATTAATTTCTAAGTATTTCATTTTTATTGGTGATACCATGAAAGGCATTTTTTCCCTAGTTTCCTTCTCAGTGAGTTTGTTTTTGATATAAAGAAACATTACTTGATTTGGGGGTGTTGACATTATAGCCTGCTACATTATTAATATACTAATTCCTGATTTGGTTATTAGTTCTAGGAGTATTTTAGCTCAGTTTGTTGGGCCTTTACAGATGATAATGTCATCAGTAAATAATCATAATTTAACTTCTTTCCTATCTATATCCCTTCTATTTCTTTATCTTATCTGGTAGTTCTAGCTAATATTTCAAGGACTATATTGAACAAAAGTGGTGATAGTAAACATTCATCTTGTTCCTGACTTAAGAGGAAAAATTTCAGCTTCTAGCTTTGTGTTAGCCATTGGTTTTTCATAGATGCCCCTTATCAGATTAAAATAAGGACTTTCTTTCTGAGGCTGGCGATATAGCTCAGTGGTTCCACCACCTGCATTTGTTCAATCCCTGGTACACACACACACACACACACACACATACACACACACATACACACACACACACACACATACACACACAAAAGGACTTTCTATTCCAATTTTCTTGAGAGTTTTTTTTTATCATTAATGGGTACTGGATATTTTCACATAAATTTTCTTCATCTTTTGAGAAGATCATACAGTTTTGTCTTGCTTCCATTTATGTAATCTCTCTCTCTATATATATGTATGTATATAAAGCCATCTCTGTATCCCTGGAATGAATTGCTTGGTCAGACTGTATGATCTTTTTGATGACTGCTGCATTCTGTTTGCCAGTATTTTAAGGATTTTTGTGTCTATGTTCACAAAGGGATTGGTGTGTAGTTTTCTTTTTCAGTTAGGTCTTTTTCTGGTTTTGGAATCAGGGTAATGCTTGCTTCTAGGAAACATATTGTATACTGCTTCCCTTTTGATTTAATTAAAGACTTTCAGGAGTACTACTCTTAGAGCTTCTGTAAAGCTCTTGTAGAATTCAGTAGTGAATCCATCAAACCTTGTGCTTTGTTTAGCAAACAGTTTTTAAATTTCTTCATTAATTTCATTCTCTGATGATGGCTTACTTAATTTTTCAAGATCTCATTTCAACTTTGGCAGTTCATATATATTTAGTAATTTCATCATTTTTTTCTGGATTTTTCATTTTACTAGATTACAGGTCTTCACAGTAGTTACCATTGATCTGTATTTCTGCAGAATCTGTTGCAATTTTTCTTTTTTAATTTCTAATTTCATTGATTTGGCCTTTCCTTTTTAAAATAAGATTGACCAACTTTTTTTCTGCATTGTTCAAATTTTCAAACTTTTCATTCAATTAGTCTTTGCATATTTAAAAATCTCAATTTCATTAATTTCTGCCCTCATCATTATAATTTCCTTCCTCATGCTAGCTATGAGTTTGAATTGTTCATTTGCTTAATTCTTATACTAGCTTTAGGATATCTTTACAAATGAAGAAACCATGGTTCAAGGGACCAAGAAACTTATGCAAAGCCACACCAGTACTATCATCATTGTGATTAAAACCTAAATCCATTCATTTTGTGGATGATACACTTTCAACTATTCAATGTGGTAATTTTTATTGATTCATTATCAACAAATGACTGTTATTTTGGCAGGTCTTCACTGAATACCAAGCAGGCATTGCATTAAATGATAGTGTTCTCTTCCCTTTGCTTTTTTTGTTTTAAAAATTGAATTAATCACAATAAGAATGAACACAACAGTTATAATTCTGTAAGTCTTATAGCAAAGAAAAATCTCCTGATTCAACTCTGCTCATCATATTTCTACTTTTCAGAGGTAAGTATACTTTATATTGTTAGCTACTACTTCTGGAACTTGCATTCATATGTCTAGCTAACATGGTTTTCCTGATACTTCTATTTTATTTTCAGTTTTAGATATTGCATATTGATTTCTATAGGAAGATATGAAGAGGTGGTATTCTCTCCCAAAGTTTGGTATTACCTCCCAAAGTTTCCATTTCTAAATACCTTTGTGTTAACATGAAGACTTCAACATGTATATAAAGTGAAATGGGGACCACAAATGTTGAGACCATGACATGATAAAAAAATTTATTGTAATCATAAACCTAATTTCACTTTTGCAAGCCTAACAGTGTTAATTTCAATCTGGATGCAGTTATACTTTGATATATTTAAACAAGCCCGAATTGTAATCTTTCATCATAAAGTCTTTACTTTGAGGATTTCCTACTTTGAAAAGGGATTTCTCTTCTTTTTAAATTCAGTCCTTAGGTATCCATTAGTAATAAGAATAAAGACATGGTTTCCATGTTTTTAGTGGTTTTCCAGTCATTTTATAATTGTTTTGACTGCAAATTCACTGACAGTCTATACCTTTTGACATCACTATATTTACTGTCAATTTTCTCACAAATAAGCATCAGAATTCTAGGAACCTTGCAAAATTCTCCAAGAAAGAGTTTGATCTGTGACTTAACAATAAAGACAATAGCAACAACAACAAACAAATACTTCAAATATTATAGATAGACAATATGAAATATAAGTTCTCAGTGATCCTTTATGCAACCATGTTGTAAAATGTTCTGCTTGAAATCAGACCCAGATTCCAGATTATTTCTGTCTTGAAAAACTATGAGACTTTGTAATGATGAGGGACTTTTGGATATTCTTATACACAGAATAATGCATCAAGGAGGCCTGCCCATACCAGATCCTAGTGAGCAGTGGTGGCTGCAGGCAGATTCCAGCCAGAGCCTCACCTGGACCCAAGTGGCTTGAGCACACTAGACCAAATCAAAGGGCCAACAAGTAAAGAGCAGCAAAGGCCCACAGGAATCAGCCAGAGGCCTGCCCCAATACCATTGGTAAGTGTGTGGAGAATCTAACCAGAAGCCTGCTCCAACACCACGGTCTGGGATGCACAGCCCCCAGCCAAAGGCCTTCCCAGACAAACAGTTGCATGTTGCGGGGGCAGTCTCTAGCCAGACAAATGGCTAGATACCATCCCAAGTGTGCACAGGCCCCAGCCAGAATTCTGCCCAGAGAACAGATAAGCTCAGGCATCCAGAAGACAACCATTCTAAACTCAGGAATTGGTGTACTGGTGAGCAGCAGAGAAAAGGCTACTCCGTGCCTTCTTGACAATGGAAGACCAATGGGTGAGTAAAAAGTTGCCTCAATAAAGGCACAGCGGGCTGCATCTACTGAAATGAAAAGACACATACATAAGTCTCAAAATGAGACTTCCAGATCACCCAAGGCAACCCCAAAGGGAAATGACATGGAACAATCTGATATACAACCACTTGGACTCCCTGAACTGGCAATGAAGGAGGATATGGAAAAAAATGAAATCAGAAATAATTTCTCAAATAATAACAGAGATTGTGCCCATAGTGCAAGACTTTATTAATAAATCTAGAGCAGACACAGATTAAAAAAAAAAAGAGGAGCTGAGGAATATGATGGAATCCCAACATAGGAAAAAATGCAAACAGATTTCCAGGAGATTAAAAACTCCATTGAAAGTTTATGAAGCAGAATTAATAATTGTGAGGACAGAATTTCAGGTATAGAAGATAGAATTGCTATTAGTGTTGAGGAAAATATAAAATTTCTTAAGAATAATAAGGGAACATGAGAAATCAATCCAGCAGCTGCTAGATGATTAAAAAAATAACATAAGACTGATCAGAGTCAATGAAGAAATAAGAGAGAATGCAGATGACATTAAAAAAAAAACTGTTCACAGAAGTAATGGCAGAAAACTTCCTAATAGGGGGAAATAATTTGACATACAGAAAATTGAGACATGCAGAACTAAACCTGTGATTAAAAAATTACACATAGGAATATAATAGTTAAGATTCCAGAAACCCAACAGAAGAACAAAATTCTATAAGCAGTTAGAGAAGAGAAACAAATCACATACAAAGGAAAGTCCATAAGAATCACAGCAGACTTCTCAGCACAAACCCTCAAGGCAAGAAGAGCTCAGAATGACATATTTTGAGCCCTAAGAAAAAATAACCTCACAGCATGATTGATTTAACTTGCAAACAATATTTTAAAATTGATGGAGAAATATCATACTTTTATGACAAAGAGCACCTCAAGAACTTCATGAATACCAAACCAGCACTCCAAAAAATTTTAAACAATATCCTAGGAAAGACAATGAGGATCACAACACCAGGAAGCCCAGAAGAATGAATCCATCAGGCATGGCAAGATGTTAAATGCAAAGGGGAAGAGTTCAACAAAAAAAAAGTCATGGCAAAGATAAGTCAATACATATAAATTATAACCATCATTGTTAATGGCCTCAATTCACCAATCAAATAGAATGGAGGAATGGGTCAAGAAGCAAGATCCAACAATATGCTACATGCAAGAAACATACTTAACTAAAAAACAAACTCATAGACTGAAAGTTAAAGGTTGGAAAACAATACTTCGTATGGCAGGAAACCCCCCAAAAAGCAGGAGTAACTATGTTCTTTGCAGATCAAGTAGATTTCAAATCAACAGTAATTAAAAAGATAGACACTACATTCTTGTAAAGGGAACAATTCAAGAGGAAGATGTGACTATCATAAATATATATGTACCAAACACAAGTGTGCCCAGCTCTATTAAACAAATGCTAACTGACATGGAAAATGAAATAAGCACTAATATAATTGTGGCGGGGGAACTCAACACCCCACTGTCACAAATAGACAGATCAACTAGGCAAAACATAAATAATGAAATACTCAAACTCTTGCATAAATGAACTTAACAGATGTTTACGGAGTGTTCCACTCCAAAAAATCAAAATACACATATTGTCAGATACACCAGGTGTTCTCCAAAATAGACCACATATTTGCCTATAGAATATGTTTAAGTAGGTGCAAAGTAGTTGAAGGTATCCCCTGTATATTATCAGATAATAGTGCAATGAAATTGGAGATCAATAGCAAAAGTAACTGCAAGAACTCATAAACACATGGAAATTGAACAACACACTTCTGAACAACCAATGTGTCATAGAGGAAATTAAAGAAGAAATCAGACAGTTTCTACAATTAAATAATAATGCCAATACAATGTATTGGAATCGATGGGACACAATGAAAACAGTCTTATGATGGAAATTCATAACAGTGAATACTCTTATTAGGAAAACAGTCAGAGCTCAGTAACACAACTTGGTGCTGAATCTCAAGCTTCTAGCAAAAGAAGAGCTGGACAAACTCAAAGATCATACAAGGAAGGAAATTATAAAGATCAATGAAGAAATCAATGTGATGCAGACTAAGAAAATGATATAAAGTCAATGAAGCAGAGTTGTTTTTTTTGAAAGAATAAACAAAATTGACAAACCCTTAGCCAACCTTATCAAAAAAGAAAGA
Source organism: Fukomys damarensis (assembly GCF_012274545.1). Lineage (NCBI taxonomy): Eukaryota > Metazoa > Chordata > Mammalia > Rodentia > Bathyergidae > Fukomys > Fukomys damarensis. The sequence goes on from NW_022900949.1 coordinate 57,190,755, forward strand.
ATAGGCTTATATCAAGTCAATTAGGAATGAAAAGAGTGAAATTACAACAGACCCAGCAGAAATCCAGAATATCATCAAAGCTTACTTTGAGAACCTATATACCAATATGACACAAATCACAGAAGACATGGATAGGTTCCTAGATACATATAAATTACTAAAGTTGAATGAAGAAGACCTAAAAATTCTAAATAACCCAATATCAATCAAAGAAATTTAAAATGTAATTAAAAACTTTCCAACTAAGAAAAGTCTGGGACCTGATAGCTTCACTGCTGAATTCTACAAGACATTTACACATTGAGAGAACTATTGCCACTACTCTTCAAACTATTCAGTAAAATTGAAAGGGAGGCAGTACTCCAAAATTCATTCCTGGAAGCAAGCATCACTTTGATCCCCAAAGCAGAGAAAGATCCAACCAAAAAAGAAAATTATCAGCCAATCTCACTAATGAACATGGATGCAAAAATCCTTAATAAGATATTGACAAATAGAATGTAGAAGATCGTCAAGAAGATTTCACACCCAGACCAAGTGGGATGCATCTCAGGGATGCAGGGATGGTTTAACATATGCAAATCAATAAATGTAATACACTATATTAATAGAACCAAGGACTAAAACATACAATCATCTCTATACATCAGAAAAAGCATACAATAAAATCCAACATGCATTCATGATAAAAAACAGACAAAAAAATTGGAATAGATGGTCTCTACCTCAATCTGATTAAAGCCATCTATGAAAAACCAGTAACCAATATGATACTAACTGATCAAAAATGAAATCCTTCACTCTAAAACCAGGAAATAGATATGATTATCCTCTATCACCACTCCTGTTCAATACAGCTTTGGAAACATTAGGCAAAATTAGATGTAAAGTAGATGGATATAAGGTCAACACACAAAAATCAATAGTTTTTCTGTACATGGAAAACATACTTACTAGAGAAATTGGGCATACAATTCCTTTCATAAGAGCATCAAAAAATGAAATAGGTAGGAATCAGCAAAACAAAAGAAATCAAATAACTCTGCCTGTAAACTATAGCTTGCTGAAAAAGGAGATCAAAGATGATATCAGAAAATGGAAAGACATCACTTGTTCCTTGCTCCTGGGTCTCTAGAGACACACTCAGCCACCTCATCTTCGACAAAGGAGCCAAACACCCTCACTGGAGGAAAGATAGTCTCTTTAATAAATGGTGATGGAAAAACTGGGTTCCAACTTGACTAAGATTAAAACTAGATCTATATCTCTCACCATGCACTAAACTAAAATTGAAATAGATTAAAAATATAAATAATAAAACAGAAACACAAACTGAGACACACTCAGCCACCTCATCTTCGACAAAGGAGCCAAACACCCTCACTGGAGGAAAGATAGTCTCTTTAATAAATGGTGATGGAAAAACTGGGTTCCAACTTGACTAAGATTAAAACTAGATCTATATCTCTCACCATGCACTAAACTAAAATTGAAATAGATTAAAAATATAAATAATAAAACAGAAACACAAACTGGGCTGAAAGAGAGGTTAAGTAGAACTCTGAAAGACAATAGATTAAGAAAAGATTTTATGAACAAAACTTCAATTGCACGTGCACTAGCACAAACAATCAACAAGTGGGATCTCTTCTTATGAAAACTGTTCTGCACAGCAAGAGAAATCACTAACAGTGTGAAGAGACAACCCACAATGTGGGAAAAATTTTTCAGCAGCTATTCCTCAGACAAAGGTCTACTGTCTGGAATATATAATTTTTTTTAAAATTGACCTTCCAAATTTAAAGATCTAATCTAAAAATGGGAATCTGAAATAGACATTTCTCAGATAAAGAAGTAGAAATAGAAAAAAAAAGTAAAAGAAAAAATGTTCAACATCACTGATCATTGTAGAGATGCAAATAAAAACAATCTTCAGATTCCACCTCACCCCATAAAGAATGGCTGCTATCATGTAATCAATGAAAAACAAATCCTGGTGGGGGCTATGGGGAAAGAGGAACTCTGCTCCATTGCTGGTGGGAGTGTGGACTGTTATAACCACTGTGGAAATCAGTATGGAGATACTTCAAAGAACTAGGATTGGAAGTCCCATTTCACCCAGCTATACCCCTGCTGGGTATCTACCCCAAAGAATTAAAAGAATCATACCACAGCAATATATGTGACCCATGTTCAAAGCAGCACAGTTCATGATATCTAAAATTTGGAAATAGCCTAATTGTCCATCAACTGGAGAATGCATAAAGAAAATGTGTGTGTGTGTGTGTGTGTGTGTTTTGTTTTGTTTTCCTGAAAGAATGAGAAATTAGAGATATTTATAGCTAAATTGATACACACTGAGGTAAAACCCTTACATGAAATAAATAGGACACACATGTGTAAATACCGAATAGTTTCTCTGGTGTGAGAAGCTGAAGGTGTAAACAAGGACCAAAAGGTTAATTAGATAATGTGAAATAATAGGAAAAGGGGCAAAGGGGAAGGGAAAGTTGGAGGGGTAGGGCAAAGTAAAGAAGGCAATGGAATCAATATGAGAAAATTAAAAGAATGGAAACAAAGTCTTTGTAAAGAAAGAGGGTTAGAAGAGTTGAAAGACCCAAGATTAATTACATAAAGGTGCAAATTCCCAGTGATGAATGTAATTAAATTGTATCCCTAAAATGTACCAATAAAATCAATAATATAAAAACAGAACAATGCATTAGGGTTGATACTATCTAACATTTCTCCCAATAAACTGTCCGTGATTTTCCAATTAATATCTTTGAATCTTGGGATTTTTCCACTAAGGTATGTTAAACCAAGCAAGAGATTTACTTTGATATCCTTAAAGATGAAGAAAATGGTGGGAATGCAGTTGAATGTCCCTCTTAGCCAAATGAAAACAAAAGAAGTTGCAAATGGGAAGCCTGTTGAAGATGTGAGCAAAGAAAATATTGTATGTTTTATTGGCTCTTTGACTGCAGTTGGGTTAGTATGCCAAGATGACTAAGTCAGAGGAAGGGGTGGATATTGACAATATTGTGGGGAGGTCATTATCCATTCCTTAGACTCTTAAGCCAAAATAGTCCAAAGTGGTGAAAAAGGACAAAGCAACTGATCTCTCACTATGTGTCTCTTAGTGACCATGAGTTACACATTAAGTGTTGATACTTTCTGTGTATCTTTCTTTCCTTAAACAAAAATTATTATGAAAAACATATAAAAATATCTTGCAAAAATTTAATCCATTCATGATCAGATCGATAGATCCAGTAATATGCACGCCAGGACATGCCATGAAATAACAGAGGAAAGAGGAAGTTTGAGATAGTCCCTTTGTATGTAAACAAGGCATACATTTCACTGTTGATAAGTAAATTTTAAAATTCAACACTCAAAACCCAAACTAACAAATGTAATCCTAAGTAAATTTGGGGGTAGATATTGCTTGTGTATTTTGAGAAGGTGTTCAATTTGCCCATAACTTATATGAAATGTTATATATTGCTGAGTATTATACCTAAAATAAACAATGAACAGGATTTCTTTTAAAATTGCAAAATCTGTAATATTAAAAAAATAAAATAAAACATGAATTTTGGTCTAACTGCTTTACCTCCCTAGTGTGTATTTTTTACATAAAATGTTATTAATTGCTAATAGTTTTATGCAGTGTCATCAATTATGATATTATCTTGGTTTTTCACAAATGACTATGAAAGTATTGTTCAAATTATTGATCCTTGGATAGTGTGATATTTGGGTCTAAATTATATATCACTACAATAGCTGAAGATAGGAGATCATACTCTTGTAATACTAAAAACATTTTGTAAAAGTCTAGACTGCTCTTAATATTTGTCATAGTTGAAGATGCTTTACTCATCCATGAATGAAATAATAATTTCCTACTAAAATGGTGAGGCCTAAGTAAAGTTAAGTGACTTCAGGAAGTTGTTCACATATAGATATTTGATGACTTTTAGGCTCTATATATTTAATTCCAAGTCTTTTTTACTTTAGCTGCATAATAAAACTGGCATTTATTTAGTATTTTTCTCAAATGGCATATACTTTAATTTTGCTTGTTATACCAGTGGTTTCTTCTAGTCATATAGCCTCCAAAATCTATTTCAAAGCTCAACATGTGCTTTGCTGATTTTTTTTTAATGAAGGACTTTAGTGCTTTTTATGAGGAAAAGGTCTCATTAAACCATACAGAGACTTTACTTTAAACTTACCTTTTCTGTTACTGTTCCTTTTAATAAAAAACTTTATTGGGTTTTCTGATGAGAATCTCAGCAGGAGGTATTTTTTTCATTAGGATATGTAAAATGATTAAGGGAGTAGAATATGTTAGCTTCTTGGTTTCAAGTTTATTATACTTTTTTTTATTTTTGGCTAGTCAGACGTTAGGGAAAGAAAAATCATTTTGCACTTTCTTTTACTTGATAATCCATATTTTTGTACAATGATCTTTTTATGATCTTATCTTAGAAGTTTTTCACAGTATAACTTTAGAAGATGTGTTAGGCATTACATTGCTATTCTAGGATAAGAAAATAATAAACACATATACAATAGAACATTTTATCTAAATTGCATCTACCTGATGAAATCTTCACATCTCTGTAGCAGGTGCTGCACATATGAATTGACTTTAGCTTATTAGATCTATAATCTGATTTTTACTTCTGGGGATTTTGTTTCTAAAGTTTTTTCTGAATACACTTTAATCTGCATTAAAATATTCATACTGGCTGGAGCTAAGAAAATGAATCCTATGTAAATGAATTATTTAAAATTCAGAATAGTAACTGCAGACAAATGGAGGAGAAATGACAGGGAATTAAAACTTTGGAAGACTATTTTCAAAATGGTAATTAGATTCAAATAGTTTGTTTTTTTGCAAAGCATCAAAGAACTACTCATTTCTGTGCCCAGATGAAGTGATATCTCTAAAACATACATTTAAATATTATAAACTTAAATTTTTTTCTGACAATTACAAATATAATTTTCTGCGTTCATTACACTATCTTATATACCCCTCTCTTCAATATGTGAATTTTATAAAAACAATAATAAAAGTTATTTATTGGCTATAATACTTGTGACATTTGATCATTAGAGGAGAGTCTCCAACAACAAGGATAGGCCCCTGCCAATGCATTGGTTAAAGACAGAAGTGCCTCATGAAGGAAAGAGAAAAGCCAGTTCTCATTAATCAGTTTATTTATGCTTCACCATGGTCATCATAAGAATCTCTAGTTCCCACGACACCTTTAAGTTTTAGGCTTTTGTGTGTGTGTGTGTGTGGAAACCAACTGGTCATCTTTGAGTAGAATTTCTTTTCTCCTATCTCTGAATTTCTCTGATAATCAGAAGATGACATAATTTTTAATTAAGCAGACTTCATTTTTAAAAAATAAAATAGAGTTGGGTTAGGGGTTTAGCTCAATGGCTGCATCACCTGCCACACAAGTGCAAGGACCCAAGTTCCATCCCCGGTACCAAAAAAATAAACAAACAAACAATAAATAAAATGAGTTGATCAATATCTAGCTATTCAAAATGACCAAAATATTAGCAAAGTACATAAAGTTTCAGAAAGTGAGGGCAAAAAATAGATGTAATAAGGTTAAAATAAGAAATGTGTACATCTGAAAATTGGCTTTAGACAAAATGATGAAATTAAATTTCATGAGACTATAGACTTATATATTTTATTTATATTATCCATATAAGGTACAGTATGATAATATAATATAGGTGTAATATAATTAAGGAATAAATTAAAATTTCATTTCCATCTGCTTAATTTTTTTGGTTAATGCATAATAAATGTATGTATTCATATAGTAGACTATGAAATTTTGATAAATGTATATGTACATTTTTATCAAATCAGAATAATTATTATTTCATTTTTCAGTATTATTTCTTTTTGAGAAATTTGTGCTTCTCTCTTCTTGTAGTCTGTAAAGCATATAACAGGTTATTGTGAACTATGATCACTCCATTGTGCTTCAGAACACTTGAAATTACTACTTCTGTCTAACTGCCTTTTGATACTTGCTATCCAACCTCTACTCAGCCCTTCCCAGTCTCATTTAAAATAATACCTTTGCAAGTAAAACACAATGGATCAATTTACAGAAAAATATTAATAGTAAATGCATCACAAGAATTAGAAAACCTGAAATCAACAACATACATTTTAATTGATATCTGATTTGTCAACAAACTCATATAATTCCATGTACATATTTCCATATTATTTCTCCTTATAAATCTAGAGAGTACTGAGAAGTTGAAAAGCCACTGAATTCATTTTGATAGACCCATAGTCCTCTAAAAATAATTTGGTTTGCAAACCAAAGTGTTTTGCAAAATTTTGCTTCCATTCCCAATCTCTACATCAGATGACAAACATGACCACAGCCATCTTCTCCACACAAACACAAATATAGGCATCTTCCCCCAAATTATAAAGCCAATTAAGTTTGTAATCCAAGAGACCTCTGTAAAACTCTAAGCAAAGATATCTTAAACTACATGTAAATAAAAAGCAGAGTTTACCTTATTAAATTGCAAAATATAACTGCATACTTAAAATCTGTAAGTTGCATAGCATACTCATGCTTCAATTAGAAATTACAAGTGGAACCATATGTTTTTGAATCAGGAATTTTTAAAGAAAAACAATAGCATTCCATTTAATTTGTATCAGTTGATTTTATTTTTTCTAATTAAACCATTTTAATGGTTCTGGCATGTGACAATAGCAATACAGTGGATGAAATTTGTGTTTGTCTTTAACTGTATTGGGCATACTTTTTTTTCTGGGAAATAGAACAAATCAGACTTCAAATTTTCAAATTGCAATACAGTGGATGAAATTTGTGTTTGTCTTTAACTGTATTGGGCATACTTTTTTTTCTGGGAAATAGAACAAATCAGACTTCAAGCATTTTCAAATTTCAAATTAAAAATCCAAGTGTAAAAGAAAATCTAAATATATTTAATTCATCTAAGTCTTTGTTCATATATATAATTTTTTCATTGACATCTACTGTGATTATCTTATTTACAATTTGAAGTACATTTTCTTCTATAGCACTTACCCTGTTTAGGATTAAAATGTAAATTTTATAACATATCTAATTACTTCAGTGCATACCTGCCTATAAAATGCTGAATATGAAATTTGCATTTGTATTTATCTCTTGATACATATTAAGGTATGTCCTCTTTTTCCTATACTGACCTAAAACACTTTTTAAAATTACATTTTACCAGTTTATTTTCCACCACACATGTACCAAATACATAATTGACTTTATCATCACAAGAATTAATATTTTTTAAAAATACTTTAACTTCACAGACATAATAATAGACTATATATATATATAAATTTTCTTAATCTAATTAATTTAGCAAAAGTATCATATTTTCTGCAATTATCTGTTTAAAATGGGACCTAACAATTTCTAACACCTACAGTTGAATTTGAACCTATCAAAAGAAATACCAGTATAAATTTTTATAAAATTATGAATATTACATGATCTTAACTTCACTGTAGATCATAATATATACTTGACTATATAAAGTATTGATGAAACACCTTTAGGCTATTAAGGTATTTACTCTTTCACAAATAATGTTGATATATGTTAGTCCATCATTCATGGTTACTCATATTATTGCATTTGACTCTAAAGTAAATTGTTTGCCAATGAGTATTCACAGAGGAGTTCCTAAAGCACCCATTTTCATACAAAATCAATCATCAAAACTATATTCATATCAATCAGCTCACCAAATTTTATCTTAATTTAAACTATGATAAGAAAATGAAAGAATTACAGAAGGTCCTTAAACTTTATTAGAAATGATTTTAAAAAAAGAACCACATCTCTCTCTTGACAGAACAAGCCAATTTATAGCACTATTTCAGATACATGACAATTTCCCTAACTTTCTTGTTTGTATTCATTAACACCTGGTTGGAACTTAGCCCCCCATCAAGAAAGACCTGTCTACAGTTAACAAGGTGTTAATTGTAAAAACAATTAAAAATTGAGGCAGGGAATTAGTTCAGAAGTTCTTAAAGCAGACTGAATAAATATTCCAAAGAATAGACAATAAAAAGTACAGTATCTTTAAAAGAATCAAAAGTTTATAGTGATTCTAGCTCTGTATCTATAAGCAATGTATTAAGACCTTGCTTTACTTGTCTTATAAAGGAGGGTAATGATCGTATTTTACAGAATATTTATGGAAGTTAATGTAGTTAAAATAGGCAAACGTCACCCAGTGAACACTGGATATGTATTGGCCATCACCATGACCATCACTCATTCATCTTTATTAACACATAAGTGTATGTGGAATACAGCCTAACATTTCAATACATGTCTATAATGTTTAATCAGAGTAATTGGCACATCCATTACCTCTAATATTTATCCTTGCATTGTGAACTTCAACTAACAATTTTGAAATATAGAATTAATTGTTGTCGATGGCAGTTATGCTATTGTGCTGTAGAACATCAGAAATCATTTTTTCTGTGCAGCTACACTCATGACCATTAACCATATTCTCATCATAATCATCATTCATAATTATGCTAGATTTTCATATATATACATATATATGCTAGTGAAGTTATCTATACTATTTTTTGTATTATTTTTTCATGCTAATTTTTGTTTTATTTTAACTTTTTGGTACGGGGGACTCAGGATCTTGTGCTTGTGAGGCAGGCGGTGGAACCTGTGAGCTAAATCCCCAGGTCTTTTTCACGCTAATTTACAGCAAATCTTATGAGCCGGTTTAGTTCATCTGTTTCAAGATTTGAACATCTACAAATTGCATTCCTTTTTGCATGAAGCCTATCTTTCTTTTATTTATACTGAGTTCTGGTGAATGATTTGACCAATAATGACTTTTATATAATCCATTCAATTATGCCTTAAAAAGTAAAGAGAAAGAATCAAGCTCAGTAAGGACATAGATCTTTTGACTTTTCTTCTATTATTTAATCATACAAGCTGACCTGTTGAAAATAATTTTAAGACTGGTTAAAATAGAAAGAACTATGTTAAATGTTAGAAAACAGAGTGCAGCACCGTGATCCTTGGAAGAATGAAGTACATAAGGTGAGCCCTGTTAACCACTCAGTTCTTTGCATAGTGGTACCATTTTGCTGTCACATAGAAGTGTGGAGCTGGAATGGCTCACAGTCGTTGGATAGATTAAAGGGAAAGGGATTCAGGTTCTTAGCTACTGAAGCACTTGAGCTTCATAAAGTGCAGACATAAACAAGAAAGAATTTCTCACAAAAGATTCCTAAATTTTGTAAGTTTATTTGAGCATGTATATTTTAAAATAATTTTTTTCTAGTACTTGGGATTGAACTCCAGACTTTGCAATTGCAAGGCAGGTATGGTGCCAAAGAGCTAAATCCCTAGCCTTACAGTAGGTATATTTTGTAAGTATATTTACTATGGGTCTTTGGATGAAAGTTGGCCTGTATATCTAATGTATTCATCCGTCATTGAGTTAAAAGCTGAAATTTAACACTAGTGTCATAACATTGAGATAGGTTGGAGTTTTATCACAACCAAAGTGAAGAATCATCAATTAGCATTTAGATAAGTCTTTAGAAATACCATGTTTATAGGGGAAGGACCATGCCCTAAACACCATGTCCCAGGACTAAAGTCAATGCTAGCTGGACTTGTTCTAAGCAAGAATAAAGCCACAGATAGTAGCACTAAAAAAATAAAAAATAAATAAACATAATTAACAACAAGATAAAATAATATTATTTAAAGAAAAATTTAATAATCCAGAATCCTTAGCATATGTAAAAATATGTAATTATAATTGTTAGACAGAAGGAAGCATTAAAGTATGATTCATAATCAAAGGAAAAAATGTTCCATTATCAAGACAAGTATCAAGGTGTTGATACTCTCAGACACAGATTTTGAAGTTCTGATAAAAACACATGGTAAAGATTTGAGAATAGCATAATCACAGAGTGAGTGAGGAACATCAGCAGAGAAATGGCCAATATTTTTTAAAAAAGAAGAAAAAAAGGAACTTTAAATCTCAGTGACACTCAGTGTCACTACCAAGTGTCACTACCCACTACCAAGGCTAATCAACACTGAACAGGACTGCAGAAAAGAGGACTTATACATGTGCAGGTAGAGAAGAGACAGCTTTAAATCTAAATACATCAGCAGTGAGAAAAAATGATTACAAAAAAGACAAAGTCTTATCGATCTGTTTAGATAATATTAAGTATAGCAACATTTATGTAATCAGAATCTCAGGAAGAAAAGATAGGAAAGGAAGAAAGAGAAAAAAAATTTGAAAAGTAAATGATTGAAAAGTTTTACACTATTGATGAAAATGTCAGACATTCAGCAAACAACTAGGTAGGATGGATACAAACACTCCATTAACCTAGCAGGGTCCCCAAGCCTAACAGGGTCCCTGGGGAGGTACATGTGTCTGCTCTTGACTGTTCAGACCTGGGCTGCACAGCAGGAGGAGATCAGCAGGCAAGACAGAGAAGCTGCACCTGCATTTACAGCCACTCTGGATTCCTCCCATTCCTCCCGAGGTCTGCCTCTAGTAGATGAGTAGGGGAATTAGATTTTCACAGAAGCAGGAACTCTACTGTGAATTGTGCTTGTGAGTGATCTGTCCTCTACAAAACAAGTCCCTAGTGCCCTTAAGGCTGGAGATTGCTGCCTTATAGTCAATCTGCTAAGATATAATAATTAAAATAAATCTGTAAAGCAATCATATAAATAAGATATACTAATCACTTGAGACTAAGCCTTCAATTATGGCTGACTTTTCGTCAGCATCAGTAGAGAATGAAAGATAATGAAACATTAATAAAATGGAAAAGCTGAAAAAATTCTTTAAAAATTAGTCTTCATTAAAAACATTTTTGACTTTGAAAAATGGAGAGAAACTGTTATCAGTATATCTAGAGTGTAAGTAATTTAAATGAAGTTTTTCAAGAAAAAAACATATGGAAGTTTGTATTTTTTCAGAAGAAACGAGGAATAACAGAAGTGATAAGTATGTGAGTATATATAAAAGATAGTCTTTCATGTCTTCTAATATTTTGAAAGAAAATTGAATATTTAAGGCAAAAATAACTACATCTTATCATGTGGATACACATACCTGCACACAATGTACATCAGGAAATAATGTAATTTTCTCTGTGCAAAATACGCTATGTAAACAATATTCAATATACAATAATAATGTTGAAATAAAATGATTTTACTGGTATAATATCATTATATTAGTATATACCTTATTATATATTAATATATTAATATAATAAAATACATTGAAAGATTGACAGGACTATAGGGAGATATCAGTAGATTGGTAATTGTCTTAATTACTTTTTTCACTTCTGTGGCAAAAATACCCAACACGCAGAATTAAATGAGGGAGGTTTATCCCAGCTCAGTTTATAAAGATTGTAGTCCCTAGTCACCTGGCTCCAAGGCAGGGTGATGTGACAGATGGGCACTGCAGAGGAGAATTGGTCCATGGCAAGCAGTCAGGAGACAGCAAAGCAGCAAGCAGAGAAATTGCAGCAAGGTAACAGGGCAGCTTGTTTCTGTTCCTTTGCCTCCCATGCATAGACTGCCTTCCTATCTATTCCCCTTTTGGGTGGTGCTACTCACACCCAGGTAGGGCAGCCTTAATCCTGGCATCACACTCTTAATTCCAGCATCACACACTCTAGTCCAGCCACCTCTGCCACCTAGGACCACTTGAAGTTTTGGGGGACACCTAGATAGAAGCTACAACAGGAATCATGCTTAAAGTTTTTTGGTTTGGTTTTGGTTTTTGAGTTTTTTTTGTTTTTGTTTTTTTTTGTTGTTGTTGTTTGGTTTTTGAGACAGGGTCTCACTATGTAGTTGAAACTGACCTAGAACTCAATATATAGCCCAGGCCTGTCTCGAACTCACAGCGATCCTCCTGCCTCAGCCTCCCCAGTGCTGGGATTACAGGTGTGTGCCACTACACCTGGTTCATGCTTAAAGTTTTTAACACTACTTATTCAATCATTTTAAAAATAGCTAGATAAAAAATGCCACGAAACACAGAACATTTAAGCACTATCATCTAACATGATTTAATTAATAATAAAATAAACTTTCTTTTCCAGTCACATGTCATGATTAAAATATTATAAAACATGGTCTCCAACCACAAAGAAAATAAATTAGGACTTTGTAAAAATAAGATTATTGGAAAACTTCTGAATTTTTAGATATTAAAAAGCACATTTCTGAACAAGTCCATGGGTTAAAAATAAAATTTAAAAATATGTGAAATTAAATGCATTTTGAAATGCATTTCAAATATGCATAGCAGTGGTAGAGTAAAATTTATAGCTATTAAAGTGTGTATTTTAATAAAAAATAAAATCAATGTCCTATATTTTCTCTTATAATCCAAGAAAAAAGCTGAACAGATTTAACCTGAACTAGTAGAAAACAAATTAGTTTCAGAAAAATTCAATGAGACAGAAAACAGATAAAGGAAATATACATAGCCAAAATAAGAGAAAAATGAAGATTTAAAGAAATCCAGTTTTAGTAGAATCAAAATACAAAACAAAATAAATATTTATGAATAAATCCCAAAAAACGTTCATAATGTCCACACTAAAATGTACAAACTATTAAGCTGACCTAAAAAGTGCAGAAATGGAATAATTATAAACTTGTAATAATACTTCGTACATTGAATTTTGGGGCAAGGACGGGGAGGCAGCTCAGAAGCAGAGAAGAATTCAGAGCTAGATTCCAATTTCTAAATTCATTTGATAAAAAATAATGATGGGCAAATCTATGGGAGAAGAATTTTTTTTCAAGCAAATGAAACTAAAAAATGGTAGAAACAGATGCAAACCCTAGTATTTGTCCCTTTCTCAGAACATATTACGAAATTAATTAAAAATGGATCATAGGCTGAAAGGTAAAGCTAAGTATAATATTTAAAAGAAAAATTTTGGAAAATCTTCATTACTTTGAAATAGTCAGAGTTTTAGGGGAATACAGAAAAATCTATCAGATTTGACTTGTCCTTTCTGCTCCTGAGTTGTGGGGGACATCCCTAATATACACAATTTAAAGCAGAACTTTATTTTGGCTCATGGTTTCAGAGATTTCATTCCACAGTTGACTATTGCCAAGAAAGAAACTTTTAGCACAGGGACATGACATAGGAAAGTTACTGAAGGTCAGAGGAAAGGAGTCAAAAGAAGACAGAAAGAATGATAGGGCTGGGGAAAGAGGAAAGATCAGAAACAAGAATGCACCCTTTCAGCTCTTTCCCCCATTGACCCACGTCCTCCAACTAGGCCCTGCCTCTCCAAAGCACAATGTGCTCTGAGCTCATCAATGAATTAACCCATTCCTGAGTAGAGCACCTTCATGACTCAACTGTCTTCTAAGTCTCACCTGTGAACATATAAGATTTTGGGGAGATATTTTCAGTTGGTTTTTATTTTCATTTCATTCATTAGTACTTTTTAAAAATATACAGTACAGTTGCATTTATCATTGGGATCTTGTACCTTTACATGACAGAACTTGATTCTCATTTTTTTCCCATACCCCTGCCCTCCCTTCATCCCCTCCACCCTCCCCTATTTACAAAGATTTTGTTTCTAGTTTTTCATATTTTATCTTTTCCCTTATTTCCTTTCCCCTACCCTTCTCACTTCCCCTACCCTTTTAGCCCTTTTCTTTCTATTTCACATTGTCAATTAAAAAATTGGAATCTTATTTACACTTTTAGTTTTTCACCTCAGAGAAACTATTCAATATTTACACATGTGGCTCATTTATTTCACATAAGTGTATGGCCTCAATGTGCATCCATTAATTTTCCTATGAATGACTCTAGTTTCTAAACCATAACACTGAACATTATTAAGAAAATAAATAAATCATAAACTGTGAAAATATTTGTTATATGTGATAAACTATTTGTGTGTGTGTGTGTGTGTGTGTGTGTGTGTATATATATATATATATATTTTTTTTTTTTCTACCCAGGATTACTTGAGGACCTTGCACTTGCAAGGCAGGTGCAGAGCCACTGGGCTAAATCCCAAGCCCCTATAATTTTTATAAAGCAAATAGGAAACATCAAATAATCCAATTTAGAAACTGGCCAAGACATTTACAAATGTTTTATAACAAAAGGCATATTTAGATGCTTATAAGCAAGTGATAAATTATTAATATCATTTTGTCTGTAAATTATAAATGAAAACTTCAATATGGAACCTCCACAGGAAGAGGCAATGTTAAATTGAGAATAATAAGTATTATTGAAGATGTAGAGCAACTGAAATTCTACTTTAAAACTTTATTGAGAAAGTATAAGATTATAGCATAATCACTTCAAGGACAGGTTTAAAAATAAGGTAATAATGAGTAGAACAATAAGGATTAGTACAAGTCTTTCAATATTATAAATGTTGTTTAAAATATACTTACTATTCATAAAGATGGCCAAAATTATACGAATGAAAACTGAAATGAAATAAACCTAAAAATATTTATGGAGGGAGAGACTTGAGAACTGAGAATAAATGCAAACATGCAAAAACTAAGAAACATGATTTGAGTACTATTAGAAAAATATTTCAAAATTTATTTGAAGCAATAAGTACTTAATGAGATACTATTACATGGTGCAAGAAACTAATTCTTTGTGTTCTTCCTCCCACAGAATTCATATGTCAGAGTCCTAATACCCATTTTGATGATATTAGGAGGTGAGGCCTTTGGGAGGCAGCTAGATTTCCTACAGACAGAGCTTTAACTAATGGGATTAATGCTCATACAAAGAACAAAAGAGAACTCTCATATTCCCTATGATTATCTGAGGACAGATGAGAAGATAGGTATCGGCCATTATGCTGATATTCTCACCTTGGTCTGCCTTCCAAGACCTTGGTCAAGCTTGAGTTCCTCCAGAATTTGAGAAATAATTTCTGCAATTTGTAAGTCAACCAGTTATAGTGCATTCATATAGCTCCCTAAAATAGAACTCCTAAATATCTTCTTTTTATATAGACCTCTCCAGTCTACATTCTAATCTGCTTGAAAATCCAGAAGATGGAAGCATAAAAGAAAAGGGAGAGTTTTCTGGTTTAGGTCTAACATGCCCCCCAAAGTCTTATATGTTCAGAGATAGGCCCTTCAGAAAGTGATTCAATCATACTCGCTCTAACCTCATCGGATGAATCTTTGCCTAAAGGCAATAGCCTACAGGGCTAAAAGCAGTAGAACTCCCTGATAATGGATTGAAACCTTTGAAACCATGAACCAAAATTAAAACCTTCTTCCTATAATAGTAATACTTTATTCCAAGTATTTTGACACAGTAATGGAAGGCTAACCAGGACAAATGCTAACGTGTATTAATGTATTACTTAAAATTTGACTTTCAGTGTAACTATAAATGTTCACAATAATACTATCATACAACTATGAGAAAAAATTAGAAACTAGTCTTAAACCTACATAGTAGTCAAAATTTTTATGTCAATTTTAAGGACTTTTCAGAAACTTGTATGCCCTTGCACATTTCAAATGACATAAAATTATATATTTTATAATACTGTGTAAAATATTCTGGCACACTTTATTCAATCCTGCTTTGGACAGACAAAAGATATTGGTATCACAAATTCAAATATAGTACTGTTGCATTACATCATTCACAGTCTCTTCACTCTGATCATTTAATTGCCATAATTCAGCTCTGGCTTTAGTGCTGTTTAAATGTTGATCCTCATTTACAGTTTTATATTCAATTTTGAACATCACTTGCGCTGTTTTTCACCAAAACTGTGAACCCTCAGATATAGTCATTTCAAATTATGGAAAATATCTATCATATAACCTAAATTTGAAAAGCAGTTCTTGTCAATTAAAATCAGGTTGAGTTTCTGTGAAAATATCTAAATTTATTATTCATATTTAAATACATTATTTCCTTTTTCATAATAGACATCTCATTACCAAATTCTAACATACATAGGATAAATTATAAGGATAAGATATGTAGCGAGCTCCACTTTTAGGTTGTTAAATGGATGAAATAGCCCTTCAAAGTGTTTTTGTTATTTTGTTCTGCCTTTACCCTTTTCAAAAACAGTGTATTTAGAACAGCCTTGTGTTTTCATTGCACAGCAATGTGCCACAATAACAGGTGTAGTTAACATATACCCTGTTATTTTCTGTGGCAGTATTTGAAATCTTGAAAAGAAACAGAAATTGAAAAAAAAAAAAAACTGAATTTGGAAGATCGGATACTCTCCAGAAATCTGTTTTAAAGAAAAGATATACATAGAATTTGAGGATTTGAGAATGGATTTTTTGGGGGAACTTATCTGCATCTATGATGTGCATGGTGGAGAGCCTGTGTATCCTCAGCTATTAACACATCAGATTTTGATGCTACTGCTTTATAAAATAATAGTTCAAAACTATCTTAATTTTGTCATAAGTGCTTTTTAATGATAAGTTCTTATAAGTTTTCTTAAGTAAATTACAGAATAGAATTACTCAAAATAAGGTCAGCAAAGTGACAAATAGTTTTTCTCTTTTATAAAGCTTTGGTCAGTCTTAAAATGTATGAACACCTACGAACACACACATGCCTTAAGGCACACTTTTGACCACAACACAAAATTCTCATTTATAGTTTATACTCATTTTTATTGAGTTTATTGGTACATTTTAGGTATACAGTACAATTACATTCATTATTTGGATCTTGTACCTTTACATGACAGGTCTTGGTTCTCATTTTTCCCCTTGTCCCTGCCCTCCCTTCACCCCCTCCTCCCCTCCCCATTTACAAATACTTTATTTCCATTTTTTCATTTTCTCATATTTTTTTCTTTTCCCTTATACTCATTTGTGAAATATATTAATAAAGTTATTTGTGTATTAGACACTTTGCTAGAGTCTTTGGATATATTTTTATAAGATATGACTCATAACCAAACGACTGTACAATCTAGAAAGGAAGAATTATTGTCATTATTTTGCCATTCTCTGAGCTATGGTGCCACACAAGATTGACCGGTACATGAGTGTGTTTAAAACACCATTGCTGACTGGAATTGTGGGCTGTGGAGGGTCCAACTCACACCAGCATAGCACATATAATATAATCATAGCTGCCCTTACCTTGTGGGATCCAAAATGATGGCTTTTGATATAAATCAGCATGGAAAAACTGCTTTTGTGCCCGTGAGGGTATTCTTATATGTCTTTTTGCTTGTTTGTCCTGCTTTTTCTTACTTTTAACAATAGCCCAAATAGAAAAGATTCAATACTTCACCCTAGGGTAACCCTGTATGAGAAGCTGTTCTTTTGGGTTCAAAAGCTCTTTTGATTTGCTTTTCACACATCATGAAAGTGATTAGTAGCCCAACAATCTAGCTAATGAAAATTAAAGTAAGCATTTCAATAAATGGAGAGCTATTATTCCAAAGATATCTTTAAAGAGAATTAATAAGTTAATATTCCGTAGCTTCTCATGACTTTTCTTCTTTCCTATAATAGATTATTAAAAGTGGATTTAATAGAAAAAGTTGGGCTTGTTTGATTTCTTATTATACGCTCCTGTCATCAAAATGCATTGTCTTTAAATTTATTTTAATTGTGCTTCATGAACACTGAATGAAGCTATATTGAGCGGAAAAATTATGACAGTAATTTTGCATTTAACAAAAAATAAAAATCTAAGTACAGCCTCCTGTTTATAGATTTTTTGAACCTTTGTTAAAAATGAACTATTTCTTTCTGCCAGTCCCTAAAGATGTGGCTTATGAGGTTCACTTTGTTGCCACACAATAATTTGTACTTATCAAAAGTGAGTCTCAGATAACTGCATTGATTTCTCTAAACATGAAGGTATAGTACAAAAGACCTAAAAATAACAGTAGCAGTAAAGGGCACTGGTAGAGCTTTAATGAGATTTTCAGTGTAGTCAGATTATTCCGTTCCTGCAGATGGAGATCAATATTGGTTTTCTTTACTTAGATATTTTGGAAGAGCTCATAGTAGTTTGTTTTTCTCAGATATTTTGGAAGTTTTCATCATGGAGTCTATTAAGGGACTGTTAAAGTAAGTGATAAAGCTATCTGTAAAGATTCTCCAATTCATACTAAAATTTGTCATGAGCAGAACATCAGTGTATTCTTCATGACCTTGATCTGAAAAGGTAAGAGTTTTCTAGACCAGCCATATAAATTACTAGACCTGGTTGGAAGCAAAAGAAAAGGTACTGATAAGGTAGCAGAGACACATGATACCCAGACAAAAATCCCAAACACTGAACCTATGTGAAATGTACAAGTTTCACAAAGTCTTGACTGTTTTTTAATATATAGTTCTTCTTGCCATCTGAGTAGAGAGAACTTAAACTCTATTGAATGGAGCTTGTAGCCTGTGAGGACAACATCATTGTAATCATTATTATGTTTAATATTACTTCAACTTGTATATTTTTGTGCACCCTGCAGCAACTATGTAAAGAGAAGCAATATCTTCTGGACATTTTTGCATTTCCTCAAGCACAGGTAACTAAAACATCTGTGTGAAGGAAGTATTTTTAACTGCATAATTTTATGAACTTATACTGAGGCTCAAAGGAAGTAAGATATCCAGTTTTGATTTAAATGTAAGTTTCTGATCCAGGAGATAGTTCCTAATCACATAATCTTACCAAAAAAGTGTCCATACAAGAATTTTTAATATTAGAATGGTTACTTAAATCTAGGGATTCATGAAAGAAAATGTATTAAGGTAATGTATTTTCTTTTACAATAGGTGTGTGGACCTTTAAGACTCATAAAATACAATAGTTATAGTTCTTTAATACATTTGAAATTCTTGATTCTGAGGGTTCTCATCAAACTAAAATGTAACATTTCATGGGCTTACACCCCGCTATTTTTATGAATGCTCATGTTCTGATTAATATTTAAGCCTTCAAATATGGCATCTGGAAAAGCATGTTTGGTAATGTCTGTTCGAATAAGAAATGTACTGGCCACTGACCCAAACAGCAAATATAATCACTCATTACTCTTCAGCCGACTAACATTTAATTTTTCCCATTGCATTCAGTTTGTACCATTATTGAGAGTTAAATTCTACATCTGAGTTCATTAATAAATCTCTTGGGCTGAACCTACACTAGATCATTCTATTACACAATTTCCAAGCTTCAACAGAAATAGAATATGTTCTCTGCACAGCTTCTAAAATCTTATTCAGAGCACAATATTCAGACTATAAGTACAACACAAATACCACATTGTAAATACTCTTTGAAGCACTTTAATGATTTTTTCAAATAAAAAAATCTAACAAAAATATCATTAGTGGAATGTATTAATGTTTTTCAGTGATAGTGGAACAATAACGTTAGCATCTTTCTTAACTACTTCAAATAAGTGTCTCTATTCTTTCATTTTAGAGTGATGTCTAAGAGAACACACTTAGATTGTGAAAGAATTATTTGTTTTCTCACACAGTATTAGCTTTATTTAGCAATTAGGCTTATTTTCAATATACTTAACCAACTTGTATTTTTTCTCTCTTGGAAAAAGAGCTTATGTTTTCACTGCAAAAGTATTGATAGTAGTATTTATTATTGTTTATAAAAACATTAGCTTTGGTATAACAAAGCAGTGTTCAATTGGTTTCTTGTTTAATCAACATCTTTAATGTTGGTGTATATTGGTAGATTCCAACAGTCACTGTTCATCAGAATCACCTATGAATGCCTGGCCGTCATCCAAGAAATTCACTTCATATGTGTTTAGATCTGAGCACACAGTTTTTTTAAAGTTCCCCAAACATTTATAATGTGCAGCCAGGGTGGGAAACTACAAGTTCAGTTTAAAATCAGAGATGAGTTAAGAACAGCTGGTGAATCCCAGCAGAAAATGGATTTTTTAAGAGCAATATTCCCATGAGAAAACAAGACTATTTACTACCCAATTTCAAGTACATGGTGGCTTTCCTTTCTCATGGTCATGTAAATTATGAAAAATGAGTAGATATCCCCACCTTTTGTTTATTATAATGAAGTGGTAGTAAAAGTTATTGGGGAGGGATAGAGGAAATAAATGAACAGTATTTTGCCATCGCATACACACACACACACATAAAAGCAGAACTCCAAAAATGTCTCTCTAAGTAGATGGTGTGCATATATGTAGTATACTTAATAAACTCTGCGATGTGAAAGATAAGGGCAGGTAGTATCTATGACAGAGCTTGCCTTTACACTTTAATGTTGTCCTTCTTGCTTCCATGTGTAGGATTTAAAAACTGAAAAGGAAAGCAGAGGAGAGAAGGCTTCCTTCTTTAAAGGAAGAAAGGCTTATTTAGATCACAGTTTTTAGAGGTTTTAGATCATAACCAGCTGGCTCCAAGGCAGAGTAGGACATGGCAGAGGGACGCCGCAGAGAAGAAACAGTTCATGGTGCCCACGTGGTAGCAAAAGCAACAAGGAAACCTTAACAGCATTGTTCTGTCCCTTTTATCATATCCAGAATATGGAGATTAGGGTGGTGTCAAACCAATCAGTGTTCTGGTTTAATAATCACACACCCTTAATTCCAGCATCACACGCTCTAGATTCAGCCACTTCTGAAAGAATCCTATGACTATATGAGGCATTGGGGGACATCTAGACACAAACTATAACACTTGGCAAAGGAGGAGAATATTGAATCCAGCCTGGAAAGATTAAAACATATCAATGAGAAGTAAATAGTCCAGAAACTATTTTTGCTATGAAACAGCAATGTGAATATGAATTGAAGAACCCCCAAAATATATTGGTAACACAGTAAAAGAAGAAAAGGCAAATTGCACATATAAGAAAATTACATTTCAGACTAGAACAAAATTATAAAATGCTGAATAATTAAAATAATGAGTAATATCTAGATTTCTGAAAATTAAATTAATAACCTTGAAAAAAGTTTTTAACAATCATACCTGAAGAAGAGAAAGAACTTAAAGCTATATATGTAAAAATATAAAATCATATGGAAGAACCAAAAAATTGATCCAATAGAAATCCTATTATTGATTTTCCAAGCTACTATCATGAATGACATTTTTATGAAATAGTATGCAAAAAATTCTCTATGTGAAAAGATTAATTTACAGTGTGAAAAAAATTATTTAAAAATTTCATGTAGAATATTTGACAGAAATTCAGTTAATTTATTAAAATTTGTTCATGAAGAAAGAATATTCTAGGAATTTAGGTAAAAATAAATATTTTGAGAGAAAAAGAAAATAAAAGCATTCAATGTTCAAGAATTAAAGTACTATCTGCACATTCCTGGAAGAAACAGTGATGCAGTTAATAACAGCCAGCAACTTACAGTTCATTTAGGAAGCACCCATTCTCCACAGTGAAAAAATTCAATGTGGCCAGACTTTCGGACCACAAAAAACAAAAAACAAACAAACAAAAAAAATCACCTGATTAAAAGAATCCCCAAAAAACTAAGAAACATTTTCACCTTGAAAGGAGAGCAAGAAAAGAAATTATCTATTTAAAATATTTATATATTCCAAGGAATCTTCAAGCACATAAGGAAGTTTAATTAATCTTATGAATAACAATGAACAACAGAATGTATGTTTTGGTTCATCAAAATTGGTTCGTCAAAATACTTGGGGTCAGGGTTTTAATTCGGTGGTGCTGCCACCTGCCTTGCAAGCACAACTTCCCGAGTTTGATTCCCATACCAAATAAAAAACAAAAAAAATTATAGTATACTTGAAAAATAAGATGGGGCAGTCTTTTATTGAAGAAAGTCAACAACTACTGCCTATAATTGAAGTTTGCAGTTTAACTTAATGAAGTCAACCTCCTAATACACAATGTGCTTTCTCAGTTTTATGCTTTAGGAAATACATCTTAACTGGGTGAGATGATGTATGTTCCTAGTCCAGCTACTTGGAGATTCAAACAAGAGCATCATAAATTCAAAATTTCAAATCCTGCCTGGGCTACAAAGTAAGGCTCTGACTCAAAAAATGAAACAAAAAACCAAAAATGAAATACATCTTTTGTCGAGTAAAAACTTATTAAGGTGTTGATGATTTCTGTTCATCCATATCAAATAAAATACTTATTTAGAAGAGTATAAAGTTATGCCTTTTCTTCTGTAGGCATATGAAACAAGATGATATAATGGTGTAGGATAAGATGACAAGATCACATAATGTTACTTTATGTTGCCAGAGTTGTCGATTGCTTACATTCCTCACAATTAATATCAAAATGTGTCTTTTATTCCTTTATACAAAAGTATTTTAAAATTTGCTTGTACTATGATTTAGATATGGCTTGGTGTTCCTCAAGGGTCCGTGGAATAAAGACTTAGTACTCAAGATGGCAGTAGTGCTAAGATGGTGGGATCTTTGAGAGATGGGTGCTGTAAGAGAGCCCTAGGACTTTAGGGGTATTAGGTAGTTCTCTTGTGACTCTTAGCTAATTCTTCTGGGAGGGTTGTTACAAAAGGAACAAAAACAGCCCCTCCTACTCACCATTTCCTGGTTGAGACTAATTTACTGATTCTCTCCACGTTTCCCTCTCTCCTTCTCTCTCTACCCCCACCGTGTGTGTGTGTGTGTGTGTGTGTGTGTGTGTGTGTGTGTGTCTGTGACGGTGCCCTTGCCAGAGCATGTGCTCTGTAGTTTCACCATTTAGCCTCCAAACATATGAACGAAAAATATTTTTTTAAGTTATATCTTGTGTCACGTATCTCATTGTACTGATGAAAAAGTGGACTATTACAGTCTGGAACTATAATTTTTGATTTCAGATTTTTGTGCCATTGGATGGCTTATATATCTATGTAGTACTCTGAAAAACACAAGGAGTATATCTCAAAAGGATAATTACTAATTTTATAAACTCTTTTTTGTAATTATTTTATAAAGTTTAATTATAACAATCAGTAATGAAGAATTTTATTTCCTAGGCTTATACTATTTACTTTTAGTTGAGCATACCACTCACATTAGGCAGCATGTCCCCTAATGAGTATATTTGAAATATAAATGTTTTCCTTATAATCTTAGAATAAAGCTAGACAGGTTCACATTGTTTGACGTTATTTTTAATTTAAAGATAGTGCGACTATTACTACATTACTTTTTAAGCCAGATGATATGACTTGTGTCTTAGCACATATTATTCCTATAAAAGTAATCACACATGAATATATGATATTCTCATTGTGTCTCAGACAGTCTGGCTGCATTGGTCAGATCAGCAGTTGCTTCCTTCCAACACCAGCTTTCTTCAATCTTTTTAAGCACATGTGACCATTCTCTCCTTTACATTATCTGTTTGCTTTGGTTTTAAGTGAACTTCCCCTTTAACTTCTTATGGTATGATTCGGTCTGCAATTCAACTTTCATGTTAAACTTAGCTTTCTTGGAGATGACTTAGCTTGAAATTCTAATTTAGAGATGATATATAT
>NW_022900949.1:57214856-57241792 GCF_012274545.1 Fukomys damarensis
ATATATATAACTTTCTTTATGACTGAGTAGTACTCAATTGTATAAAAAAAAAACACATCTTTTTATCCATTTATCGGTTGATGGGTATTTGGGCTGTTTCCATGATTTAGCTATTCCAAATTGTGCTTCTATAAACATGGGTGCACATATATCTTTGTGGTATAATGCTTTTACTTATTTTGGGAAGATACTCAGCAAGGGAATAGCTAACTTTCTTTATGACTGAGTAGTACTCAATTGTATAAAAAAAAAACACATCTTTTTATCCATTTATCGGTTGATGGGTATTTGGGCTGTTTCCATGATTTAGCTATTCCAAATTGTGCTTCTATAAACATGGGTGCACATATATCTTTGTGGTATAATGCTTTTACTTATTTTGGGAAGATACTCAGCAAGGGAATAGCTGAGTCAAATGAGAACTCTAATCCGAAGTTTTTGAGGAATCTCCATACTGATTTCCACAATGGTTGCATCAGTCTGCACTCCAACCAATAGTAAAGAAGGGTTCTTTGTTCACCATAGCCTCCCAGCATTTGTTTTAGGTTGATTTCTTGATAATAGCCATTCTTTCTGAGTGAAATGAAATATCAGCATTGTTTTAATTTGCATCTCTCTAAATGCCAGTGTTGTTAAACATTTTTTCATATATCTGTTTTCTATTTCTACTTCTTCATTGAGAAGTATCTATTAATTTCAGGTGCTGATTTTTGGATTGGGTCTTTAAATTTGTTGAGTTTATCTGTACATTTTAGGCATACAGTACAGTTACATTCATTATTGAGATCTTGTACCTTTACATGACAGGATTTGGTTCTCATTTTTCCCCTTGTCCCTGCCCTCCCCTCCCCATTTACAAACATTTTATTTCCATATTTTTCATTTTCTCATATTTTTTTTCTTTTCCCTTATTACCATACCCCTACCTTTCCCACTTTCCCTACACCTTTAGCCCCTTTTTTTTCCTATTTCACATGGTCATTTGGATATCTGTTTTTTAAAAATTCTTTGTATGTTGTAGATAGTAGACTTTTATCTAAGGGGTGACTGGATAAAACTTTTTCCCACTCTGTGGGTTGTCTCTTCATTTTTTGGTGATTTCTTTGGTGGTACAAAAAGTTTTTAATAAGACGAGATTCCAGTTGTTAATACTTTGCACTATTTCCCATATAATTTGAGTTTTGTTCATGAAATCATTGTCTATCCCTATGTCCTCAAGAGTTCTACCTATTTTCTCTGCAAGAAGATTTAGTGTTTCTGTTTTAATATTTAGATCTTGGATCCATTTTGACTTTAGTGCATGATGAGAGACATGAGTCTAGTTTTAATCTTCGGCATGCAGAAAGCCTGTTTTTCTACACTTATTGAAGAAGCCATCCTCTCTCCAGTAAATATGTTTGTCCTTTTTGTCAAAGATAAGGCAGCTAAGTGTGTCCAGTGTTGTCCCTGTCTCTTCTAGTCCATTCCATTGATCCTCAGGTCTGTTTTTTGCCAGTACCATGATGTTTTTATCACAGTGAGTCTGTAATATAGTTTCATATCAGGAATTGTGATGTTCCTGCTAGCCTTTGTTGCTCAGGATTGTTTTTGCTATCTTCTGGTTTCTTCTGGTTCCAAATGAATTTTAGGAATGTTTTAGCTAGTTCTGTGAGGTATGTTAATGGTAATTTCCTTGGGGTTGCACTAAATCTGTATAACAATTTTGGGAGCATGATCATTTTTACTACGTTAGTTCTTCCTACCCAAGATCAGGGGATAGCTTTTCAACTTCGGATATCTTTTTCAATCTCCTCTTTTAAGAGTACTGTAATTTTCTGTGTATAGGTACTTTATTTCCTTTGTTATATTGATTTTCAAGTACTTCATTTTTCTTGGTGCTGTTGTTAAAGGTGTTTTCCTTATTTCTTCTTAGAGAAAACCTATTGCCAATTCTCTTCAAACTATTCAATGAAATAGAAAGGGAAGCAATACTACCAACATAATTCCTGGAAGCAAATATCGCCCTGATGCCAAAACCAGAGAAAGACCCAAGCAAAAAGAAAACTACAAGCCAATCTCCCAAATGAATATAGGTACAAAAACCCTCAATAAGATACTGGCAAACAGAATGCAACAAATCATTCAGAAGATTATACACCATGACCCAATAGAATTTATGCCAGGCATGCAGGGATGGTTTAATATATAGAAATCAATAAATGTAACATACCACATAAACAGAGCCAAAGGCAAAAATCACATGATCATCTCAACCAAGGCAGAAAAGGCATTAGAAAAAGTCAAACACTTACTCATGATAAAAATTCTACAGAAAATAAGAATAAACAGTCTTTATCTCAGTCTTTATGAAAGCCATCTAGGACAAACCAACAGCCACATAATAATAAATGTTCAAAAATTGAAAACTTTTACACTAAAATCAGGAATAAGACAAGGGTGTCCACTGTTGCCATTTGCTTCACCATAGTTCTGGAAACATTAGCCAGAGAAATCAGAGAAGAAAAAGGAAACGAATAAAGAAAGGTAAGGAAAAAACTTAAATTATCATTATCTGAAGATGACATAATATTCTACATAGAAGACCCCCCAAACTCCACCAAAAACTTTGTAGATTCAATAATCAATTTCAGTAACAGCTGGATACAAATTCAACTCTCAAAAATCAGTAGTATTTCTTGGGGCTGGGGATTTATCTCAGTGGTGCCACAGCCTGCCTTGCAAGCTCAAGAGTCCGAGTTTAATCTCTGTTACCAAATAAATAAATACATAAATAAAAATTAATTAAATAAATTAAAATCAGTACCATTCCTGTACACAAATAACAGAATCACTGATTGCTTTTTGGACAATGACTAGCTTTTAAAACCTAATCCAGCAATCTTAACCTCTTTCCTTTAATAATAAGAATTTCATACAATTCCTATTGTTTGTAAATAGCAAGTTGCTCAAATATTTATGTTTCCCGCATGAATTAGTTGAATGCATTATTTTCCTGTATTTGATTCATGTTTTACATTTATTTGTTTTAAATTTGGAAAATCATCCTTTAGCAATCCTAAATTCATATTTAATATTAGTAAAACCTTCTTCCTTATTTTATTTTCTTAAACAGTTTTCTGTACAACCAAATCTAGTGCTTAGCCATATTGTTATTGCCCTAAAATTCCTTTAGCTATTGTATAAAGCCTCCAAATTTAATCTCTGCCCACCTCGCCCGCACTTTGTATTGCTTTGTCCAGCCTCATATTCGATGCTCTGATCCTATAGATTTGTTCATTATTCCTCCCTACAGGTTCAGCTGTTTCGTGGAGCCTTTCTGTTTTTGGTATTTATTCTTTTTGTCTGGGGTGTGGTTTCTTCAAAATATTTGATCCATTTCATGGTGTTTTACCAAAGGGCTCAGATATCATTTTTTCAATAAAATATTTCTAGACCATGACCCAGGTAAAACTGCCTTTCCTCAACAATTCTTAGAATCTAGCTTAATACCTGTCTCCACGTACCTGAAATTCTTATTTCACTTATAGCTTTTCTCCACTTACATCTCAATACTTCTTAAAGTAGCGTTTATGTCTGATAGGGCTTTGTATGTTACATATTTAGTAAAAGCTAGACTAAAGGATCTATGATGTGAGGAAACTGACATGGTAAAATATAGGGTAAAAATTAAATAGGGTTTTAGCCTCAGCCAATTTAGGTTCAAAATAGGAGAAGTGGGTGAGTAACTCATCTATATTCTATATTTTAATGGTTAATAATGAAAGGAATACATTTCTCTGTTTACTGTTGGAGAAATGATCTACAACTCTTATTTTATATGAAACTGAAACTCAGAAATTTAAGAAAATTACCCATAGGTACACAAATATATGACAGAGATGAGATTAGTCCTATTGTTTTATATCCCAAGCAAGTATTCTTAGAACTAGTAAACAAGGCCTGAAGTAGTTTTTTTTTTTTAAGTCCTTTTAAATTTTCATGATGAATTAGCTTTTCCAGAGAACTGCATTTACAGAGAGGCTGGGCCTCAGTAAGAAAATATGGTTCCTTGGTACCACATCACTTTTTCTCCGTTCCCCCGAGACACCACTATGACCTTTTAATTTCAGTTTTTTCACTCTCTGTGATGCACCATATCCCCATCAGAATAACATCATGCCCCATTTCAGTTTTCTTTAGAGACAAAGTAACATTACAGTGCTCAGCTTTTGCTAATAACTTGACCTTTCTATTCAGTGATGCTCATACTGGTAGCATGTAAGATTTCTTTAAGAAAGAAAACAAAAGAAGCCAAAAGAAAATATCAAAAGGTTTATGTTTTCCCATTAGTTAGGAGTTCCAGCCAATTTACTACCATGACATATAGTCAGAAGGTCTAATAAACTCTATTTTCCTTTCTGTACGCATGACTAAAAGCATTTTCCATTTTTAAAGGAAAATAATGACCACATTTTAAAAGATTTAAAATAATTGCTAGAAGCAAAAAGACTTCTAAGACAGTGTAAGGGAGATGTAGTTAGAATAGTCTTAAGAAATTGAATGGATGGAAAGGCCAACATTCAGACAAAATAATTCAAATGTTTGTAAAACTTAAAGTAATTCATGATAAGATATTTTTAAAATAATAAATATTCTTTGGAAGTATAGCATGCTAACATTTAAAAAGCTTGCTTAAGCCTTGAAAAGAAAATCTCTTGGGAATAAAATATACATTAGCTCATAAGTGGATTTGTTCTCTTTTGAGAAAAATAAATCAGACATAATGTGTTTGAAAGAAATAGAGTCACAGTTGCTTACAATGGTTCTACATTCTGTCATTCATAAATCATTTGCAATCTGCCTTTAATTCATGGACCTTATTTCTTCTTTTCCTCCTTTAATGCAACCTTTTCTCTCATTCTATTCTTCAGTTTCTCAAAAACGGTATATACTGAGGGTAGAACATATCCAGAATAAATGAAAACACAAAGATATTAAGACACAGCTATTACTTTAGTAAAGAAAATTATGAAATTTTTCATAATTTTAAACACATTCATTTGTAAACTATTGTGTTGGTAAAATAATAACTAAAATCTAGTTATATAAGAATATAGGGTTCATACACTATTCTGTAAGTGGATCTGTAAACAGGATTACTTTAAAAGTCCTATTGATTTCATTGATTTTCATAAGAGTTTACTCTGTTCTATGTAATGGACTTTCTATTGTAATTTACAGATAAACGATTGTGATGCCTTAGGGTATGTTTTTCTTTAGTGGCAAAAGCTAAATAATGCAATGTGTCTGCATTAACTTTGAGACTATTAGATTTTATTGGTTCAACTATTATTTAAATGTGTTTGTGGTTTCATTATTTATTTAATAACAGCATGGGTACTGCATTTCTAATATTACTACATAATAAAGCTTTCTAAATGAAATATATATCCGCGTGTGTTTTAATAATAAATATGTTACTTAACTTCCCCCAAAACATGATCAGTTTATTTTTGTCATTGCTTTGATATATGTCCACATCTATTCACAAATGTGCATAAATACATTCAGACTGCAAAAGCCCCAGCGATGTTTGAGTCATTTACGGTTATTTCCGTAATCACAGCTCTGTAAAAGTCTACAACCATTTTCCTACCAAACATCTACAGCTCTGAGATGATAGCTTGTTGAAAATACATCTGAAGTTCTTCACTTAGCTCCTACATCATTAAAGATCCTAATTTTGAGTGAATTTGAAATTTGAGAGCATGGTGTATTTTTAGGGAAAAATGTAGATGGTCAACCTGCTTGAAAACTTAAAGCAGAAAGACCATCTTTCTTTTTGTTTATTTAAATGAGAACAGGATATACCCACAAATTCCAGACTTGTAGGTCCCACGTTGATTTTAGGCAGATCTTCAAATGAATTATTATAGGAGGTGACTGCATCTTTCTAACAGTTTCTACCAAAGCTTAAATCTTACTTGCTATAAGATAGGGCAAGAAAAATAAAAAAAGGAAGAAAAGATGTAAGTCTGAACTCCCATTGCTAGGTTTAAATACCAGGTTTACAGTGAACTGGATGGCTATGTGAAGGTTATTTAAGTGTCATAGTGAGGTAATTTTGGCTAGTTTCATTATCTCACTGACTTTATTTTATTACATGTAAAACATTGATAATAGTATTTTCCTCATCAGGATACTGCAAAGATTAAATTATTTCACAAAGGAAAAAAAACCATTTAAAAAGTAGCTGGATATTAAGGGTGACTTTAATGTTTGCTATTATTGCTATAATAGACACAATAATATTTCCCCAAAGGTCTTGATATTCTACTCCCTAGAGCCTGGGAATAAATTAGGCTATTTGGTAAAAAGGATTTTCTGATAAGACTAGGAGCATAGTCCTTGAAATGGGGAGATTATACTGGAATATACTAGTGAACCTAATAATATCATCCAATGAGCTTTGTGAATCATATTTGCTCTTAAACAATAGAGATACTAAGATTATGTCAGAAAGATGAGACAGAGTTGGGGAAGAGATGAGAAGCACAAGGGGAACTGGGACCAAAACTCATTTAAAAATGGAAGAAGCTGGCCACAAACCAAGGGGTGGAAGATCCCTTGTGAAGGTAGAACTGACCCTGATCTAACACACAGCAGGGAAACAGAGACCTCAATACTTCAACAAAAAGTAACTGAGTTATGTAGATAATCCCAATGAGCAAGGAAATAGACCCTCTCTTCAAACCTTCCAGAAAGGGGGCGACAGTGATAGCTTCTTGATATTAGTCAGTGATATCTGTGTCAGACTTCTAAACTAAATATGACATTTACAAAAACATTAAATTTCTGGAAGTTTGTTATGGCATCAACAAAATCTAATGCTGTTGCAATAATCACTGCCTTAGCTTTTATGTTTCATCATTAGCAATTTGGATAAGCAACATTTGCCAAGAACTCCTATATGACTGATTTCCAAATGCTCGCTGTTAGAATCTTTGCTCTTTTTTTTTCTTTTTTTAGCAAGATTTCAAGTTTTCAAGAAAAGAAAGGTATTTATGTTTAGGTATGTTTATTTTCATATGTTCACACAGGATAAGGGCAACACATCAAATTATAAGCACTTATCAAATTAGTCTCAATATCTAGTGGTGTGTCACACAGAGTAATCAGGCCTTTGATATCCGTTTTTTAAATAGTATGTCACATGCCTAGGAGCTAAAATGAAACTGTTGAATGGATAATTAAAATTAATGCATAGATAGAACATGCTTCTAAGCCTTTTTTCTTGCAAGCTTTCTTTGATATATTTATACAAACAGCGATGAACATTGTTCTTCTTTTGAATTTTGTGAAAGTTACACTGATATGCTCTCTTTTAAAGATCTGAAATCCTTTATGATGATCACATTAAGTACAAGCATAATTTCATAGATACGAAATTCACTACTACAAGTAAGAGGTCATATTAATCTAGATAGTTACTGATTTTTAGTCCTCTCATCTATGGCATTGATGATATTACTTACTAGATTGAGACAAAGAAAAGGAGACTGTATTAAGAAAAGCTATTCATGTAGAATCTGAGCCATATTTATCAGAATAAATGGATGAAAATTTATTGAACTGTCATTTGTCCAACATACTTCTTTTTCAAGACCACCTCACTAAAATTCTATACCTAGACAATCCATCTTCTATAACATATAACATCACTAACCACATAAAATTCTAAATATCTATGTTATATACTTTCTTTTAAGAAATTTCAATGAAATATTATGTATATTTTTGACAGTTTGGAAAATATTCACATAAGATATTCATTTTTCATTTACTTTCTTCTCAGAACCCCCCAGCACTGCTAAGTCTATCATAGATGCATTCTAAATGATATGTTTCTTTTTTCACATTGTATCACTTTCATATATTTATTTCTGGTTGTTTCCTTTTTCTATATAATAAAATACTTATAGATGAACCCATAATGACTACTCATTTTCAAACTAATGTTAACTTTTAAAACTTCTTGATAACTTTTTCATTTGTTAGTTACATTATTTCTTCATATAGAGTTATATTTGAAATAGAACTCAAACAAAATATTATTTATAATCATGCTTTAATAAATATTTCATGATGCTGTTCAAAAGAAATATGAAAATTTCACAAATTCTGATGTTTCCATGTGTTCAAATATGAAATCATGTAAATGTAACCATAGAATCCAAATTCAAGTTCTCTATTCCATTGCTCTTCTCTGTTTTATTTTCACAAAATTAACAAAATCTATGAATTTGATTTATTATCATGATTTTTGAACTCATGTGTTACCCTCTGAACAACCACCATTTTGGACTCAAATTTATTAAAAATAGAGGACTTCAATGCCCACTTTCAACAACTTAGAGATCATTCAGATCCTACGTAAACACTGGACTTTACACATTAGCCGAATTGACCTAACGCACAAATCCATAACAGTGCACCCAAGAGTAGCAGTATGCACATTTTTCTCAAGTGCATATAATTGTCCAGATGAATCATGTGTACAGACCACAAAACTGATCAAACAGTTTTAAGAAGAATGAAAATAAATCTGGTATATGTTCCCAACACAGAGCATATATAAAGAGAAGTCAATAACTAGAGGAAAAGTGGAAAACTCATAAAAATTGACAAATTAAATACTTTCCTGAACAAGCAATGGATGAAGAAAACATTCAAAGGGGGAATCATAAATTATCTTGAGACAAATAAAAACAGAAACAAAATGTTTCAAAATTTGTAGGGTACAACAATAGCAGTTTTAGGAGAGACCTCTGTAACAAAATGCAAAGACTAGAAAGGAAGAAAGAACGCAAACACAAATATATTGTACATTAAAGGAAAAAGAAAAATAACAAAATAAACCTCAAATAAGGGGGAGAGAGGAAATACTGAATAATAGAATAGATTGCAGAAAAAAATGGAAAAGAATATCAAAATTGGATTTTGAAAAATATAAAGAAAATTGACAATTCTTTTATTAGTTTTTTTTTTCAAAAAGTAAGGAATTAAAAGAAGATATACAACAACTGATACCACATAAATGCAAAGGATCATAATTATTTTATATAAACAATTATATGAAAAAAATTGGATAACCTGGAAGAAATGAGTAAGTTCAGAGAACTACCAAACTAGCAAGACAGAATCATAAAGAAATTGAAAATCTGAACACAATAAAAATGTTTGAATTAGTAATAAAATCTCTTATCAAGGAGAAGTTCATGATATAATGGGTTCAAGATTAAATTCTACCAGTGAAAGAAAACAGAACTAATAATGCTCCTCGGATCTCCAAAACATTGAAGAGGAAGAAACAATTCTAAACTATTTTTACAAGATTAGCAACACTGACACCAACATCAAACTAGAACACAACAGGAAAAGAAAATTATAAACCAATTATAAAATAATTATATTGATGACCATATATAAATTCTCAACAAAATATTAGTAAACTAATATGTAAACAACATATTAAAGGATCATTCATCACAAACAATTTACACCTATTCGTAGATTCAAGAATGGTTCAATATTTACAAATTAATAAATATAGTCCATAATAACAGTACAAAAGGCATAAACTATATCTCAGAAAACTTTGCCAAAATTCAGCATTCTTTTACAATGAAAACTCTCAACAAATTAAATATAGATGGAATCTATCTCACTATAACAAAGGCCAAATATCAGTTCACTAGCACTATCATATTTAAAGGTGAAAAGTTAAATTTTTTTTCTGTAAGATCATGAACAAAAGAAAATTTTCATTTATTCTTCTTTTACCCAACCTGATGGTTAAAATCCTAGAGAGACTGATTTAGTCAGCAAAAATAAATAAAAGGTATTCAAACAAAAAGAAGAAATTTCAACTGTCTCTAATTGCAGATGATAGAATATATATGTATATTCATATAAAACATTAAACACACCATAAAAATACAAACCTTAGAAGTAATAAGTTCAGTAAAGTCATGGGATACAAAATAAGCATGCAAAAAGCAGTAGCATTTCTATATATATCAGTGAACTATCTGAAAAAAAATCAACAATTACATTCATGATAGCTAAAAATTTACTAAAAATAAATTTCACTAATCACGTAAAAAGTCTGTAATTAAAATTATAAAACATTTGAGAAATTGAAGTGGACTTAAGCAGAAAGATATACCTTGTCAATAAAATCTCTATCAAAATTCCAATGACATTATTCACAGAAAGAGAAGAAATTCCACAGTTTATATGGAACTACAAAAGACCCCAAATGGACAACCCAGTATTATTCCAAAATAAGATGGAATGTGTCCACTATCGATTTGAAAATGTAAGCACAAAGCTGTAGTGATCAAAGCAGCACAGCACCGCTGTACAATAGGACACACAGACCCATGTAACGGATTGGAGCATAGAGATCAACTATTTATTTTCAACAGAACATTATTCAGAACAGGAAAGAGCCAATTGATTTTGAACATTTCTACCAAGAGCACATGATGGAAAAAGGACCACAGAAAGGTGGGGGGAGAGAAAATAAGGAAAAAATGGAAACAAAGCTTTTGAAAATAGGGAGGGGAAGTATTTAAATGCAGGCTAAGAGAATGAAAAAAAGATTTTTTAAATTTCCAAAAAGTAAACAAATATATAAATGGTTTTGGTACAGCATAGCTATCCACATGTAGAAAGGCAAAATTAGACCTTTATCTCACACAGTATACAAAGAGTCAAATAAAAATAAATTAAGATATAAGTGGAAACCTAGAACGATAGAACTATGAGAAAAAGATACAAATTAAAATTCCAACTACATTGGTGTAGGCAACGATCTATTTTAAATTTGTCTCCCTCCAAAAAACATCCATGGGAAACAGAAGCAAAAATAGGAAAAGGGGAGTACATCAAACTAAAAAACTTCTGAACGACAAAGAAGACAATTATCATAGTGAAGACTCCCTCCAGAATGAGGAATGTGTCTAACAAAGGGGCGATAGCCAAATTACAAGAAACTCAACAATATACAAATTAGAACAAAGAAGGTGAACAGATATATATCAAAATATGACATGCAAGTAGACAACAAGCATATAAAAATACTCAACATTAATAATAATTAAGAAAACTCAAATGTAACCGAGGTAGCACTTCATATTTGTTAAAATGACTTATCAACAAGACAAAGGAGAACAAGTGTCAGTGAGGGTATGAAGAAACGAAAATCCCTGTACCTCATTTGTGGGACGGTCATTATGGGAAATGCATGGAAATCCCTTAAAATGTTAAAAAAAAAATTATGTGATCGAGCAACTCCAACTTTAGGTTTAGAACCAAAGAAAATAAAATCAGAAGGTTTTAGAGATATGTGTGATCCTATAGTCGTTGGAATGTAACTCAGAATAACTAAAGTACGTAAACTAAGTGTTTGTCAACAGATGAGTGAATAAAACCCTGTGGGATAGGTGGAGTAGCATACTGGGTAAACTTCACAGAGGCGAATCCTATAATTCGTAACAACGTGCATGAACTTGTAGGACATTGTGATAAGATAAATAGGTCAGGCATAGAAAAAATACTGTGTGACCTCACTCCATATGGAATCTAAAAAGTTGAACTCAGAAGTAAAGAACAAAACAGTTGTTACCTGGGCTGGAGGATGCCACAGCCAGATGAAATTTAGTGAAATATTAATTTTAGATTCCTATTATTTTTGTGAGTGTGATGGGGATAGAAAAAGTTTATTGTGATCTGAAATAAATTTCCTTAACTTTTTAACACCACTGGCTAAATCTATAGAGGTAGGCTATTTCTTGCTGGTTCTGTCCATAATTATTTCATATTGTGGTGCCACTTTTAGATGTTTTATTTAATTTCTATTTGTTTCTAGCATATAGAAACAAAGTTGATTTTTGACTCTTAAGGTTACATCCAAAAACCTTGATAAACTTGTATCTTTTGTTTTGGTAAAGAACACTAGATTTTCTAATGCACAATTATAACCACTGGAAATAAAAAGTTCTTTCTTCCCAAACTGGATTTTAAAAAATCTGTTTCTGATCTGATTGCATGGCCCGAAAATTCCAACACAATTTATAATGGAAATTATGAGAATGGATATTCTAGTATTGTTCCTGAATTTACAAAGAAAAATCTTAACTAAAGAAAGAAAATAACCATGAGGCTAGCTATACGTTTCTCATAGATGGACATTATTGGGTTGAAAGAATTTCTTATATTCTTGATTTGCTTATAAATTGTATTAGGCAATTTTAATAGGTGTTGTATTCTGCCAAATGTTTTTTTCTGTGAAAGGAAATTAGATTTCAGTTTTGGAAATTAACTTTCAATTAGATTGAAATTCCTAGTGATAAATTCAGACACAACACCAGGATGGGTGGAATGGAGCTTTCTTCAAAGTGTCTCTGAGAACAGGATCTTCTGGGGAACATGATAGCAGTAATGATGAGAATGCTTGCTTTTCCACCTCCACATGGGTCGTTTATAAAGCACTTCTAGCCAAGTGCAGACTAAACAAAATTGTCAATCTTCTGGTGACAGTTAATCTGAATTTTCAACTTGATTGGCTTTGGAGCTGCATATGGGATTAATAATGCACATGCCTCAGTGTGTCCTGGTAGTCATGAAGGCATGGCTTTGGGGTGTGTGTACTGTTCCTGGACCCTTCTGGTGTGCTGTTTCCTGGTCACCATGAACTGAGCAGCTGTGTTCTAGCATACACATCCAATATGATGTTTCTCCTTGGAGTCAGCCAGTCATGGATTGAATCCTCTGAAACCTTAAGCCCAATTAAACATTTTCTCCTTTAAGTTGTGAATATCACATATTTGGTCATAGTCAAAGAAAACCTAATATAGAAAAAGTGGAGAAGTAGGGCCATTACTATGACTATACCTGACTATGTGGTTCAAACTCCTTTAGAACCATTGTATGGGAAGACTTTAAAAGCTCAGAGGGGAGTAAAGGAACCCTACACTGCTGTAAGCAGAGTCTCATGAGCGATTACGGTCAGAGCTCAGAACACCAGAAAGTGGATAAAAATGCAGACAGCAAAGGTTTGGCTCTCCAAATTTCATATGGGAACTCTATCAAAGACCATGCATATTACATTCTGGAAGGGAAATTGTCTACATTTTTCTCAGGTCCTGAGATTTTGATGGAAGGCTTAATTTACAGGCTATGGACTCATTGATCTGTTGCAGGAAATTTCAAGGCTGCGCAAAGTTCAGAATGTGGCATAAGAACTGCTGGCTGCTTTTATTCAAATTTATACTAAGAACTTCAGAACAAAAAAGCCACAGCAGAAATATTTGGAAAACTTAAATTTTAGCCCAGAAAGACTCTCATGTAAAATCGGGGCCAAAGGAATATGATTTTTAAGGTTTTAGTATTTTTAATAATAATTTTAATCTTAATAAAATTTTAATATTAATAAGATACCAGATACTTTGAACTGGGACAAGAAAAATGATAACTCAAACTGAATGTGGGTAATTCATGAAGTTAGCAAGACCCCACCCATTTCAGGCTGAAGGGTGCAAAAATGTAAATCTGTTTTTGAATAAGAGAGTCACTAGGTTCTCTTCTAAAAAAGAATTGCCTAGGAAATTGTTTCCCAACAATTCATTTCACCATTCTCAAATATCCAGGCATTCAGAGGGCACTGAAGCCATGATCCACAAAAAACCAGCTGATACTTTGGCTGGTAGCCTATTTTGGCATCATCCATGTGAGGTCAGTTATTTAGTCATGCAGAATCCTGAGTTGTGGGGTAATGGTGGTTTCTATTGTGAATCTGGGAAGGACAGGAAATATCTCTTTGAAAGGCAGGTGCACAAAGCTGTAGAGATGAAGCCAATGATACAATGAAATGTTAGAAAGTTGGAGAAGGCAGAAACAAAACACATCTTCCAAGGAAGTCACAGGCAGTAGCCCCAGAAAAGCCATGTGGGCTACAAACAGTAAGGCCATCGGGGCAGGGCTCCTCAGACCCTCTGGGACTCACATCTCAGCCTCATGTGCCACACAACTGGATGTAAAGCTACACCCCTTAATTTTTGCTCTTATGGGTTTCTATCTTTTTTTCGTCCTATTTTTTAAATTACCCTATGTCTCCTTTTTGGTATAGAAATGTTTAAACTCTGTCATTTTATATTGGAATTACGCGACTAGCTTTTTGAATTTTCAAGGATTTACAACTAAGACTTTGCTTTAATTTTCAGAGAAGATTTTAACCAAGGCTTTTGACCAGCACTGAAACTGTTAGGACTTTGGGCAGGATATTAGTATGTTTATAGTTGTATGCAAGACAGTCACATCATGTAAAGTCAAAGTATGACAGTGTCTTTAGTTCGAGATTAAGTATGGTTTAAGGGGAGTTAACTGTTTGGCTTCATTGTCAACT
Source organism: Fukomys damarensis (assembly GCF_012274545.1). Classification (NCBI taxonomy): domain Eukaryota; kingdom Metazoa; phylum Chordata; class Mammalia; order Rodentia; family Bathyergidae; genus Fukomys; species Fukomys damarensis. The sequence continues at coordinate 57,229,306 of NW_022900949.1, forward strand.
TGATTGGCTTGCAAGCCACCTGGGAGATAAGGACTTTATGAAGGGGACAGAGAGACATGCCTTGCAGTTTAGGGTTTTTGTTTTTGTTTTTGTTTTTGGTTTTTTGAGATAGGGTCTCATTATGTAGTTGAGACCGACCTGGAACTCACTACATAGCCCAGGCTGGTCTCGAACTCACAGCGATCCTCCTGCCTCAGCCTCCTGAGTGCTGGGATTATGGGCATGAGCCACCATGCCCAGCTGCCTCGCACTTTATATACAGTCCCTGGCCCCTTCCTCTGGTGATTTCCCTTGCTCTGCTTCATGCTCACTATCAGCTAAGCAGCTTTGTTCCACCAGCCCTCTCCACCACATATTCTGCTTTGGAGCCAGATGACCATGGATGGAATCCTCTGAAACTGTGAATCAAATTAATCTGTCCTCCTTTAAATTATGGGTGTTTGGTATTGTGTTTCAGTACAGGAAAGCTTACTAACACATCTCACACAGGTTTTAGATTTATGAGAAATACCTTTTCCATTCCTCAAAGAAATGTTAATTTCTCTCTTCTCTGATATTTTAGGATGTTATTTAGAAAAAGTAGCCTTTCAGCTTTAAACATTAGAAAGGAAACCTTAGAAAGAAATCGTATTCCTTTTTTTTTTTCTAACACTACTCCTTAGCAGTTGTGTTCCCAAGAATTCACCCTTTTCCTTATGAATAGCATACTGGACTATTTTTATTATAATTATTAAATATCTAAAAGAAAAAAACCCTCTTAAATCTCTGAATGCACAGGCTAGTGGGCCAGCAGTCCTCATAACCAACATCTGTTCTGTAATCTAAGCAACATTAATTAAGTTCTTTGTATTTCAATGTTTGATTTGTAAGATTAATTGTACTGAATATTCTTTTAGTTCATTATCAGTTCTAGAATTCTGTGACCCCTACTGCTATCAATTCTCACAAAAGTAATTTCTAACTAACTTATGTCAATTGTTTTTCAAAGTATTTGTCATATAAATTTCAGAAAGCCTGTAACAAGGCTACAAATAAAGGTAAAAAAGCAATTTCTTGGCCTGAACGATTTAGAGGCTTACTGGATGAAATCAACCTTAAGGCTAATATGAATTTTAGAAGCTTTTAATGTCACAAAGTCACTGTATCAGGAGTGCCTCTGATGGTGTCTGGATTTGCATCATTGGCTGTTTCACCCCTTGGTCTTTCTATCAGTGCTGTTATTGGACTAAATATTTTATGAGATGCCATGCATTCATAGTATAGTTTAAGTATTGAGTGAAGTTTTTGATGGATGGAGTGAAGAATCTAAACGCCAACTGCAGATATCAAGAATTATCCTTCTGTAATCCCAGCACTTGAGAGGCAGAGGCAGGAGGATCTTTGTGAGTTTGAGACCAGCCTGGACTACATAGAGAGTTCCAGGTCAGTCTCAACTACATAGTGAGACCCTGTCTCAAAAAAACAAAAAAAGAAAAGAAAAAGAAAAAAAAAAGAATTATCCTTGTTAATGCACATCACAGACAACAGTGGATTTAAAAAGTGAGATAGGAGCCTAGATAAAGACAGATTTGTATAAATGTTAATTTACCCTTTTTTCTTCAAACTCAGCTTACAAGTCAAGAAAACTTTACATCTTCACTTTGTAAAGCGTAATCTTCACTTTTCAAATAGGAGTTATTCCTAGCTCATTAACTCTAAAATGGTTAAAAACATGGAATGGGGGGTAGGTTTGAAAAGAGTAAAACCATGCGGAATACAGTCAGGCATCATTTCCCTCAAGTGTTCAGGTGTCGTTACTCTCTAATAAGACTAGTAGATATTTTTAAGCTGAATTCTTTTTAGCTCAGTAATTCCTACTTTCCTATTATTGCAGAAGCTAACATTGATGGTCTAAAATTAAGCAGGAATCTTAGGTTTACACTCAAGGATTTTATAAAAAATTGATTGATAAAGTCACTCATGACCTTTTTGAGAAGAGGTAATGTATTTTTGGACTGTTTTCTGTAGCTGTATGACATATTACAGGAATTCTTTGCATTATTATGTTTTCTCACTCACACTATTTTTCTCTTTGCATAAGAGAAGAAAATTGAATGTAGATAATTTGGAATATTTTAGCAATGTTACAAAGAAAAGAAAGCCAGGGTATTTGATATTTTGAAATTCTTGTTCTCTTGTGTTTTGTATACTCACCAATGGAGGCAAATTAGAAGAAACTTGGTCTTTTCCAATATTGGTATTTTCCAATATTCCTATCACTTAGCCTATATAACATTAGTATGTCACCAAACCTATCAGACCTTAAATTTTTCAAATGTAGAAATGTGACAATCATACCTTGTGTAAGCTATTCGGTAAATTTTATATTATCAAATAATAGCCTTTGGTAAGTTAGCAGAGACTTTTTATATTTGTTCTCTTTACATGAGTTTGATGTTTTTAATTTCTAGCTCTTCTAATGCCATTTCTATACTACCAATGTATTAAATTATAATTTATACAAAAAAGTTACATTTAAGCATGACAGCTATGATTTCTTAAAAAATTATGACTAAATAAGATAATCTATACCAAATGTCTAATACAAAATAAGATCTAACAATTGCCATTTATTTATTCTCTTTAAGGATTATAATCCCTAGAAAAATATAAAATATGAACAATAATTAGGTATATATATATATGCATGACTATTAAGGAACTTACAAAGTTTTAACAGCCTTCCCAAAAGACAGCTGTCTTTGCCTAAATAAAATTAGCCAGAAGGAACTGTGTATATTGATAGAAATGAAATGTTATTTAAAAACTATTCATACAAAATGTTTAAATTTCTCAAGATTCAAAAATAATACTTCATGAAAGGAAATTCTGAAAGATAATTTGAATATTTTTACTTCTGAAAAGAACAAAGTGAAGATTTCTACTTTTCATATATGAGAACCCAGAAAATGCTATGAATTTTTAGGTTTGTAAATTATAAAATTAAATTGTTTTATGAAAATTATATGGTGGCTCTTACTATTCCCATTGTCCTAATAATAAAACCAAGTGATTTGTACAGGAGACATCTGCTGGATACTTCTCACAGATGAAATTTGAAGCCTGCACTCAGTGAGTCTAAATGTTAAGTTCTTCCCATGATTATAAGCTGATTGCTAATACTACCTCTAATTCAATTTTTCTTATCAACTAATGTTGTTTCACTTGGGAAATAATGACATAAATTTGTGTAATATAAATGTGACAAATGAGGCCAAAATATAAATAAATGAGAGCTTTGGATGTGAAAATAAAATTCTCATATCATTCTAACCTGTACATAGATGAAAGTTTTTCATGAAACTCAGGTTAACTCTGAAAATCAGTTGATAGTGTATCAGCTTAGAATTGCATTTGGCTAAGTCAAAAAGACCAGAAAATAAATGTGGCCTAAATATAGAGGTTTATTTATCCGTACAGGTTGGTTATAAGTATGCATTGCAGTAGGGTTTACCTTGCCATTCAATGACAGTAATCAGAGATATACATTTCTTCTACTTTTCCATTTTATCATTCTTTGTGATAATCTCGAGGTCCATATGTCTTATAGCTGCAGTCATTGTATCTGTGTTTCAGAAGCAAAGTAGGAATTAAGGTGCAGACACATGCCAGCTACTCGGTCTGCTTCTGAAAGATTTCTCTGAATCCTACAACTTTAATTTATTATTGATGAGGTATCTCTAGGGGCATGAGAGATGTTGAGTTATAGCTATTTAGCTATGCAAATTTCTAACTAGAAAAAAAATCTGGGTTTTGTTACTAGAAAAGAAAGGGAGCAACAGTATAGCTCTCCGGGCCCCTTGCACTAAGGTAACCAAACAGTGAACACATTCCAGGCATGCGTCACCTGAGCAATTTCAGTAGCATGGCTCCCTTGCTAAGGTTAATCAGGAGCTTGTGGAATCTCCACTGGACGTGTCTCCAAGGAAAACAGAGATACAACTATTTATGCAGCCCAAATTAGGTGAAAAATTCAGTTAAACTGTTACAATACACTCTGTGTTGCAAAGCTGGCTATCTCCTTACATTTTTTCTCGGCCTATCAGAAGAAATTAAGGTAATCAGCACTGCAAGATCAAACTGTATTATGTATGCAATTTTATATTCTAAGCATCTTTCCATCAATCTAGAAGCCATTTTCATGATAAATCATCAAAATCATGTTTACATTTTCATGGTTGACTTTTTATTTCCATAATTCACATTCATAAATATATAATGTAAGATAGTAGCATGCCCTGGTGATTTTCAGAAATTATCTCCCTCAGGAAACATCTCAAATGATGCAGTTTACACCATAAGGAAAAATTCTGACAAGTCAAGTTTAAGGTGGTCTGCATATTTTCTTTGATCTAAAGTAAATGAATTCCTTAGTAGAAAAAGTATGTTACAGAGAAGCAGGGCAGCACTGTCAAAATAGCACAGACTTTGGACTTGAAAACATCTTAGTTTAAATTCCTTTTTGGATAATTATTTACTTTCTGTGTGATTTTATACAAATTTGTAAACACCCTACCCTCATCTTGAACTGCATTCTGATTATACAATTTTGATCTAGACACAACTTTATAAAATTGTGATGTAAATGACAGCTAATTGTTAACTTACATTTAAAATTTTAAATGAATATATAATACATTAGGTTAAAATGCTAAATTGTAATTAATTTTCACATATTTTACAACTAGAAATCATAGAATATATATTTGAAATTCAGTTACTTGACCTTAAATAATGTCTAACTTTTAGATACATATGTTTATCATATCCTTGAACTCATTTACAAATGTTTAATTTCATTTTTCAATAAGTCATAAAAAGTAACTTATTTCCAAAAGTAAGGAATGACTGTTACACGGGAAAATGATACATTCAAATCTCAATTAAAATGCAAATCATTATTATTAAACTCATATAGTTAGGAGTTACTGACAAAAAACAAGCAATTAGCATATAACTTCCATTGAAAATTGTTGGAACTGATTCTGTGAAGCAATTTTGGCCATACTTCAAACTTTGAACTTTGAAATAAGGTTTGGCTGCTCTCCATTTCCTGATGGCCTCAACTCATAGTCATCTGAATTTTGATTCTTGACTTTAACTTGGCCCTTGACTGGGATTCCTTTGCATGTGTGTATTTAAAGGTGTGTTTCTTCCAATAAAACTGTAGAGTTCCTTTAAGTCAGGTCTAATATAGATGTAAACCAGTTGCTTTAGATTCAAAATTTAAAAACAAAATCTCTGTCTTATTTACTATACATCTTGTTTATTAATGGACAGGTGCTGAGTGGAGATAAACTGGTTATTTTATGGTCTGAGACAGCAAATGAAATAAGGTTTTCTAAAGAGCAACAGTGATGTATTGATGTACGGGCCTCAAAACTAAGAAATCCAGAGCATGGGTTAGGAAATAAAAATATAGAACTGGTTACCAAATCTAATGTTGTCATATGAAAAGCTACAATGATCAGGAAATCATAACTGAGCTTCAAAATCTGTAAAGTATTGTAGACAAGTAAAACAACATTTTGGGTAGAAATAAGAAGGTTGGAAGGCAGCTAATATAATAAATATAAAAATGAAGTACTTAGCTATGGGGTAGTACATTAGGTAGTTAGACAGACATGATTGCTTCGATTCCTCTTAGTATATCAATGGCTTGGTAGTAGGAAACAGGCTAAACCAGTTCACCTAGGCTCTTTAAAAGATGTTTGACCCTGAGCCTTATCTTGAATCTATATAGAATTTCACTTTTTAAAAAAAATTAAGAATTCTACATGGCTATTTCAATCCTTCAGGATGTTACAACTCTGTGACTTGGATACCACTTCTGTTCATCCTAATAATAAACTGAAATTTAGTCCCTTGATGAGTATCATTTCCCATCTGTCCAATATTGATTTCTTTCGGAAATTATTAGATCTACTTTGATTTGTTTCATTTACCTAATAATAGTCTCATATAAATATTGCTGAAATTCTCTGGAGATTACAAATTTTGCCTGAATTTCTATCTAATACCATATACTAAGATGATACTCTACCTGCTTACTTGACTATTACTGACAAATGCTACCAGGTTATTCTTTCTCTTCAGCTGTAATGCAGGGTTTTTCTTCTAGTCTTTGACTACAGTTGGACAATGCTCCTGGGTCTTTTCACTTCTTCTTGGATGTTTTCCCTAGAATGTAGGCTGTCTGTATATCTGTTGCTCAATTCGGAGGTCATTAATCTCCTTTAAACATTTTTTCTGGTTTTGCAATCACTCTTACTCAAATAGAGGGGCTATATTTTCAGCTAGTATTTTCTCTACAACCTTCCTCCCTCTTCTGTGTTTCAAAATGAAGCTCAGACTATGTTTTGTACAAAACTAGACCTGCAAGTTGATTGTGCCTGTAACTAAGAACAGGTGAGCTGGTTCCGTTAGTCTCCTACTACCATTTTTGTGGTATCGCCATGTCCTCTGAAAGGGTACTCAACTTTTCCGAATGAGAAAAATAATTATATCAGTAATAGGTTTTCAGATTCTGGAGATGCATTGATTATGATATAATAAATGAAACTGCCATACTATTAGATTGAATGGCTCAAACTGGGGCACTTTCACTTTAGAGAGCTCTTCTCTGCCACTCAGGAGACTAAAGTGCAAATCAAAAGAAACATCATACGTGTGAAACAACAAGGGATGTTGGATGTGCTCAAAGTATTTCATAAAACTATGGAACATGGGTGACATCTTGATTCAGGTTAAAAATGTTCATGATGAAATAACTTGTCTTTTGAGAAGCGCCAATGTAATTTTCTTCTGAGTTATACTAGGAAGCTATTTAATTCTCCATCTGTCAGTTTCTCAATCTGGATTCCATTTAAACTGTATCATAAATGGCAGACCAATTCTTAAATCATGAATTTGTATGTAATTGTGATACAATTTTGGATTATCACTTATATCTTTTTGTTAGATATCTGAGTCCCATGTGCTTGTAAATCTTTGGATATGTTTTTACTATTCATTTTAATTATAGGAAGTTATATAAGCCTGAAGTTGTCCCCTGAGGATGGACTATATAATCCCTAATTCTCTCCCTAAGGAAGGAAAAAGGGAATATGATGGAAATTTTTAAGGTCATTTATTAATTTCTCATATGATTGGTTATTATTCTTAAAAGTAGCTTTGCCTTGAATTTGAAGTAAAATAGCCTCACTTCTCAAGACAAAAAATAAATCAGTACTCTGATAAATTTTAAAATGTTCTTGCATCTGTGACTTATTGCCACACTACAAACTCTAGCAGCTCACTGTTTTAACCTAAACATGTGTTATTCTCTCACTGGTATGTGCCTGTGCAATATCTTTTGTACTGAATAAATTAGAACTCTTTTAAAAATTCTCAGACAAAACAACAGTAGATTCATAAACCTCCTCCAAATAATTGTCTGAACCAGAGTTAGGGAAGGACATGATTCTGTACATCATAGGACTTGATAGAATGATGTGCACTCCTACTGCTGTACTACAGAGACTCAAAAGCTATTTTACTTGATTAAGCTCATTTCAAAAGCTATAATCTACTTATTCTAATCCATAGGTGATTATTTAGAGGTATTTTAATCACAAAGTTAGATCTCTTTCATTGAGATTAAAATATTGACAGTCTCATCAGTAAACAATTTAGATATTCCAGGTGCACTGGCACTTTACCATAAAGTAGAAATGTTTTCTGCCTTTGTTGAAATTATTTTTATGAGAATTGGAGAAAGATGCAGTATTAGTATTAAACATAAATTGAATCTGTGCACTTTCTGTGATCTTTTTGCATTCTTATCTAGTTTTAATGATTGGCCCTATTTAAACATGAACCATGTACGGAGCAGAATCACATTTCCATCTTGATGAAAGTAATCTAAAACCTTATTTTATTAACCCCCACCTATCCACAAGGACTCTATTATTTTCCATTCACTAAAAACAATCACAACTAATTTATGTACTTTTTTTTTTCCAAGTTTCCTTTTTCCAATTTTGCATTAGTCTTGTAACCTTGGTTGCATGGTTGCATCCTAAGTTAGAAGGGAGAACAAAAACTCATTTATGTAATTGATCATTTGAACATTGATACTAGTGGTCATGATATGCATAATAGGAGGTTTTACCCTTCTTCTAAGTTAACAAGTTATCTTGCCTCGATTTCCTGAATGTTAGAAGATAGGGTATTTTGGAGTCAGAGACTTTGGACTTTATCTCTTACAGTAAATAAGCAGGAAAGTCTCTTTGTTACCTTCAGTTACCTGTGGACCAATTCTGACACAGACACATGAAATGTCTGAGGTGGATGCTACATACAGGTGGATTCCCTCATAACTCAGTAAATGTAATACTCAAGTGTTTTATAAAGAAAACATGCCCAAATATTTGCCCAGAGTAACAAATTATCTTTAATACTGGGCATTGAATATATCTGCACACTTCTCAGGAATAACCAATGATTTCTAACTTCCAAAGTTCTCTTTTATGCAAAGGTCCTTCTAAAATAGTCTATGACAAAATGTAATAGGGCATACAGAAACATAAAAAACAAGTGGAGAATTGACTCCCAACAATACTTAAAGAGATATATTTTTGTATGGTGTCTACTGGGGAAAAGTGTCAATGTCTGCCAGTTACCTGCTTTGCCTCCTAGCTTCTAAATCAAGATGACGGGAGAAAGCCACATATGTCCCACAAACAAACCAATGGTATTTCACTTCCAGTCTGTCCGCTAGGAGCTTCTCCCTGGCATCACAGTCAAGTGCACTTGAAGCTTTCTTTTTTTCTCTACAAGCATTTCCCACTACTCTACCTGCTTTGAGCCTCTCTGCCAAATACAAGTGGTAAGGTAGGCTTCCTAGCAGTAAGTTTGGATAGCCTCTGTTTGCTTTCATTTGCATTCTTTTCTACAATATACATATTTAACAGACATAAAAATTAGAATTAGGTCCAACCATATCAGTTTAATTTTTATAAAAGAGACCAAATTAAGACATTGTTACTGTATGCAAGGGAGTATGTAGTTTTTAAAGATCTAAATTCTAGAAATTAACCAAAAAACCCTACTAATCTAAATAACATAATTTCACTGTGTGTGCGCGCGTGTGTGTGTGTGTGTGTATATATATATATATATATATATGTGTGTGTGTGTGTGTGTGTGTATGTATATATATGTATATGTATATATATGTATGTATATATATATATATGTATGTGTGTGTGTGTGTGTGTATATATATATATATATATATGTGTGTGTGTGTGTGTGTGTGTATGTATATATATATATATATATGTATGTGTATATATATGTATATATTACTCAACATTAATGAAGACATAAAATATCTCACAATTGTTTTAAATTATACATTAAATTATAGATTCAGTGTCTTTAATAATATAAAATGTCATGGACCTAGAAATACTCTCTATGAATAGTTTCTTTAAAAAAAATCTCTATATCATATAAATATTTTAAATCTATTAAAGGTTTTATTACTTTTATACCCTTACTTCCCATGTAATTGTTTAGATGAGATAACCTACACTGTTGTCTCTTAGTGCAAAATGAAAAGCAATTTTGGAAGTAGCAACTGGCCTTATCAACATTGGTGACATTTTGCAGCAAAATGAAGAGCTCTTCTAAAATGTGAAAACTGAAGAGAAAGAGGCACAAGATTGAAAAAAATATACCCTTGCTATGAAAAGTCAAAGTAATGTAATATAGCATATGTTGCTTTTTATAATTTTATCTGTTACTGATGGAGATTAGATTTTTCAAACAGTATTTAGTAGATGGTTAAGAATAATTTTAGATGCAGAATTATGAAGCCTCCAATTTGTCTTTACAACATTTACCAGGGTGTGGCGGGAGGAAAAAGGTGGAAACAAAGAGCTGAGTATTAGCACCAGCTATTTTTGCAGCCTCTGACTTCTACTTGAAATTCTGTGGAGATGTAGTAAGCATTAAGGTAATCATCCATTACAAGCAAAATTACACCTCCCAAAATTCTTCTCATCTCTCTGTACATACCCATACTCTAAGGTAAGTTCTCTCTTGAGAAATAAAACTAATAAAAAAACCTGGGCTACTTATGAACTCAGAATAATAGCCATTCCAAACATGCATTTCCTGAATGTAGAGTGATGAGAGAAGTAAAATAACTCTTATTCATGCTTCAGAAAATCTGAAGAATTGAGAAGAATTGGTAAGGAGCTTAGAAAGAAGGGCATTTGTGGACTCATACCTATAACATTCTTGGCAAATGAAAAATCAGAAAGCTCACACATTGTGAAGCAGTCTGTGTCATTTTCGAAAGGTTTAAATATTAAAAATACCTGTTTCATCACTAAGAAAATATGCTGTTTTGTAATAACCATCCATTTTCTTGCCCCCACCCCTGTATAAACATAAATGTATAAACAGACTGGTTAGGAATACCCAGCTGCACCCAGAGCTCACTGCTCTGCACCCCCAATGCCTGGGCCTTTATCTGAGCAGAATGGTGAGGAATGCCCAGCTGCACCAGGAGCTCACCACTCCCCAATCCCAATGCACAGGACTTCATCTGAGCAAACCTGTGAGGAATGCCCAGACATGTGGGCATCTCTGCAGCATCTTCCCCCACCTCCCTGCTCTTGGGCCTCCTAGTTGTGCCAGTACCTGGATCCACACTGCAGAGGCACAGGTGGTCATAAGGCCATTTTATTGAGATCCAGAAGATAGAACAAAATTCAACAACTGCAATAAAGGCTCATGGGACTTCTGTAGTTGGTAAGTTGAAGGGATTACTACCTTCCATCAGAACTTGGACTATCTTCAGCAGAAGGGCAGTGGGAACCTGTACTAGAAACTTGCAGAGTTCAACACTGCAGGAAGTCAGAGATCTCAACTTGGGCCTTGCAGCAAAAATTCAGCCTGAATCTCAGGAGTCTGCTGATGGCTAGATGATTCTAATTGACTTAGTTCTGCACAATGCTGGCCACATTGTTTATTGTGACAGCAGAAATATACCCTGAAAGAGGCTTGTCAAATTTTTTTATTTTCTTCCTCATGTTTTTACTTTCTAAGTTTTAGTTTTAAAATATTTCCCCATTCATTCTGCAAATTCTTCCTTTTGTCTTTCTTCTTTTTCCCACTCAGTCTCTTGCTCCCCCACTTATTCTTCATCTCCCTTTTTGTTCCTATTCCTGCCCTATTTGGATTTCTTCTTTCTTTTTCTTTTCTTCTCTCTTCTTCCTTCACTGGATTGTCATTAGTTTCAAATGAAAGTGAGTACAAATTATAGCTTCCCCACTACTGTTAAATTGTTCTATTCTTATCTTTGTTCTAACACTCTGTCTTTCTCTCTTGTCTCCAACATTTTTCCTAACATTTGTGTGATCATCCTGTGTCCTCTGGCTTCACTTAAAACTGTATCCAATTCTTCTACCTATCTATTCCTCTCCTGCCAACTAGTTCTAAGTCCCTATCCTGAAGGGTAAATTGAAGAGCTTATTCACAATAAACATGTTTTGGATTGGTCCTCGATTTTGATTTAATTCACATGTTTTAAAGGTGATAGATTAATAACTACCACAAATGGTCAATTTCTATGCAGTGCTTGATGCTACTGTATTGCTGATTGTAGCAATTGGGCTGAAAGGTTGTGATTGATGTAATGAGTTGTCTTTTCAGATATTATAAAAATGAGAGTGTCTCTGAGTCATTAGAGTCATAAAATCTGAAGAACTGCTATATCAGGAAGATCAGAGTACTAACAGGAATTAAGCCATGGAGTGCCCAACAGCAAAAATAAAAATGAGAAAACACTTAAGCAGGTACAAAGACAGAGTACCAGTTCACCAATGGCAAATTCTAGGGATAACAAGGTGGAAAAGTCTGACAATCAACCACCCAAACACCCTGAACTCATAGCACAGATCAATCAGGCTTTAGAAATATTCAAAACAGAAATAGTTTCCCAGATAACTACAGAGATGGTGAGCACAATGAAAGACATGATTAGAGACTTTAGACAGAAACTGACAATATATATAGATGGGTTCAGCACCATGATGGAAGCCTAGAATGCCCAGAGTAGAAAAATAAAAGAAAAACATGAATGCCCAACACAGGAAAGACATGGAATCCATGAAACAGATTGAAATGGATATCCAGGCGATTCAAAACTCTATTGAGATCATTCTTGGTGGAATGAACAAATGTGAAGATAAAATTCAGATACAGAAGATAGCATTGCAGTCATAGAAAATGAAAAGAGGCCGGGCGTGGTGGCACACTCCTGTAATCCCAGCACTCAGGAGGCTGAGGCAGGAGGATTGCTGTGAGTTTGAGACCAGCCTGAGCTACATAGTGAGTTCCAGGTCAGTCTCAGCTACATAGTGAGACCCTGTCTCAAAACACACACACACAC
>NW_022900949.1:57241869-57261454 GCF_012274545.1 Fukomys damarensis
ACACACAAAAAAAAAAAAAAAACCCAAAAAATGAAAAGAGAGATCTCTTAAAAATAGTAGGGGATCATGAAAAATTGATCCAACAACTCCTAGATGACATAAACAAGAATAACATAAGACTGATAGGAACCCATGAAGTAGCAGAAGAAAGTACAAATCACTTATAATACAAATGACATATAATAGTCAAGATCCCAGACTCCTACAGAAGAGCAAAGTACTGCACACAGTTAAGAGAAAAGAAACAAATCAAATGCAACAGAAAGCCCATTACAATCACAATGAACTTTTCAACACAAACCCTCTAGTCAAGGAGAGCCTGGAGTGAGGTATTTCAAGTTCTAAGAGAAAAAAAAACTCCAACATAGATTGTTGTATCCTGCAAAACTCTCTTTTAAAATGGATGGGTATATAAAATACTTCTATGACAAAGAACACCTGAGAAACTTCATGAATACCAAACCAGCACTACAAACAATTCTAAATAATACCCTAGAAAGAGACAATGAAGGTCACAGCATCAAGAGACCCAATAGAGGAAAACAATTAGGCAAGACAAGAAACTAAAGGGAGAGGGAGAAAATTTTTAAAGAGCCAACAACAGTACAATAATATGACAATGATAAGTCAATACATTTCAGTTATAACCATCAATATCAATGGCTTCAATTCACCAATCAGAAGAACTAGACCCACAGAATGGATTAAGAAGCAAAATCCAACAATATGTTGTATACAAGAAACACAAAAGAAACTTATAGACTGAAAGTGAAAATATGGAAAACAGTTCTGTATGCCATATGAGCCCAGAAAAAAGCAGGGGTAGCTATCTTATTCACAGACAATGTAAATTTCAAAGTAAAACTGATTAAGAGACACAAAGAAGGCCACTATATCCTTGTAAAGGGAACAATTCAAAAGGAAGAGATGAAAATCATAAATATATATAAACCAAATATTAATGCCCCTAACTATACAAAACACATATTAAGGAACATGAAAAACTAAATAATCACTAATACAATTGGAATGGGAGACCTAAATACCATACTATCACAAATATATAGATCATCTAGACAAAAAAATCAACAAGGAAATACTAGAACTGAACCAAGGTCTTGAACAAAGGTACTTAATAGATGTCTACAGAGTGTTCCACCCAACAAAATCAGAACATACATTCTTCTCAGCTGCACATGGGTCATTCTCTAAAAGAGACCACATACTAGCTCATAGAACATGTTTAAATAAATGCTAAGGAACTGAAGTTGTCCCAAATATATTATCCTACCATAAGCTGGAGATCAATAGCATAAGAAACCATAAGAACTTCACAAAGAAATAGAAATAGAACACCATCCTGAACAATCAATGGGTCACAGAGGAAATTGAAGAAATTAGTCAGCTTTTATGCAAAAATGATGCCAATACAAAGAACAGGAATCTATGGGACACAATGAAAGTAGTTTTACATGGAAAATTTGTGGCAGTGAATTCTCACACTAGGAAAACAGAGCAAGCTCAAATAAGCAACCTAATGATGAATCTTAGGCTCCTAGAAAAACGAGAGCAAGAAGAAAAACAAAGCTCATACAAGAGAGGAAATCATAAAGATCAGAACAAAAAAATCAATGCAATGGAAGCTAAGAGAACAATAAAAATCAATAAATCAAAGAGTCAATTTTTTGAAAGAATAAAAAAATCAATAAATCAAAAAGTTGGTTTTTTTAAAGAATAAAAAAATCAATAAACCCTTAGACAACCTTGTCAAAAAAAGGAAAGGGCTCAGATCCACACAATTAGGAAAGAAAAAGATGAAGTTACAATATATCCAACAGAAACCAGAGGGTCATCAAAACACAGTCTGGAGAAACTTTATTCTAATAAAATGGAAAACTCAGAAGAAATGGACAGATCTGGATACTTGAATCATCAAAGTTGAACAAAGAAGACAAAAAAATTCTTAACACCCCAATTACAATCAGTGAAATTGAAAATGTAATTAAAAGTTTACCAGCAAAGAAAAGCCCAGGTCCTGATGGCTTCAGTGCTGAATTACACAAGAAATTTAGAGAAGAACTATTGCCACTACTTTTTAAACTTTTCAAAGAAATTGAAAGGGAATCAAGGTGTTGATGTTTCTCTGGTGAATGGGTGGGAAGGAATATAGTCCTCTTCTGACTCAGGCCTTGCTTTACCACCGTTGGAGGAGGTTAGTTAGGCCTGGCCATAGTGATTAACAGGGCATCCCTCCCAGCAGTATTCTTTCAGAGGAAAGTATTGAGGAGGGTAATGAGATGAACATGATCAGAACATATCATATGCATCAAAATGCAATATTTTATAAAATCAACTTGTACTAATATTAAAAGGGAAATATAGGACTGGGGATGTAGCTCAGGGCTTCCACCGCCTGCCTCACAAGCACAAGGTCCTGAGTTCAATCCCTGGTACAAAAAATAAATAAATAAATAAATAAATAAATAAATAAAGGCTGGGGGGAATATAACTTAGACTCTGTTATTTTTAGTCAGAAACAAAGTAGTAAAGTTATACAAATATGGCCGGGGATTTAGCTCAGTGGTTTGGTGGCCTGCCTTGCAAGCGCAAGGACCCGAGTTCAATCCCCGGTACTAAAAAAAAAAAAAAATACACAAATACTTAACATGATATAAACTGTAGTTTTTAAGACAATATAAAAGTTTAATTTTAATCCCTTTTATAAAACTATTCACTATAGTGTATTGAACTGTAAGCAGGGAATTACTGTTACTAAAAAGAATGGTGGGTGATTTCATCATTGGAACAAAAGAATTAGTATTTCATTTTTTATTATAAAACAAGAGAGTAGCACATTATAAAGGGTCCATCATCAGACAAAAAAATCACCTTGCAGCGCCATCTAGTAATACCATCACCTTGGGATTAAGGATTTGAGCATATAAATTTGAGAAGATCTAAAGATTTGGTCTGTTGAGTAAGAAACACTTCTATATATTATGGGGAAAAAAGCTCTGTATGTGATTTAGTTCTTAATAGAATCTGCTAGAATGTAATAATAGATAATTGAATTTGAGATAGTAAATTCAAGGTAATTCATGTTGAGTTTTAGTAAAATGTATATCTTAAGGTTTGTTGGCAATTGGGTTTATTGAGAATACACTGGAAACATGGAACTTTAATGCATGTATTAAATTTTCAGTGTAGAAATGATAGCCAGCTCAGAGATGTGTTGAAATCAGAAGGGTGATATTTTCAGAAAAAAAAAATTGAATGACAGTTATCTCTTCTCTTCTATTGGAGAAGCAATACATTGTTGCTAACTATGGAGAGCCAATGATACAACTCTAGTTAGATGCATACACAGCTATTGGTGGATGCCTTCTGATTTCACCTGAAATAACATCACAAAAGTCCTTTACTAGAGTCTGTGGTGTATATTATAGGCAAAGTCTTCTCTGATTTCTTATTCTAACAATCCTTAGCATTACCCTAAAAATAATGAAATGAATCTTGGTCAGACTGTTTCATTTCATTTTATATTATTATTATTATTATTTTTTTACTACTGGGAATTAAAATCCAGGTCTTTGTATATTCTAGGCATGCACCCTACCACTGAGTTAAATTATCAGCTCTTAGATTTGTTTTTACATAGTGTTGTTTTACATTGCTTTCTGTGTTAAAAAAGAAATACTTCTCTTGAATAAACAATTATGTAAGATATAAAATCAAATGCTAAAAGAATAATTTACTGACATAACATGCAAAGAGAATAAAAGAATTTTCTTTTAAACTTCAAGAAGAATTCAGTGCTGTTTAAAAATCTTGTTCTAGAGTAATAAAAAATCCAAGTGGCCAGATAAAACTGCTAATTAAATTGGTTTTCAGCTCCAGCACTGTGAGGCTTGGGATAATTACCAGACATTCTCTGTCACATCTGATGAATCAGGCTTAACTTTAAGACATCAGAGGAAAATTAACATTGTTAGGAACCTGCTGCAGGTTCTCCTGATCTCTTTTTTTAATTAGTCATTTTTGAAGGACTTCTGTTTGACTTTTTGCAGAACACTCAGTTTTCTTTGCAGTGAAATGTAATCTATTATCTAGCTACTGTTTTTTTTTTCCTTTGTATGAAATTCCACTGGATTTGAGATGTTAAACAGGAGCAGAAACTGTTTAAGACAATATCTTTGACTGGCTTTGGTGCTACATTTGGAGTTTTCTGAGGATAAGTAGGAGTGAATATTATTCAATTTAAATTAATGAATGTTTAAAAATTTTCAAGGAAAGTGAATTATTTTACTGACTTTAAAACTTCCAACAGTAATTTCAGTACCTTAGGGAGATAGGTAAAGAAGAACTCAAATAATCTAAAAGGGTGCCTAGCTGCAATTCTGCCTTGCAGCAAAATCAATTTGATGTCAGTCTATGAAAATGGATCTTATTGTACCCCCATATTGGTAAATCATGTTGGTCTAAATCATGCTTAAAATGGTTCTCATGTTTTATGTTTGCATATCAATTTTATGTTACATTGAAATTTTTGTTAGTCTTCTGAAAAATTGCTTATTTGAATTCTTTCCCGTAAAATAATACTATCTAGAATCACACATGAGCACCATTGAGACCAAACTTAGTCTTGAAGCTTTATGTACTTTTTAAGCCAGTACCTGTACTTTCATACTAGTCTGAAATTTGATTATCCTAGTTGCCAATATCCTCAAACTGTTCTCCTGACTCTGCACATTTCATGACTTTTTGAAATGGAAACACCTTGAGAAATCTTAAAATAATCATGAAGGGCCGTCCCTAGTCTGAATTTTCAATTCATAGATATAGATTCTCTACTCAATGTATAGTTTAGATTCTAAGTCACAGCTATTATTCTTAACATTACAGGGGGACCTAAATCATTACAATACTCTAGTGAGTCTGAATTATGGTTTTGCCTCTCTGAAAACCATATTTCAAATCAAAGGCATAAATAATCACATGTAATAAGTCTGTGTCTAAATTAGCCTCAGAACACTCAATCGCTAAGATCTCTAGGCAAGCTCTCAGTTTCCACAGCACCCCACACACACTCAGACTTATGGTGCAGTATGTGCATGGATGCGGGGTTCCCTGTACTGTTTTAAATTCAATCTCTTAAGAAAGTTAAGAAAATGAATCAATATTCACCCAAGGGAATGATGATTTCAATAGGAAAACCTCGAGCATCAATGACTAATTTTAAAGACCCAATTTGGGAAAATGAATTCGTTATCTATCTATTAATATTTCTCATGAGCTATGTTATCTGTTTCTCTAGACGATAATGTTGCTCCACAGAGTGATAACTCCCCTATTTGCTGTAGTGCAAGTATCTGAGGGCATCTTTTATTCTTCCCACACATCAGCTGGAATCGTGGCTTTATCTTCATTGTTTAACATCCCATCTCCAGGACCATCATCTAATCCCAGCAACTCAATCACCTGCCTTGCCTACTATAGTATCCTTCTCACTGGGTTTCTTTCTTCTGCTCTCATTAGGTTACCGGCCAATCTATACACAGCAGGAAAGGTGATATTGTACAGAAGAATATCAGAGCAAACACTGCTAAATGAAACTGTAGAATCAAACCCCAAAACCTTCCCATCTCTTAGAAGTCTTCGCATCACCATATTTTACCTATCTGCTCCTTCTTCCTGTTGCTGGACTATAGCTGTTTTGCTCAACTTTCTCTCTCAAGGAAAGCAGCAAATCTTTCATTCTCTGATGCTTCTGTTCATTGTTTCCTGTTTCAAATTCATGTTTACTTCCTTTTGAGAAATCAGCAGATGCTGAACATACTTATTTATTTACTATTATATATTTATGTCTTCTGGTACCTAGTAAACAATACAAGTTTCTAAGGTCAACATGTCCTTTTCCTTATTTTACCTACTGCACCTGAACTAACATTTAAGCGGGAGATGTTTAATGATGTTTATTGAATTGTGACCCATGCCATGATTCACCAAACAATATGAAAACTCCAACTCCAGACACTGCATATCTATTTACAATGCAGAGCATGTTTTACATGATCTGTAGTTAACACAATTCCACTTATTACTCAGTCCCAACACATATAAAGGAAGATGATATAATTCATACAACCTAGATTTCAACATTAGGAAAAAATAGATTTAAATTTTGGCTCCACTAATTAAAACTCCAAGCATCTGAGATGACCTTTGTTGGTCATCAAAGTGGTGTTTACGTATGAGAGGAGATTGGGTGGTGGTTAGAAATAGAAGGTATGAAACAGGCTTGAGGAATGTGATGATGTTTGTAATGCTTTATTCCCTGATCTGGGCAGTGATTACACAAATGCGTTCCTTCATAATTTGTTGGTTTCTACATTTTTGATAAAGCAGACCCATATTTTCTCTCAAATTACCACTGATATAAAAAAGTGAACTGTTGGGTCCACAGCTCTGAAAAATGTTTCATTCTTAAAACACATCACCAAATTTTCTTTCAGAGAAGTATTGTTGTTTTCACTCCTATCATTTGTTTACTCATTCACTAACCAAATGCTTATTGTTAGTTTTAGTCTACACATGTATCAAGCCCTTAACATTTCAGAAATATCTCATTAAAATATATCTTTCTCAGATACTAGTCAAATTTATAACAAGTCTAACTTAAATGTCATAATTTTTTTTTAATTGGTGGTACTGGGGATTGAAATCATATGTGTTAGGCAAATACTTTACACTGAGCTACATTTCCATGCCCTAAATGGCATGATTTTTAACATTTTTGTTTTCCACCAATTTATTTTCTTCTAATTAGACATTCAAATTGTGTGTTCATTTTTATTCTTTTAAATAATTAATTCTTATATTCATTATCATCCTTAATTTTTCTTTTTATTAATAGGGACCCAAAGGGAGATTGTGAATCCATAAATCTGCCACTAAAATCTCTCTTTTTTCATTTGCTGTCTTACTCATTATGTAGCAAAATAATAGAAAGGATTATACTTTAAATATTGATGTAAATTTGATTGTACACATATATACTATTTCAATTTTTCTCCTTTATGTATTTATTTCTACCAAAATTTTGCAAATTTAACATGCATGCTGTTTGGAGTTTAAAGCTAAATAAAATTTAAAGCAGTTAACATAGGGTTTGGATACATGCAATATGTATTTTCTACATATCACTCTTTCTTACTCTCCTTTACTAGTCCTTCTTTCTTTGCTGTCTTACAATGCTATAAAGATTCTAGGATGTTTACAGAACACTGTTTCCATGTTCTTTACAAACATGAAGATATATCTTTATCCTAGAAGACAAATGTGGAAGACAAATAAGAGAATGATGACCAGATAACTTCAGGGGTTGCGTAGCACAAGGAACAGTACTGCAACCCTCTTAGAGGCAGTAAATGAAGATTTTAAAATTGCAGATTTACGACAGAAACGATCGCTTTAATGGTTAAAAATATTTATTGCCTATGTAATATGGGTCACTCTCTCTGCTAAGCACTTTATGTGCCTCATTTCATTTCATTTTCCCAGAACATATACACTGTAGTTTTAAATGTTATCCTCATTTTACACAAAAGGAAACAAAGCTTTAGAAAGACTGTGTAATTTTTTCCAAAGACAACCGCATAGTAAAAATTGGAACTGAAATTCAACCTTAGAAATCTGCTCCCAGGGACTTGTAAAAATGATTGTGAAACTTTGAGTGGTCATGTCAGGCTCATATGTGGACAGCTGCCCCAAAGTACCTCACACTCGCCTCATGTTACCAGATAACTATTGTTCATCTTAACACAGTTTAATAAACAGTATTCCAAAAGGAAACGTAACACTCTGAGAGTATATAGAGGTTTTCTGACATATTCTTGTAACCAGAGAACTGTAGGAAACTGAGGCAGGAGGCTCACAAGCTGAAGCCCAGTCTGGCCAACTCAGCAATTTAGTGAAATCCTATCTCAACTTAAGAAATAAAAAGGGATGGGATGTAGCTCAGTGTGAAGATTTTGTGTTTGAGCTCCACTACTGAAAAACAAATGAACAAACAAACAGCAAAAACTGAATTCCTTACTGCTCTAAAAATGCTTGAAATACAATCCAAAAACCTCTACTTTATAAACTAAAGACAAAATTGAAACAAAGTTTAGTAAGCCTTTCTCTCTGTTATTTTTTTCAGAATTTTATTTACATATTTTATCAAAATTGGGATCACATTCTCCAATAATCAAATCTTCTATGTCTTTGCCATTCCCACATTATTTTTTTAGCCTCAAATATTCTTCCTTCTAAACTTCACAGCTCAAAACTATTACTTTCTTGGGTATCAGTTTAAAATGTTGTTTTGCCTACACATAAATTCAGATCTTCTGTTTGTTAAACTGTTTCGTATTATTTCCAATATTTTTCATCTGTGGAATTTTTATGAGATATATATTTAAGTGTAGATTGTAGTTTAGTTTTGTTTTGTTTTTTGTGGTACCGGGGATCGAACTCAGGATCTTGCACTCGTGAGTCAGGCGCAGTGCCACTAAGCTAAAAATCCGGCTCTAAGTATAAATTTTGAATATTAACTACTGTATCCCTCA
Organism: Fukomys damarensis; assembly: GCF_012274545.1. Lineage (NCBI taxonomy): Eukaryota > Metazoa > Chordata > Mammalia > Rodentia > Bathyergidae > Fukomys > Fukomys damarensis. The sequence goes on from NW_022900949.1 coordinate 57,250,479, forward strand.
ATGAGCATTTCCATAGTATGTCAAAGTGATTCATGTTAGAAAAGTAATCGTACATCCCTATCCATTCAAAAGGACTACCTTTTAATTTTTAATTTTTTAGATTTTTTTATTAGTACATGTTTGGAGTATGTAGCACATCTTCCTACTTTTTACATACCTTCACCTCTTGTTCCCTCCCTTCACCTCCTGGTTCTCTTTCCATTTGTAAAAGATCTATTTTCCTGTTTCCTATTATCTGTATTTCACTTTATAATTCATTTATACTTTGAATTGTTCTTATAAGAGAAATGCCATACTTAAGTTTCCATGTCCAATTTACCTAACATCTCAAGATGCATCCATTTTTCCACAGATGTCTCAAATTTACCCTTCTGTATAGCAAAGCATTATTCCATTGTGTATACATACCATATTTTCTTTAGTCATCTATTGATGGACATAAGGGACATGTCCACTACTTATTTACTTTGAACTGTTTTGTTATAAACACGAGTATGCAAAGCATCACTGTCATATAATGTCTTTAACTCTTTTAGGAATACATCTGAAGGGTTTTTAGTTTTTTTTTTTTTTTGAGGAATCTCCATACTGATTTCCATAATGGTTACACCCGCTGAAATTACTGCCAACAATGTAGAAGGAGTTCTTTTTTCCTTGAAGTCTCACCAACATTTGATATTTAATTTCTTTTTTTTTAATTAAATTTATTGGTACATTTACTATATAAAATACAATGACGTTCATCATTGGAATTTTTCACCTTTACATAATCCATCTTGGTTCTTATTTTTCCCGATTCCTCTGCCCTCCTTTCAACCCCATCACTGCCCCCTACGAAGACTTTGTTTCCATTTTTTCATATTACTTCCATCCCCCCCTTTTTTTTTTGGTACCAGGCAATCAAACTTGGGAACCTTTCACTTGTGAGACAGAACCACTGAGCTAAATCCCCAGCTCCAATTTCATTCCCTTATTGCCTTTCCACTACCCTGCCCATATCCCCTTCTCCTTTGCCCCTTGATGTTTGATTTCTTGATGATGACCATTCTTTCTGGAATAGAGTAGAATATCAGAATCTTAATATGCATTTATTAAATGACTAGAAATGTTGAACATTTTTTCATGCATTTATAAATCATTCATACTTCTACTGAGTAGTTTCTATTCATTTCAGTTGCCCATATTTTGATTGTCTTTTATCCATTCAAAATATTTTATATTTATATTTAGATGTTAGACATTGTTTTAAATTCATGGATGGGAGATTTTTCCTGAAGAAAAATCAAATTGTGGAACATTTGATAATTATTTGTTGAACTAGTGATAGACGATGAGCAAAATTTAATTATTTTAATTATGTATTATTTAGATTTTAATTAAAAAGGGAGGGCAGGGACAAGGGGAAAAATGAGAACCAAGGCCTGTCATGTAAAGGTACAAGATCCTAGTAATGAAGGTAACTGTACTGTGTACCTATAATGTACCAATAAACTCAATTAAAAAATTCAAAAATATGTTTTAAAATTAATAATTTAATTGTCCAGATTATATTTGTAAATTATTTTCTATCTTTTGAATTATGCATAATGTTAGTGATATACCTGTATCATAAAATATTAATTCCTTATATATTTTTTTTCTTTTTATTGAGTTTATTGGTACATTCTAGGTACAGGTTACAGTTACCTTCATTAGTGGGATATTGTACCTTTACACGACAGGTCTTGGTTCTCATTTTTTCCCCTTGTCCCTACCTTCCCTTCACCCCCTCCTCCCCTCCCCATTTGCAAACACTTTAATTCTATTTTTTCATTTTCTCACATTTGTTTTCTTTTCCCTTATTCCCCTTCCCCTACCCTTCCCACTTTCCCTATACCTGTAGCCCTTTTCTTCCTATTTCACATTGTTAATTGTCCCATTTGGATCTTGAGTACTATTTTAGTTTTTCACACCAGAGAAACTATTCAGTATTTACACGTGTGACTTAATTATTTCACTTTAGAAGTATATCCTCAAAATGTATTCATTTTCCTATGAATGACTCTAATTTCTCATTCTTTCTGGATGAGTAGTTCCTTATATTTGAATGGATTCTTTTTGTTACATATGAATGCTGTAGGAATGAAAATGTCATGCTTTTCACCTCCAAAATAAATACTTAGAAATGGCTGCATGTAAAGTAAGATTTATGTTTTAAAATTTTCAAAAACTGAAACAGTAACAAAGGTGATAGACTAACTCTCAGGGATCAATACAATATTGAATGCAGTGATATTTATTCATAATTTGAAAATGTTTGGTCTTCTGCAAAACCAGTCTAAGTGCAGTGTGAATGTGCATGTGTGTGTGTATGTCTATTGCTGGGAACCAAATACAAGGCCTTATACATGCTAGGCAAACACTCTATTCTTGAGCTACATTCCTAGTCCTAATTTTATTTTTATTGGCCACTCCCCCTCCCTCTTTTTTGTGTATGTCCTACTTTAGTTGAACGTAAAGAAGCTATCCAAAGTCATTAAATTTAAAGCTAGGAAATGTAGTCATTAAATATACTTTGTTATTAATGATAAACTATTTATTCCATGACACATTAGGGCCATGCTTGTATTTTGAAAACTTTTCATATACCAAAATATTTGGAGCCCATCTATAAATCTTGAGCAGTCACCATTGATTTTTTTGTAATTATGATACTATTTTGCATATATGACACCTTTAAAGCAGAAGTGTGAGTAAAGTTATGAATTATTATAATTATCATAAATTAAATATTGCTATCTACAACATCATGTTTCATCAACTCATGATACATTAGAAAACTAAAAATAAAATGCAGGAACATTTTTAAACATGCAAATGAAATTTATGATTAACTTTATTTCATTATTCAAGATTTGATAGTTTTAGAAAGTAAGTGATGCAGCAGAGAAAGCCAATTGATTCGTAAATTCCAAAATCCTTTTCCTCCTAGAAGCAAAATTGTAATACCACTTGGAATAACAATGAACCCTACCTAGTAAAAGCCTGGGTTACCATGGTTTCCTAGAATTTAGCTGAATCTATGTGACAATTTTTGTCATATTAAAAATAAGAAAAATATGATCTATGCCTGCCATTAATTTTCTTTCTATATATACTGCTTGTTTTGTGTTTAACCAATCATCTTTGATTGCAAATGCATGTTTTAAATGCTGGCAATTAAAAAAGGAGCCCCAAAACTATTACTGATTGTCTATATCTGGCCTTTTGTTTTGTGAGAAAGTATGTCTTTGTATTTCAGCAAAATTATTTGGTATATTTTATATGCACAAGCCTAACCCTAAATACAATATATTGATATATGTTGATATTTGTCCCAAGTATCCAGACTAAACAAATATATTGACAATGACTATACAATGTCTATGAAGGGTTTGAATTCCTCATCCCTAAGTACTAAAGTAGAGGTAAGATGGAACTGTTGCATAACCCTTCTGAGGAGATCTCAAGGAACTCAGTGATTTTCTTTCATTCTTGCCTTTCTAATGTTATCTCCCTTTCCTACTTATTTATTTTTATCAATATGTATTTGTAGCCCATAATGATTACTTTTATTGCGTGAAGTTTGTACATGTTCATAACACATTTTTATTATTTTTTAATCCTTTGCCTTCCTAATTCTCCCTGCTTCTTCCAACTCTTATCCCTTTTTCATTTGCAAAAGTTCTATTTACGTTTTTTACTACTACATGTGTGTAGTACATAACTTTTACATTCCTTGTGCGGAGTTGTTACATGCGCACAATACATCTCAATTCCTTTGTTCATCTCCTCTCCTCCCCTCCCTCCCGTCTCCACCTCTCTTGATGCCCTTCCTTTCCTTTTTTATATGCTTTCTTCTCCATAGCTACTTCCTGCTTATCTATTAATGTGTAATAAATTGTCACAAAGTTAGTGGCTTAGAAAAACATGTTTATTATCTCAGTCTTTGTTTTGTTTTGCTTTTTACATTACAAGTTTGGTCTTTGATGGGTACTCTACTTTTGGATCTCCGCTGAAAGCAGAAGCAGCTAAATTGCCAGTTATAGCTCAGTCTCATCCCACATGTCAGATTGGGGGAGAATGTTTTTGAATTCCTAAGATTGGCATTGAAGACTTTGGAAGTGAGGCGTCAGTTCTGGTTGTCTGTCAGCCAGATGTGAATGTGAGTGCTAGGAGGTGGGGACAAGTGGAGGCCATCAGAGTCTAATGCCGCAATCCTGTGAAGTACTTTCAAATATATTTCCTTATTCATGACCTGTACCCACCTAACTTTAGTACTCAGTGCCCTAAGGCCTTTTGCAGAAACATTTTTACCCACCAATTTCTTTCATTTATTTCTCAAGGAAAAACTCACCTGTTCGTGAAGTCATTGGCAAATATATAATATATTTTCCAATACGTTCAACCAGCCCACCATGAATATTAAGTTATTCTGGTCTTCATGTTTATCTTTGTTGTATAAAATTAAATGAACTCAAGGTAAAAAATTCCCCTTAAATTGGTCATATGCATTTTAAAATAAAATGTGTGTGCATATAGTGTGCTGTGTAGAAGATATCCATACACATATTTTCTTCTATATGTATTGGTACATTTTAGTTATAAATACAGTTGCATTCATCATTGGGATCTTGTACATTTACATGATTTATCTTGGTTCTTATTTTTTCCCCATTCCCAGCCCTCCCTTCACCTCTGTTTACAAAGACATATTTCCATGTTATTCCTTTTGCATTTTTTTCTTTTTTTCCTTTCTCTTACTCCTCCACTTCCTCTACTCTTTTAAACCTTATCTTCCTGTTATACAATATTAATTATATATTTTGATCCTTATTTACACTTTTAGTTTTCACACCAGGGACACATGTGTGTCTTATTAATTTCATTTGAGAGTACGGCCTCAATGTTCATCCACTGAGCCATAAATATCTCTAGTTTCTTGTTCTTTATGTCTGAGTAGTACTACATTTTATAAAAAACAACGTCTTTATCCATTCTCCAGTTAATGGAAAATTGGGCTGTTTCCAAGTTTTAGCTATTACAAACTGTGCTGCTATAAACATGGGTGAGCATATATCACTGTAGTATGATTCTGTTGTTCTCCAGTGGTGTTAAATACAAATCGAATTCAAGAAAACATATACCGTGCTATGAGGTGAAATTTTTATTTTGAAGTTAATAATGAAAGTGAAATAGAAGCATGATTTTCCTAGATGAGCATTAAACTTCTAAAAAGTTTTCTAGCATGGCTTCCAGCTTTTATTTCTAGCCGTTCGATATCCTTTGACATATTTTAGATTTGTGAAACTCAATTTCCATTGCCTCATTTAGAAAATTGGTGATAACTAGAAAAAAGAGGATTAGGGATGAATAAAAATTGGCAGTATAAAAATAGATAATTTTGCAAATGCAGCTTTGGAGAGATAAGAAAAGTTGAGCTGAATACAGGAATTTGTAGATCGCACCCCTTTGTATTACAGAGCTATCTGGTCTGTGTGTGAAGGAACTGGTCACATAATAGAACTTACTACTAAAATCTGTTAGAAAATTTTTGAAACATTTTAGTTGTTGTTTTAAGTGACGTATTGCATGGCTTTTTCCAGTTTTCAAATGAATATCAGTAATTTTATAAAAACCAGAATCTGATTAAATATGCTTTTCAATTCAGTTTCTCTATATTGTGAAGTCACACTAACATTTTAGTCTTTCAAAATCCATTCAGCATTGTGAGATTATTCTTATATTTCCAATCTTCACCTGTTATCTTGTTTTAAAATGATATACTCTAGAAAAATTCCTTTATGAATTTATTTATAGGAAGAGCAGTATATTGGTAACAAAAAATATCAGCACACTCAAGAGATGTAATTATTTTAATAAAGAATATGGAAGCTTTCCAATATGTTTATTTTATATTAATGAATATGTAACATATACATGAGTAGGAATTCATAATATTATTACAGAACTGTGGAAAAGATGTTTTAAGTATAAAGCACCTGGTGGTGAGTCATACGTGTAATCCAAGCATTCTGGAAGGCTACAGAAAGAGAACTGCAATTCAAAGTAAGCTAGGGCAGCATAGCCACTTAGAAAGGTTTAGCCTCAAAATGTAAAATAAAAATGGCTGATCATGAAGCTCAATGTTAAATCCTGTATCCAAGCCCCAGTGCTCCCTCCCCCAAAAATTAACATCTGTTGCCCGAAGTGATGAAGTACCACCTGATAATAAATGTGTGAAAATATTCTTTTTGTTACTTGGAAATCCACAGAAGAAGAAAGAGAAGTTCGCTTTTATTTAACTGATTTTTAAAAAATGTTGGGAAAAATAAACCATATATAATGAAATAATTAAGATGATTATTTTCTTTAGGCACTTATTACACATGACAATTGCACCAAATTTATAAGCAAGAGTCATAGTTACGTCTCTGATTTTCTTCTTGCTGGCTAAGATGAAGTAGCAAATCTTTCAACATCTCCAAGTCATAATTTCTTTTTGAGCATAATTTCTTTTAGAGATCCTAATAACAATATAGATATTAAGGATTTTAAATTTGTACATCTGGAAACACATCATAAATTGCTGGAAATTTTCACTCATTGTTAAACTGCCTATGAAAATACTTTGTCAAATGTGAAACACTATTCAGCCACAAAATATTTTTTATTGAAATTCAGCATGCAGTTCTATAACAATGTTATTAAAGTAGAAATTGGAAGTTTATTCAGCAAACGATAGTCCATGTAAGCACATATTTGTTCAGGAGTTTTAAAATATAAGTAATTCTCAGATATTCCCATCTACTATTGAATACCTATGCTAATTGTGATACTGTACGCATTACTGATCTAGATGAGGTTTATAGCAAGGAAACTACTCAGAATTTGGTAAGCTAAAAAACATGGCCCAATTCTGATACCACTCAGGTCTTTCAAACACAAAAGGTATATGCTCCAAAAATATGTTTGTTCTTTGGGCAATTATTTCTCCTCTTTGAAGATTATTAGCTTGTTTCCATCTTGTTGTTATGCTATTTGTTCTGGTAAGCATATTTCTTGATGACTTTCTTTAAGTTTCTTCTGAAAATGCTTGAAGTTTCTGCTTCAGAAAACTTTAAGGTTTCACATTGAAATAATTTATTTCACTTAGTCTAACTACCAGTAGAAGAGTGTTTAAACTTAATTCCATATAGAAGTGGTCAGGTGGAGAGTTATTATGCAAGATATATAGCAAGATAAATATTAATAAATGCATTTCATTTATTTGTGAATAATGTGGTCAATTTAAGATATAATTTCTCCCAATGTATTAGTTTATTTTTTCTAATTTAAAATTGATTTCTATTACTTGTATAGATAGCTTGAGTGTAGAATATTTGAGTGAAAGAGCTTGGAATTAAAAATTTATATAGACAATAACTATGGAAAACTACTTTAAGTATATGTTTTGCAATAAAAAGTGGGATATATATTTGGAGTGTTCACTGAAATTCTCTTTACTGAAATTTTTAGATTGATACCCATTCATTGTATCAAATTATCTCATGTCAAGGAAATGAATGATATTTAGATCTGTAAATCTCCAGGATATCTTCACAAATTTTCTTCTGAAATTTGACTTCTCATAAACAGTTAATTTTATTGAAGACTCTTCCCTAACAAAACATTTTATTCCATTAACATTCATGGCATCAAGCTTTTCCTCATTTTTCTCTGCTTCTTAATTTGTGCCATCGGAATCTAAAGAGACATTATTGTTGGTCTAGACAAAAAAATGGAGTTTTCTGGAACTCTCTACTCGCTTTGTTGCCTCTCCTGGGTAATTTCATCCTTCTCCTTTTTATTATTTATCATTTGTATAAAAATGACTCATCAATGTACAGGGCCAGACCACATCTGTCCTCTGAGACCTGTACCTAAAATCTAACTGCTTACTCAAAATTCCCATTGCTTTCAATGTTACAGTCTCTGGGGAAGATACCCAGCAGGGGAAGAGCTGGGTCTAATGGTGCCTCCAATCCTAGTTCTTTGAGGTATCTCCATACTGATTTCCACAGTGGTTGCAGCAGTTCACACTCCCACCAGAAGTGGAGCAGGGTTCCTCTTTCCCCACAGCCCCAATAGCATCTGTTATTGGTTGATTTCATGATAGCAGCCATTCTTTCTGGGTTGAGGTGAAATCTCAGTGTTGGTTCCATTTGCATCTCTCAAATAACCAGTGATGTTCAACTTTTTAAAATAAATTTATGTGCTATTTCTACTTCTTTGTCTGAGAATTGCCTGTACCTTTCAGATGCTCATTTTTGGATTGGGTTTTTTAATTTGGGAAGTCTGATTTTATTACGTTCTTCATAGATTCTAGATGGTAGACCTTTGTCTGAGGAACAGCTGATGAAAAGTTTTTCCCACATTGTGGGTTGTCTCTTCACACTATTGGTTGTTTCTCTTGCTGTTCAGAAGCTTTTTAATAATAAGAGATCCCACCTGTTAATTGTTGTTCTAGTTCATGGACAACTGAGGTTTTGTTCATAAACTCTTTTCCTACACCAATGTCTTCAAGAGTTCTACCTAACCTCTCTTCCAGCCTGGTTTGTGTTCTGGTTTTAATGTTTAGATCTTTAATCCATTTTGATTTTAGTTTAGTGCATGGGTAAGAGATATAGGTCTAGTTTTAATCTTTGGCAAAAACCCAGTTTTTCCAGCACCATTTATTAAAGAGGCTGTCTTTCCTCCAGTGAGGGTGTTTGGCTCCTTTGCCAAAGATGAGGTGGCTGAGGAGCTCTTTCTGCATTTTCTAATCTGTTCCACTCGTCTTCAGGTCTGTTTCTTTGCCAATACCATGATATTCTTATCATAGTATAGTTTCAAGTTGGGATTGTGATACCCACTAGCTTGTCTTTATTGCCTAGAATTACTTTGGCTGTTCTAGGTCTCTTCTTGTCCCAAATGATTTTTTTGGATTGTTTTCTCAAGGTCTGTGAAGTATACTGCTGAAATTTCAATTGGGATTTCATTGGATCTAATAGCAGTTTTGGAAGTACGGCCATTTGATCCAGCTATCCCCCGGCTGGGTATCTTCTCCAAAGAATTAAAAGCATTAAACCATAGCAATAAAGGTGCACCCATGTTCATAGTAACACAATTCATGATAATTAAAACATGGAAGCAACCCAATTGTCCATCAGCAAGGGACTGGATGAAGACAATGTGTTTTTTAAAAATATAAAATGGAGTATTACTCAGCCATAAAGAATGAGAAGCTACAGACATTTGTGGCTAAATGGATGCACATTGAGGCAATACTCAAGTGAAACAAATAAAACACATTTGTGTAAATACTGAATAGTTTCTCTAGTGTAAGAAACTGAAAATATAAATAATGACTAAAAAGTATAATAGATAGTGTGAATTAGGAAGAAAAGGTGCAAAGGGGAAGGGGCAGTGGGACAGGTAGAGGAAAAACAGATGTGAATTGAATTAACACGAGAAAAAGAAAATATAGCAACAAAGGCTTTGTAGATAGGGAGGGGTAGAGGGATTGATGGAAGGGCCGGGGAACAGGTAAAAAATGAGAACCAAGATGAATTATGTAAAGGTGCAAATTTCCAATGATGAATGTCATTAAATTGTATACCTTTAATATACCAAAAATTAATTAATTAAAAAGCAAATGTTACCATCTCATCGCAAATGTAATATTCCTGAAAATAAACCCTAATCTTACAAATATTCTTTTATAAAAAACCATGAAAATAACCATAGATTATTCCTTGTTTCCAGTTGTAACGTATCCAAGATTGATAAGTTACATCCCCTTCTATCTGGGTGAATAAACAAAGTTCAGGAATTAAGATATTGGCTTCTCTCTCTTCACATAGTTACTACATCTTCAAGTTCTAAAAATCTGTGTATTCAATATATTTCCATTTTTCTACTTCTCTTCCATTATTTGCCTACTTCAAGTTATTCTTTTCTCCCATCTTGACTGTTACAATATCCTTTGTTCAGGTCTCCTAATGTCTACTAAGGATCTTTTGTAAATTGTTCTTCAGGTTGTAAGTTGTAGACTAGTTTCAGTAAAATACATATCTGATAGTGTCACTCCTCTACATCGAAATTTAAAAATTTTTAAATGCCTTTCTACTATTCTTAGAGAAATATCCAAATTTTTAGAGTTGTAGAACCATTGCCTAGCTTCTAGTCTCCTTTTGTTTCATCTTTTCTTACTGTATCACTGCTCTCTGGCTTACAGTGTTTCTTCCATCTACTTGCTAAACTTAGCCTTGAGCAATGTTCTCTTGCCTTGTTTATTTTTTACTCATTTCTTCAACACCACTCAAATGTCTTTCTTGTAGGAGTTTTTATTCTGCTATCTTCTTTAATTATGTTCTTTAGTTAAAACTATCACATGCTATTTTCCTCTCCTTCATAATCCTCTCCACAGTAGATTTTTATAATTGCATGCTTTCTAGTGTAATTATTTGGATAATATTTGTCTCTGTCCTGAGATCCTTGAGCAGAGCAGCCTTTGTAGTTCTGACTCACTTTCCATGATTGGAGCATAAATAAAGTTTTTTTTTTTTCATATTGATGCTAACAATAAAGAGCTTTACAGTGTGGAAGCCTTATGATAATAGCTTTATTTTATGTTTGTTCATCTGCTTTTGCCCACATTCATTTTTAAAAATTTACATCAAGTTGATTCAGGACTTATCTTGTGATGTATTTTTATAATAACTATAGTGCTCTATTTTATGGCACTTCTTTGCAGAATCATTCAAGTACCTCAAATAAATATAATTTATGTGTAATTTTCACTCTATCTTCATTGTATCTTTCTTTAAAAAAATGCATCGCAGGGCCAGGGATTCAGCTCAGTGGTGCCACTGCCCGCTTTGCAAGCACAAGATCCCAAGTTCGATCCTCAGTACAAAAAAAAAAAAAAAAAAAAA
>NW_022900949.1:57261536-57340420 GCF_012274545.1 Fukomys damarensis
AAAAAAAAAAAAAAAAAAAAAAAAAAAAAGCTTAGCAAAGTAAAAGTATTTTGGCTTGTATTACATTTAAATTTAAACGAAATATTTGCCTTGTCCTTTAGTCTATAAGAGCATAAAATCAATATAATTATTAGCTCAAATAAAATCAAATATTCATTCCAATTTCTATCACTTGCTCTGACCTGTATCTTCAATTTCATGACATCTCTTTAACTTGCTCTTATTCTGTATATTTATAAGGAATTCTTATCATTTTCTAGAATTATCACAAGTTCACTGTTGAACAAGACAGAATATAAAATATGACATATAATGGGAGCATGATTACCTTATTTTTTGTGTGTCTGCCCATACATCCTGAGGTTATAGGAGATTAGCAAGATAAAAATCACAACTATACTTGAGTGTGCCCAGCAGGATCCAATGACATCAGAATTGACCTAGTTATTGACAGCATGGTGTGGCACCCTTGAAAGGGGCTGATTCCTGAAATGCATCCATCTGCTGGAATGGGCAACCATTAAGAAAGTTGATATTGTGCTGCCTGATAAAGACCCAGCACATTTGTAACAGAAAGAGCTTAGGGATGAATTAAAAAAGTGAAATAGCATTTTGTTCATATGACAAAGAAGAAAGGAAATTTAAAGACAGAAAATACAGAGAAATCATTATCCACCAAAGAGCAGGTACTTAAAGTAATCAAAAAAAATGAAGAGAAGGAAACATTTCTATATAATGCATTCTTTTTGCTCAATGGAAAAATTAACATCCCTCGATGGGAAGGAATGAATAGAATAAATTTAAAGCAGATTCACCTCCAGACATATGTGGAAGCAAATTTTAAAGATACACTCCTCACTCCTTTCACTAATTCTTTACAGTCGATAAATATAGTAAAATCTTGGATTGCAAGTAACTTGCTCTGAGTGTTCCATAAGAAAAGCAAACATTTGTAATAAACTTTAACTTGATAAATGAGCAACGTCTCGCATTACAAGTAGTATGCGGTGCCCAACGTCACTCAGCTACAACTGAACCAATAGTCTCCCTGCCTCCTTCTCCTGTCTCCCCCCACTCAGAAATTGAGTGATCGTCTCCTAACAGCAAGATGCTATAGAGGAGATCTCATCTGCAGAGGAGGAAGAAAAACTGGTAGCAGAATCTCTCACTTCAAATGAAGTTGGAGGGTAAAATGTGAGAAACAGGAAACAGTGCAAAATTTTGTAGAAAAGTATCACTTGAATAATGCTATACAATCAATTTATTTAATTAATGACAAAGCAATATCACATTTCTGTAAAATTCCAAAAGGAAGCAAAAGCAAGTGTCATTGCATTGGTTCCTTGTTAAACTTGCATGAATTAAAAAGATTCCATAGAGCCCATAGGTGGTGGTGATTTCCTTATAGTGAAAATCATCCTACACAATTAACTTTCTCTTTCTCTCACATCAGTCACAGAAGTTTTCAAAGGTAAATGCAGGCTGATTTGTTTATTTTATTTTACCTTTTATAGATTGTATTATTTAGTATTATATTTCCATATTATAATTATTTTGATATGAACATTTTGAGTTGTGGAATAAATCACCTGAGTTTCCATTGTTTCTTATGAGGAGATTCAGTTTGATATACAAGTACTTTGGGTTACAGGTATGTTTTAAAAATAAAGCATACTTACACACCAAGGTTTTACTCTGTCAAATGGAACTGGAATAATTGTAAATGTATTGATGGAAGTCATTGAGACTACACAACTGGGAGTGGGTATATCTTTCTTAAGAAACACAACAATCAAAACATTTTTGAAAACTTTCAATTTCATTGTATACATTTCTAAAAATTGAAGAAATTAAATATTTTATAACTACAAGTTTAGGGCAAATGAAAGTATGTGAGAAGACAATTGTATTACATATGACAAAAAATGACTAAAATTTGAATAACTAAATATTCCAATAGATTTTAAAAATAAGATAAATTATTAAATAGAAAATTGGTTACAAACAATTATGTAAAATGTAACATTATAAAAAATTGTTATTGGGCAATGTATAGTTTTCAGCCACAATAGTAATAAGAAAATAAAAAAAGTAAACATCAAGGAAATATCAAGAAATAATCCTGAAAATATTAACAAAATATATATGTGACTGAGGTTGAAACAAATGATTTAATAGATTTTCAATTAGGTTTATAAATTGATAAAGATATTAAAAGGTATTTCACATAAATAAACACATAATTTAATTAACTATCTATTAGACTGTTGAGAATACCCAGCATAGAGGAATAGTTACGTTAAGCATGGTGTATAACAGTATGAAATACTAAGCAGCAACAAAAAGAAAAAGATCTATATTTACTTACATCAAGTGTTCTGAGTTATTAAATACTTGAAAATCAAAGGCAGATTAAAATTTACAGTATTGCATATTTAGTGTAAAATACTCTAGCATATAAAATCTGTATTTTATATGTGTACACTTAGGCATGTAACATTTTTAAAATTGAGGTAGTATATATGTAAAATTATATTAATTATTATATCTGGAGAAGGGTCTAAATTTAAATAGAAGTCAAAAAGAAAATTTACAATATATCATTTTAATATTAGAATAAATTAATAAATATTAATATTATATAAGTACAATAAAAAGAAATAAATGACCAAAGAATTAAAAGTAATATTTAGGAAATGAATCATCAGTAGGGCTCAAATTTGAGGAGAAAAATATATGTCCCTAATCATGGCAGCTAAGAATAGAAGTCACTGATGTTACAAAACATAAAATATTCTATTTAGTCTTAAAAAAGGAGGGTCTGTATAGTGTCAGTAAAAAAAAACATTAGCTTAAAATTATACTTATGTGCTATTTCAGGCACCATTATTTTTCAACACGTGTCTTCAGTTTTGTTTCACTGTGCTTGACATCAGTTATTGCTGTCATAATTTTATAGGTGGTACTGAATAACAAAGGATTTTTTTATGCTATTGTGAAGGGAGTTGTTTATCCAGTTCCTTTTTCAGTGAGTCTGCTGTTCATGTATAGGAAAGCTATTGATGTTTGCATATTGATCTTTTATCCAGCCATTCTACTAAATTTTTTTATTAAATCTACAAGACTTTTGGTGGAGTTTTTGGGGTCTTCTATATAGAATATCATGTTATCTGCAAATAATGACAATTTCACTTCATTTTCTATCTTTATTCCTTTCATTTCTTTCTCCTGTCTAATTGCTATGGCTAATATTTCCAAAGCTATATTGAACAGGAATGGTGAAAGTGGACTTCCTTGTCTTGTTTGTGATTTTACAGTGAAGGATTTCAGTTTTTGACCATTTTGTATGATACTGGATGTTGGCTATTTTTTTTTTTTTTTTTGGTACCAGGAATTGAACTCGGGTCCTTGCGCTTGCAAGGTAGGCCACCCAACTGCTGATGTAAATCCCCAGCCCTGGCTTTGGCTTTTTATAGAAGGCTTCTATTATGTTGAGGTAGAGACCATCTATTTCAATTTTTGTAGGGTTTTTATCATGAATGGATGTTGGATTTTGTTGAATGCTTTTTCGGTGTCTACTGAGGTGATCATATGAAAAAATTGCAGTAATGCTTATATCTCAAAGAAATTTAATATTGCAATAAACTCCATAACTCAAAATAAAGGTAGATAATGATATTAGAGAATACATTTAGCAGAAAATCAGCAATACATACGTACACACAAAAAAGGTATTGACAACAATCAGATTTCAGATGTAGAAAATTCTAATGCAGATTCAATATGGAACACTATGAGTTAGAAATAAGATTTTCTATGTATATTTAAGTGTTTTGACATTGATATATTAAACTTTCATACTCTATAACCATGTTTTGGTTGATCAACTCTTTGAAAGCTGAGATTTTTAGTTGTGCTCCCATCTCAAACAAGTCTTTATGAATAATTTGCAAGAACTGGGAACTAAAAATGCTCAGTGAGTTAAAGTTTCCGTACTTAACTATCTAGATTTAGAACATGATCAGTCCCTATATGAGCCATTTACATATGATAGTAGAAAGTATGGGAGGCAGCAGGAGTTGCTGTGATATTTATGGACGTAGGTTTTAGAAACTGAATGAAGAAGAAGCAAAATGTTGAAGGCTCTCTTCTATGCTATATACAATGTTCTCTGTTTTCTAAGGACTAGAAAGGGTAGTGTAAATAACTTTCAGTTGGAAGCTGCTTTTTTCAAAACACAGAGTTGTGGAAATAATGTCAGGTCCTATCAAGCTCATTAACAACCCGTGCAGGTAGTATTTAAAACTTTTCCCATTACCATCTTCATTTAATGCAATTTAATCAGGATTTAAGCTAAATAGCTTATGCTAGTTCAATTTTTATTCTATAAATGATGTACTGGCCTCAGCTTAAAGTTGTTGAATATTTTTTTGATTTTGAGATACCATATACTTTTAGGTAAACATTATTCTTCAAAGGGATTATTTTTTAGATCTTTGCAGTATAGAATTAATGTGCATATATGTAATTTCTAGTTTTGCAAGGTTATCCAGATATCTCTTAGTGGTTTGGGTTACAATTAGTCAATATAATAAATATACAGTACATATATATATATATATATATATATTATGAAAAAGATATAAAATTGGTCATTAATTCAGGGCCTATATTTTGTCACAAAAAAACGATACCCAAGATATGTCTTCTAAAATTCTACACACCACTTAACATAGTATAATTGACATAAATAAAATTTATATTTGAAACAAAAACATGAAATAAATTTTCACTCATTGAAGAACAATCCAAGTAAATAGTTCTGTATAAACCTTTTAAACACGCATGGATGTATTGCATTTTGTCTTCAAAAGAAATGTAGGAAATTAATCTTTGAATTGATTTCTTTTTGAAAGTTGAGTTAAATTAAGTCTAGTCTAAACTTCAGCTGTGCTGTGGGTGAAAAGGAAAAGCTGCTATCTAAAATGAGGTCAAGTTCGTAGCTAGTCCAAAGGCAACTATTCTTGAGAATTTCAGAGTTTTTCCCATACTTGCAGATGATAGTGGTAGAATTGCTAACTGGTCTACACAGCTGTCCTATCTATCAGATGAATTGACTTAGCACATTACTACAGCATGTCTAAAAGCTAGCCCAAGACTTGGCATGAAATTTATTCAATATTTTATCTTCATTCATCTTATTATTTGTTCATCAGCACAATGTATTATATTTAGATAGCTATGGCATGTAAAAAGATGATTCTGGAGCATAGTAAGACCATATGGTTCATGATGACATGACTTTGTGTTACAGACCACATTTTCTAACAATCAGGGGAACTTCAAAATGGCATATGCTGTCTTTGGTTATAATTGTGGATTCTGAGTGGTGAATTTGGAAGACACGAAGTGACCAAATCATTCATTTTATAAAAACTAAATATGGCTCCTTATAAATTGTTCTCCAAGGGTAATGGATCAGAATTCAGCAGTAGCTTATGTACTTGTGCCACAAATATCCACAATGTCTGCTTGTCAAGGATGAATGTATGTCCAGTGTATGATAATGGTTCCTGCTGTTCTAAAAGACTTATGATACTCGGTGGGAAAAAATAAGTCTCCTATGAATACTTCTGATGAAAACCTATTAGTCAATTTGCCAATGAATTAATAATTCACCTTTAAGACCTACTCTTTCCCTAATTTTTACCCTGTAAGACCTATTCTTTGCTTAATTTTTTGAAAAATAGACTCTTAGCTTAGCTTAGCCCTAGGTCTTAAGGTTACCTAGGTCTCAATATACTTCAACTTTCTTTTACATTTGACTTCTATTAGGTCTCTACTTATTAAAACTACCCTCACTTGTTGACCAAGGCATAACAACATCTTGTTCATTTCCTCTTGTATTGATTGCTTTGTTCTACCTACTTACCTGACTTCTTTCTCTTCTCCTAGAAATAGGAGCACCTAAGAATTTTTAAGATTCTATGTTATTATTTCTTCATGAATGATTTATTTCCTTATATCATCAGTGAATAAAATTAGTGAAATATATTATGTACAGTTAAAAATTGCCTCTCATGAATGTGATCACTATGTATATCAAAATTGTACCAATAAAATTAATTAAAAATTAAATTGCTCAAAAGAATTCAAACTGTTCCAACTCCCATACCCATTTGTAGTTTCTTTGTCTTATTGTCTCCAGAAATTGTGAGAAACTATCCTTTGACATGTTATTATTAAAATATCTGAATTTAGTTAAGTGCATATTTTTAGCATTATGTTTCTCACCCTTATTGACTACACTATATGAGATGCTGGGAATTAGGAAGCTTCATTTTCCTGTGATACGTATTTCAAAAGCTGTCTGCCTCTTATGGCCCAGGAAATGCTTCTCTCTGTTATTTTTATGTTCAGTTTTTGCTGTTCTCCCTAATTGTGATTATTTCTTTGTGTATCCAAATGAGCTTCACTGCAGTGGTTCTGATGACAAAGGGGAGAGAGACAAGAGGGAGAGAAAGAAGGTGTTGGGTGAAAGTAAAGGAAGTAGCAAAAAGTGAGATTGCACACGTTTGAGCTCGTGAAAACAAAACTATTTCCAGTTTATACACTGAATAAAAGCATGCTTCATTGTACATAATTTTAGCTTTCAGGAGGAGAGTTTGTCCAGACTGAATGCCACTTGAGAAAATTGTTTTCGCTATGCATAAATTTCTAAGCCTCTGACACTTCCCATGCAGCATTCCAAAGCATATCCTCTTCATTCCTACCTAGCAGCAAGGCTTTCTGTAAGCCAGGTATTTTATGTGCTTCTTGTCTATAAAGACACAAGGTAAGTTTACAATAACTATGTAGAATGGATGCCTGACAATAAATTAATAAAATTTATTTTCCTCCTTGCCTATCGCTGAAGACATCCCACATTTTACTGTTGACAAATATCATAGAACTGCATTTGAGCTCAGCATACTCTGTTGAAAGAGCACAAATAGAAAGAAATTCTGTGGTCTGTTCTACTCATTTGAGAGAAATCAGAAACATAATACTAATGGCCCTTGTTAAATAGAAATTGCTAGAGCAGCAGTTAATGACCTACTTTGCCTCCCATGGAGTTTCATATTACTGTATTATTTTACTTTTTATTTGCTAAAAAGAATGACATGTAAACTGTTCAAAGCAGTAAAGTTGATGATTATTTAGTTAGGAATTTTTAGACAAAATATTACCAGAATAATCTTTTGATAATAAATGCATCATATAGATGTGCAAATAAACACACACACACACACACACACCTTCCTATGATTGTGGCCTAAAATGTATGAAGAAAGTGTTTTCACATAAATCACAGTGAATTGTTTTTTGCACAAATTTCTTTGTTTAATTTCACTGGGCTTCATCTGCCCAGCTCTTTTTTTCCAGAGAAGATCTGCCAATACCGATTGTCACTGAACTGATACAAGTTCAATAATCACAACTTTGAGACTTCTATCTGTACCTAAGAGAATGTGAGCATCTTTTATGACAACACAAGAAGTCAGATTTCTTTGCATTCATTCACTCACAAAAAATGTTTACTTTGATTAAGTATCTGATTTTCAAGTAACATGTCAAATACAACCTGATTTATATAACTACTGAAATATTTCAGACTTTAATCTTATCCCAGCAGAGTGACCCTAGATTTAAAATAGCCCTAGTGTTTTGGTTTAGTTAACATTCACAAATTTGGAAAATATGGAAACCACACACTCTTTAGGCAGTTCAGTGTTAAAACGCATGAATTGTTACTTGAGCAGGAAAACATACTTGAGCAATATTTCATTTTTCTTTGACGAACATCATGTTTTTCTGAGGGAGGCTCTGTGGATGATCTTTTACGGTCTGTTCGGGAGACAGTGACTCTTGTATTTTCATCTTCAACATTTTTTGGCAGCAGCACCCATCCTCTGTATACAGCTCTATGTCACTTTGCAACTAATAGCAGTAATTTTTTCTTCAAAACAGATGCTAGCTGAGATTAACTTCTGAAATCCACATATGCAAGGTCAAAAAGCCTCTATAATTCATGAGAAAAAATGAATAGGACAAGCATAGTCTTCATAAACGACAATATTTAACAATATCTCTGTCATTGTGTCAAAACACTCAAAGATTGACTAAGGCCATGTTCTGATGTTGTAGGCAAACTAAGGTGCCCTGGCCCTTTCCTCTCATTTATCTGTCATTACGATGCCATTGTGGAGACATGTGCTGTGCTAGAGGACACGATGTTTGTTTAAAATCATATCTTGTCAGAAGCAGCAAGGGCACGGGTGCCTACAGAGGTGGTAGTTTCAGGATTTGGCTGCAGATACTAGGCAGGGAAAGCCTAAGAATCCAGGAAGAATGGGGTTTAAAGATAACAACCTATCAATTTGCTTTTCTTGCAAGGATTTGGCACTAGGTACCTGGGAAAATAACACATTTTCTAGGTTCTCCCAAACTGTGATTACAGTGTGTAAATTGGTCAAGTGTTTGATCTCTGGTCCCTGGGCCTCATTCTGTCACAGATCACAGAATCAGTGACCCTCTTATCTTGTCAGTGATGAATTATATCAACATTCCTAATACAGTGATGTACCCTAACAGAATTCAAATCTAGGCTTACTGAGTGAGGGTTTGGATCCAGTGTATGGGAGGGAGTGAGAGACACACTATTTTGATTTAATTTATTCTGGAAAAATGCCACTAACTCAATTAACAAAATCTTAATTGCCTCTTGCTTTTACATACCATGCTCCTTTGATTGCACAGATCATTTCTGCAGCAATGATAAAAAGATAAGGACTATACTAGACCTTTTGTAGCAGCTTCATGAACATGGAGGACACTGAGCTTATGCAGCTGCACCATCAGTGAGATTTGGCTCTGTCTTCCACTCTCAGAGGAGGGTTCGTGTCATTTTTCCTGACCACTGAATTGTATATATGACATCAAGCATACATTTGAGTGTACAAAATATATCAAATTAAAATTACTGAACAGACAAATTGAAGAACTTGCACCCTCAAGTGTTGCATCTTTCTTTGGAGGCACTTTAGTGGTGGTCCCAAGACAAGACGGGCTATGTCATGGCTGGAAACTAGTGGGAGGTAAAATCCTGCATGATGGATACGCTGGGGTGCACTTACATATTAACCCTGGAAATAAGACAACATGGGGCACATTAGGCATACTAAGGACCTGCCAGGGGGTATAAAGGATTTTAATTTGATATCTTTTATAAACTCAAATATATGCTTCACGTCACATATATAATGCAGGAGTCATGAAAAATGACACGGACCCTCCGTCTGAGCATGGAAGACAAAGCTTTCCCAACTACCACTGCTTTGTGAGCCAATATACTTACTTCAGCTTGAGAAGTTGGTTTTACATTTAATTTGTCTCGATTTTCTTCTAGCACAATTGAGAGTTGCAATTTGCAAGTTGAGGAGTTCCAGAAGCATCCCCATCAGCTGCAGACAGTGGGAGCACCTTAAAGATCCAATGACATCGTTAGCAACTTTTTATTCGGATTGCAGTACTGTGATCCTGGGTGAGATCACCGCTCTGGAATGCCTGCATCCTGTGTTATCTTTCTGGATCCATTGTATTCTACTGGCTCAACAGTGCTTCAGTAAGAAGGCGTCACTCAAGATAACACACTACCCTGACAGCCTCCATCTCTAGGTATAGTGAGGCAGGTGGGCACATGAAATGGATCCACTGGCCAGATTTAGCTCTGTGGAATGTATTTAATAAGACTGCTTAATTTGAACCAAAACAATGTTTTTAAAACAGGTTGGTTTGTTTTCTTCAGCCCCATGGTCTTGTTTGGTTATGAGTGAGTTCATGCATCCTCAGCATACCTTGACTAGAACCTGATAAGGACATGAAAGCTTTAGAGAAACCTCTGAAGAATATTCTGTGAAATGAACATGGGGTCATAGAAGTGACAGTCTCATAGTCTCACAGCCTCAGAGACTCACCTCAGAAGCAGTGGAGGAGATACACAGAACTACTCCAAATCCCTATAGAAAAGGCTAATCAATGTCTAGTATTATAATAATAAGAGTTCCACTGTCTTTTAAATAACAAAGCCATTATCCAAACTAATGGACAGTAAAAGGTTGATTGGAAAAAAGTCTGTCGAGTTCCTCAAAAAAAAGTTCCTCATTTAGAGGATCTCTAAGGGGGAAAATGATGCACACATACAGAAATTCTAAACAGTTTTTTTTTTTCTCATTGAGTTTATTGGTACAGTTTAGGTATACAGTACAGTTACATTCATCATCGGGATCTTGTACCTTTACATGACAGGTCTTGGTTCTCATTTTTCCCCCTTTTCTCTGCCCTCCCTTCAACCTCTCCTCCCCTCCCCATTTGCAAAACTTCATTTCCATTTTTTCATTTTCTTGTATTTTTTTCATTTCTCTTATTAGCTTTCCCCTACCCTTCCCACTTTCCCTACACCTTTAGCCCTTTTCTTCCTATTTCACATTGTCAATTATAGTTTTTCACATCAGAGAAACTATTAGGTATTTATACACGTGTGACTTATTTATTTCACTTAGGATTATATTCTCAATATATATCCATTTTCCTATGAATGAGTCTAATTTCTCATTCTTTAGGGCTGAGTAGCATTCCATTTTATAGAAAAACCACGTCTTCCTTATCCAATCTCCAACTGATGGGCAAATGGGCTGTTTCCAAGTTTTAGCTATTACAAACTGTGCTGCTATAAACATAGGTGTGTATATATCACTGTGATAGGATTCTTTTAATTTTTTTTGGAAAGATACACAGCAGAGGGATGGCTCGGTCAAATGGAACCTCTAGTCCCAGCTGTTTGAGGTATCTCCATATTGTTTTCCATAGTGGTTGCACCAGTCTGCACTCCCACCAACCATGGAGAAGGGTTCCTTTCTCCCCTAAGCCCCAAATGAGTCATTTCTTATTATTTTAAGTCATTCATTACAAACTTCTTATAAAGGCAGGATTTGCTGAGTGGTCACATGGAAAATTACCTAGGTTCCTTTGTAGAAGGAAGCAAGAAGAAGCAATTTTCAGAGATCACCATGAGAAGAAAGCTATGAGCAATGGATGGGTGGTCTTCAAAGTGTCTGTTAGAAGAATCTGCAGGCTAAGAAGAATTCAAGGCAAATATACAGAAGGACTATTTCTATAGTGCCCATAGAGCAGGGCCCTGAAGAAGGGGCAATTTAGAAGGAAATAATTTTCAGAGATTAAGATAATGAGTCTTTGTGCCAGCTATGTATATAAAAAAGCACATCTATAGTTTTTGTTATAAGGAAGACACCCATTAAAATATGATCTAAATAATAATGCATAAAAAACATTTTCTTTGGTAAGGACAGAGATCAAGAAATTTCAATCTTTAATATAAAACATATCCAAAAAGGACTATAATTTAATTAACTAATCCAAAACCATCAAGACACTTTTCTTTCTGAAGCCAGTTTAATACAAAAGCCAGTTTAATATCGATTTCAGTATTATTAATATAAAAGTAAGTGCATATTCATCCAAATGTCCTAGTGCATGTAACCTGCTGTAGAGATAAAGGAATATAAATTTGCTCCCGCAATATCTTTCCAGCTGAGAATAGCTCAAAATTTATAAAAGGCTAAAGGTGTAGGGAAAGGGGGAAGGGTGGGGGCAAGGAAATAAGGGAAAATAAAAAATATGAGAAAATGAAAGAATGGAAATAAAGAGTTTGTTAATGGGGAGGGGAGGAGGGGGTGAAGGGAGGGCAGGGACAAGGGGGAAAAATGAGAACAAAAACCTGTCATGTAAAGGTACAGGATCCCAGTAATGAATGTAACTGTATTGTAGACCTAGATTGTACCAATAAACTCAATAAAAAGGAAAAAAAATATATAAAGGGGCTCTTCTGACCCCGCCTAAGTTCTAGCCTGCTGTCTTGGCTAGCCTAAACCGGACTACGAGAAACTTTTCCAGAAATATGAAGTTCAAAAGAAAAATCTGCAATATCTACAGATTGTTAGAACAGAGTCGCATTCCCGGTAGTGCAGACAAAAATCGCTTCGTTTCCGCGGAGACTCTTCAGAGGTCATCTCCTAATTCTTGGTCATAGAATTCTTTCTTCCTTCTGGAAGATTTGCTGCTGTCCTTCTCAGAAATCTGTTTGAGTTCACAGGGAACATCATTGATCATCATAGCTTTCTACCAAATTAACTTCATCACAGCACGCAGTGCGCTGTTTAATCTGACGGAAGACGTTAACCGCATATTTTGTTTACTAAGCGAATCCTAACAGTTTAAGTGGAAAAATACGCCCATGCTTATCTACTTACTTTTAGCATTTCTTTTAAAAAAGATTAATCTCCCATTTGTTTTCTAGATCCCTTCACTTCCTGGTTCATTATTAAACAAATTAGACTCATTTGTCTAATATTTATCATCTTTATACTTTCTAGTACGTGCTAAATATGTTCTATATTTAGGCTCTGTTCAAGGATTTGCTTAATGCCTCACATCTTAAAAAAAAGCAAACAAACATGAACTCATTTGACATAAGTACCCCCACAGAATATTGCTCTTGGTATTTATTTAGCTTCACAGATAATCTTCTTTAGAAGCAAAAGTTATAATATTTACTAATAATCTTGTTTCTTGGCAATTTGACTTACTTTTCAGCATTATATAAGCTACAAATCTGAAAAACTTTTTAAAACAAAGATCATTTATTTTTCAAATTTTGAAAATGGCATCTGTACATGTTTGCAGTTCATCTGATTTCCAGTTGTCATGGGAATGAATACGCGTTCATATCACTGCATGTTTCTGTTTCCTTTTCGTCACCCTTTTCCTCCTCCCTCCCTCTCCTCTCCCTTTTCCTCCTCCCTCCCTCTCATTTCACATTCGCGTTGGTATTACCTCACCTTAAGGCACATGGTGTTTACGTTAGCTAGAGTTAGTAGGTTCCTGTGCGTGGCACATCTTCATTCTTCTCATTTCCCCTTCCTTTCCTCCTAATCCCTCACTCTTGCTCCCTTGGACCACTTCCCTCCTGTGAGACATTCATCCCTTTGTACCTTTCTATTTATCCTTTATCATTTTTTTTTGTACTTTGCCTCATACAAATGAGACATACCATGTGGAATCTAAGCTTGCGTGTCTGGTTTATTTCACTCCATTATATTTTTCAGGTGCATCTATTTTCCTACAAATGTCTCAAACGTAGCATTCTTTATAGCTAAGTAGTATTCCATCATTACATGGATACCACATTTTCTTTATCCAGTTGACTATGATTATATAGGCTGCTTCCAGGATTTAACTATTATGAGTTGTGCTGCTATGAATATTGTCATGCGTGTATAGCTGTAGTATGATAACTTAAGCTCTTTGGAAAAGACACCTAGCAGGGGGATAGCTGGGTCATATGGAATTTCTAATTTCAATTTGGGAAATATCTGTACCGATTTCCATAATGGATGTACTAGTTTGCATTCCCATCAACAATGAAATAGTGTTCCTTTTTCACCATAGCCATGCCAGCTTTTGTTTCACTTTATTTCTTCATGATTTCCATGCTTTCTGTAGTAAGATGAAATCTTAGTATTGTTTTAAATTGCATGTCTCTAATGGCCAGAGATGTTGCCTGGCATTTATTTTGTCTGGTTACTTTCTATTGCTCTACCCTCGCTCCTTCCTTATAATAAGGATGTCTACCCTGTGTTCTCATATCTTGGAATTATGTAACTTTAAAAAATCATAGGATCCTACAGCTAAGAGCTGTAGTATTCCTCAGAGAAAATTTTAAATTTGCAATTTTGAACAATGCTGGAATTTTTTAAACTTTGGGCAAGAAATTACTGTAGTTTTGCTTCTACGTCTGGTAAAGTGGAATTCCAGCTTTTTACTGTCAGTATTTAGAGATTAAATGTAGTTTAGGAATATATCTGGGTGTCAAATTGATGAGGTAGAATTTTGATGGTTAATCCGCATTGTAATTGGATTAAGAGATGTTGGGTTGTGAAAGAAGTAACTTCATCAACGGACAAGGAGAGTGTTAAATGTGTAGCTGAATGGGCTATTTAGAGTGGGTTGTATTTGGAGGAGACAGGTCACTGGAAGAGTAATTCTGAGGGTTTTATCATTTCTTTGGTTTTTCTCCTGTACTTCCCATCTGTCCTGAGGTGTGTGGCTTTCCTCTGCTACATCCTTTCATCCTTTTTGCTTAGGTATGGTTCTAAAGGTAATTTGGCCAGCCTACCATAGACTGAAACCACTGAAAGCATTTCTGTTTGACCATCATATATCTTATGAGTCCATCTACTTCTTAATTTACATTTCAATAAAAGTAATAGAAAACCATCATTTTTAAACTAACTTATTTCAATACCCTCATCTATACTCCTCTTAATGCCTTCCAGCTTCCTTTCTACAGTTAACCTTATTCAAAAAGAAGGAACTTTCTGAAGCACAAACAAAGCTGTGGAACATTTCTCTCTAACATTTTTCAATTACTTCTTAATACCTTGCCACAGAACAATCTCAGTTTAGTGACTAAGTGAAAAGTAGTTGATAACAGTCTATTAAGGATTTGTTTATATCTTTTCAAGCAAACCATACACATATAAAATACTTTAATGGGCATTTTAATGAAGAATATAGAGATAACAGATAATTAAAGAAAAACTATTTCAAATCTAACAATACATACAATAAAACTTGGAAAGAGCCCCTAAAACAGTAGTTTTTAATGGATATCAGGAAGTTTTATAGCTTTGTGGTTTCTGTCAGTGAAGGTTAAGAGGGAAGGTTATGCATTTATTAATACATAACTACAAAAACAGAAAGACTGGAGAAATGAGAGTTTGAGAAATGAGGTAATCATGTGAACATGTTCAGTTGAAAGACTATATAAAAGGCAATGTGTTGTGGTTCAAGAAACAGTCTTTTAGATGTAAATACTTTCAGGAATTACATTAAGTGCTACAAACCATGATTTGCTAATATTCCAATGCCATTCATTAATCACTAGTTCTTTGGGTAACAGTAAATCAAAGGTGGAAAATGTGTTCCCTTCAGTAAATTATCATGTACTTATTTTACCTTGTTATGAATGTCATGAATGTGTCTCGTAGTACATTTGTGTCATTTCAAACATCTTATACTTCAATTTAAATCATACGAACCATCAGAAGAATACAAATTTATCTCTTTGCCAAAATACACATACTCTTTTGTATATAAACATATATTCAAATTTGGAGGCTTTAGTGTGCTTTTTGGATTAACTAGGGTTCACTGATTTAATAAATAGGTTTTGAAATTAACAAAATTGTTCATAAACTAAAAAATTTGGGGCAAGTTCTAAATTAAAATGAAGAACGGGTCCCATGGTCACACATTTAATCTCAAATCCATTGAACCATCTTCAACCCTAAAGGATTGTAGCCAAGATCAGAATTCTGCTACTCTTCCCACTGTGCCAGCCATTTCAGGAGCCACTGAAGACAGACTAATGGTCTGAACAATGGGTGCAGGAGCATAGGAGATTCTGGAAAATACACTGTGATTTTTGCAACAATTAGAACATAAAGAAACACAAAGCAAAACATTCAGTTTTGCAGTACCAGATAATAAATCATTAGCCCATTCTTTTGTTCACAATTTTAATGATAACAGTGAATGATACTATATGTTTAAGAACAAATTAAAAGAACAAACTAATAAGTAAGTATTAGTTCTACATATTAGTTCTACAGAGAGAATGGAACATAATACAGAGTAATAGGAAATTTCAATTGTTGCAATTGCTATTTTATATTGATAGTGAATCAGAGAAGATATTATTGATTATGTGACTTTTGAGAAACATATGGAGAGCTGTGAGAATATGTCACAGAGATGGCCAGAACATGGCAATTAAGTTATAGAAAGCATCAAACATAAAGGCATGGTGCACAAACATTCAGATAATTCAGGAAAGTAAGGAAGTTCACGTAGTACAGTGACTGTCCAGAGGAAAGAATTGTAAGAAAATGACTCAAAGAGCCAGGACTGAGCCAGATTACCTAAGAATCTAGTATATTTGTCTCATATGCTTTTACTCTGCAACAAAGTAGGTTGTTCACTTGAGCAAGAAAACCACATTTCCAATTTTATTCATCATCATATGTGGCTGTGTGCCTGAGTTTTGCCCCATAAAATTTCAATTAAGGTAATAGGGTCTAAATCTATCCATGCTATCATCAGACTCTTTCCCCACTTGCTGACATGACAGATGAGTGAACTGACAGAGGAAGCCTGATGCTCAGGGACCGTGACTGAGTTTGTGGCACCAAGTCACCATATGAAAGAGATCAACCTTGAGATCATTCATGTAGCTAGTATTATTTCAAGCAATAGTGGACATTGAAAGAAACTTGCCTTTTTTTAGATGATACAAAAAACTTTGAAATGATTTTAAGGGCAATGAGATATGATGTACAACTCGAAGTCAGTAACCTTTCATGACATAGATAATTGGTTGCAATAGGGGAAAATGGTGGGAGGGATTTTAGTAGAAGGTATTGGTTTCCAGTCCAGCAATGATGATGATGATGATGATGATGATGATGATGATGATGATTTAATCAAACTGATGCTAGCTGAGGTGACTAAAGTTGTTAGAATCTGATAAAAAGAATGACTATAGAATCCACAATACTGCTAAGAGTATGAAAGTGAAATGAATAAGAAAGAAAGTAAAATTGAATTATTCTAATTTTGGGCTGGAGTAGAGTTGAATAAATGAAAATAAACTCAATTAGAGATTCCTTTATACATTAAATATTGACATTGAGTACATAGTTTAAATTTGATTCTGTGGTCCAAAGGAGGGATTGTTACTGGAGATCTATCTTTGAACGTTGACATGGTATTTAAAGCCATGTGATTGTATGAGATATATGGAGAGTGAATGAAATTACAAAAGAAAAGAGGGACAAAGCTGACAGCTGTTACACTCTAAAATTAGCAGGGTGAGATGAAGAGGAAAAATATAAGTAAAATCTAAAAATTATTAGCCAGAAAGGAAGAATATAAAAGTCATAAATATGGCCTACTAAAGATGTTATTCCATGAAGAAATGAACAAAAAACTATCCAATTGTTGAAAGTTCAGGTAGATTCCTGAGTAAACCTCTGCAATTTTAGTGGAGTAGTAAGCACAGCATTTTAATATACAATTATGAGTATACTCAAGAGAACTTGGAATTAAAAGCTTCTAACAGTATTTCAAAAATAAGTGTGAATAGGAATAATGCAGAGAGTATGAAATTGAGGAAGACTTTTCACTAAAATGGGCAATGTTAGAGTATGTTGAGAGGAATTATAGATTAGAGGGGAGCACTGGTAATTCAGAAGATAAAAAAGCAATTCCTGAAACAGATGAGATGATGTGATTGTGGGATCAAGTGAAGAAATTATTGGCTCAAAGTAAGAATACAGAAAATTTATTGGTCTTATGAAAAGGAAAGCAGGAGTAATTGGTGTTGCAAAATAGTAGATATGTTCATAAATTCTAAAAATACTGATTATTTTGTATTTTTTCAGAATAGTAGAATAAAGGATTAGGAGCTAAGACTGAAGCTGTGGGAGGGGAAATGGAAAGTTTAAAAAGACATAGTCATCTAAAAGATGGGATACAATATATTCTAGAAATATCTAAGATCATGGCTGTTAGTATTGTTCTCTTTTAGATAATAATCACCCTCGTGAAGTAGCATCAATTTTAAAAGATATGTTTCTTCATTCATTATAGGCAGAATGTTATATTTAAACAAAAGTTATTTTGCTAGATGAGTCCATAAAATAATTTTAAAAAATAGTTAAGGACCCATGAAAAGATTGATAATGACAAAGCACTGAACTTATTCTAGGTAAGGAGTAACTTGTAAAAACAGTAAAATATGGAAAGAATATAGTCTTTTAATTTAGTGACATTTCTTAAAATGCTAGAAGCAAGACATGAGAAAATATTTCATGGGTCTGTAATAGGTATTGATCAGAGTGTGACAACTGAAATGAAATTTAAAGAGGTAGAAAGGTATAATGATGTAAAATGAATAACTCAAGTAGGAAGTGAGAAGATGATTGACAGTATGGAGGGTATGAGTATTTAAAAGATCACATATGTGAATTTGGGAATTACAATCATTTTGACAATGATAAATAATTTTGGAAAAAAATAGGTTAAGGCAGATATGAATATCTTCAGGAAAACAGAATTGACCAAGGAATCTTTTATTTATTCGAAAAAAAATAGACTACATTAAATTCAAAGTTATTTTAATTTAAAAGGATAAAGAGGGCTGGGAATTTAGCTCAGTGGTTCTGCCACCTGCCTCGCAAGCACAAGGAACCAAGTTCAATCCCCAGTACCATAAATAAATAAATAAATGAAATAAAAAGAGAAAGCAATTAAAAGCAGGACACATATCTCACCACAGGCCTAGTAGCAAATGTGATTAAAAAAATTTATGGTTTCTTCATGGAAATG
Source organism: Fukomys damarensis (assembly GCF_012274545.1). Classification (NCBI taxonomy): domain Eukaryota; kingdom Metazoa; phylum Chordata; class Mammalia; order Rodentia; family Bathyergidae; genus Fukomys; species Fukomys damarensis. The sequence continues at coordinate 57,280,104 of NW_022900949.1, forward strand.
TTTTTAAAATATTTATGTTTATTCCTTATCACTAACTTTTAATTATAGTTGGAAATTCAAAAATGTTAAATCATCCCACACAGATTGTAATATGCAGTCAATGCTGAAAGGCATTAATTCAGACAATGTACTCACAAGACAAGCAAAAGTAAGAATGTACATACAAGAAACAAGTAGCTCCCTTCCTTCAGCTGACCTGGTACTTTATAGCTTTATTACAGCACTGATCCTTTTGTACTAGGGTAAATTTTCATGTCATAGTGTCTCTGCTACTCTATTAGTTGCTTAAATTGAGAGTCATCACAATATTCGCAAAATTCTTGAATTGAAATTTTAGCAATAGAAACGGTGTAAAAATAGAGAATTTAAGAAAATTTTCAAAGAAAGAAATCAACAAGACTTAGTGACATTGGACATTTAAAATCAATTCACGATTAATTGAAGATGGCTACAGAATTTCTACAGAAGGATCTGAAAAATCTTATACATAATTCTTGACCAAATAGATGTTCGCCTCCCTGGTATAGATTTAGAGATTCTTGAATGGCTTTTAGATTTGAAACACAGTTGTAAATTACATATTTTTGATCTACCTAAGATTACTATTGGTAAGATCCTACAATTAACAGAGAGGTATTATGCACTTGCCATTTTCAGCATATTGTACAAGAGTGCGACCAACTTGATAATTATATTGAACATGTAAAATATATAAAATTATCTAAATTACTTAAGCTTTATCCTCTTAAATTCTCATAAAAGCCTTCTTTAATCTTATCTTTTATTCATTCATTCACTCAAAATTGGCTATGCTTTCAGCATGATTATAGGCCATAGGCACTGGTATGACTATTAAGACTACATACTCAAGTACTATAATATATTGAACAGTTTACTAAGCATTGCATTGATAAAGGAAAAAAGCCATGCTCTTAGGTCCTGCCATGTGCTCTACAATACCCAAACTCTAGCTTCTTAAGATATAAACATTATTTCAGCTCATTTACAGGCATTTATAGATAAAATCTTAGACTACTTGCAAAACAACTTGTGATTAGCAAGAGAGAAGTGTCCTTCTGATAACTGAATGGAGAGGAGATTTGATTTCATCATAAATCAGTAAATTTACAAAGATTATTGAAAAGAGCTATTCAAGTCACCAAAACAGTTAATTTGTAAAGGTCAGTATTTAATTCATAAAACAGGTAAGAGCTGTCATTTTGGCTGACACTAGTGCCCTCTTTTTGTCTCCCTAGTGACTAGTCTTGCTGGGGATCAAACTCGGGTTCTTGAATTTGAGAGGCAGGTAACAGAACCACTAAACTAAATCCCTGTTCCTCTAGTGACTAGTCTTATTGCAGAGAGGAAGATACAAAAATACTCTCAAATTTCAGAGAAGGTAAAATTTTTAGAAGTTATGCATCTTTTTTATATAATGTTATTTTTTATTGTAAGAAGAATCAATTTAGTTTTGTGTAAGGAGGAGAATGTATTTGTATTATAACTATTTAACATTGTTTCAGCTCATTGTACTTGTAAATTATATACTTTTATTGAATTCTAGATAAATTTGTGCCTTTAGTAAGAGTTCTACTTCATTTTATGACATAGAATAAAACTTATGAAAATTTTCTATTTTGTCCAGTTGATGAATAAAGTATTTTTAAATTGATAGCATTTATATACAACAGGAATTATCAATGTCCATAAACTTTTTCTGAAGGAATGATGTGCAAAATGTTAGCATACTCTGGGAGGTATTTGTTTCTAAAATTATTCTTTTTACATTTCAGGCAACCTTTGGCTCAGTGCACATCAAGTATGAGTCACATATTTGGTGCAGTAGTTTCCTGATTGACAGAGCTCTGAAAATGTCACCTGCTCTAAGCTGCACACTGAGAAATGCGGGAGCTATAATTGTATTTCTAAAGGCAAAATAGTCCCTCAGGCAGGTTTTGCCAAGAAGTTCACATCACAGGACACAGAGAAAATGAAAAGATATTTATGACATTCATGTGGAAATGGGCCAGATTATCCGTGCCTGGAGGTGACTGTCCTGGCCATTCTAGTCCCCACTTCAGTACCTCAAAGCTGTGTGAGTCTTCTATAGTTCACTGTCTAGTGCAGTCACTTAATAGCCACAATATTGTATTATTTTGATAGAAAGATGAATACTATGCTGTGTTAACATAAAAAGATGACTCATTAATGCCATTCTCTTACAGTAAGAGTAAAAATACTAGTAAAATAAACATATGTTTCTGGTTTTACTTTTGCCTTTCCTAAAAATAGCAGATGCTTGATATATCTGACTGATACTTATTTTTAACAAGCATTGTGTCAAAAATTTGAAATGGCAGTATAAAATTTGTTCACATATAGTATAACATTATATGTTATTGCCAGTTAAGTTCTATTTCTTTTAACAATAAAATTAATATAACAATTCTCCATTAGTGCATGAATGGCTTGCTTTCTATACAATGAAGACCATCTTAGAATTTTGCCTACAATACCAACAAAAATGAATTACTTGTTCTAACTTTTTCAATAAATGTTATTTTTGTGGTTCTTCTGACCTAGAATTCTTTTTCCTTAAATTGACATGTATAACTATTAAAAGCTTATATTCAAAATTTGTGATAAATATCATGTCATTGAGCTTATTCTTCAAATAGCTCCATGTTTTCAGTGTGTGATTATTTTCATTTTGTGAATGCAGCTTGATGAGTGAATACTTCTTTTTTTTTTCCTGGTACTGGGGATCAAATTCAGTTCCTCGTGCTTGCGAGGCAGGCAGCGGAACCTCTGAGTTAAATCCCTGGCCCAGGGAACACTTCTTAATAAGTACAAGGTAAGATGAAGAGAACAAATGAGAGAGTATTGTATATAGTAAAAGTAAAATATTTTCCTGTGACACCATCATTTGTTTTATATGTACACAGAGCATAAAATGAATTTATACTTGTGAGGTGAAAAAATAACAATTTAAAAAGCAACTTTGAAGAATACTGCTGCAGCAAATCTCTAAGACCAATTGTCATTTTCTAACCTGAATTCCAGAATCTATATCTAATTTATATCTATACTGATTACTCATTCCTTCAAGGAAAAGCTATCGTTTATTTACCTTTGTATATCCCCTAATGGCTAATGTCTTATATAATATGAATTTTCAAGGAATTTTGTAGAACAAATGAAAGTAAACCTTAAATTTTATATTTTCAATTTATTTAACAACAAATAATCGAGATGAATGTAAGGTTTTTTTAGTTTTCCTGATATTATATAAATTGTTTTTAATATTAAAACATGAAGCATGCCATCATTAAAAATAACCATTGGAAAATTTCAGGCCTTGGCAATATATGGACATGGAAGTGACAAATTTTTTTTCCTGTTAAATTATTGAATTTCTAAACAAAATATTGAATTTCTGGAGAAAATTACATTTTCTTTCAACAAATATTTGTCATGTGTTAATAAGTTTAAGAAGCTGTTCTCAACATCAGATCTGAAACACTTGATCCTGATAAGCCTGTAGCCTACTGGGAGAGAAGAGCTGCACACCAATGGGAGGATTATGTGAAAGGCAGAGCTGCATAGCAGCATTACAGAAAGAACCTTTTGCACACAGGGTGTCCAGTACCTCAGGAAGAGGCAGTGATGACCGCAATATGGCATTTGTGAGACTTTTAAAATTTTAGTTTAATTTCTTAGTGCGTGTTTATAGTACACAGTGTTTGCATTCCTTGTGGTAGGTTGGTGCATGTAAAAAAATGTCTTTCTTCTTTTTTGTCGTTCCTATTTCCTTTCCTCCCTCCCCTTTCCATCTATCTCTTCATTGCCTTTCTTTTCTATTTTGGTATACATTTGTAGATTAAATGTTTACATTCCTGTGTGCAGTTGATTCACGTATGTAACACAGAACCATTCCCTTTGTCATCCCTGAACTCTTCCCTTCCTTCATCCCCCAACCAATCTCTTGATTTCCTTTCCTTTGAGAACTATCTCTCTGCTTCCTATCATCTGTCCTTTATCGTGCTCTTTATTTTCACTCTGGGTCTCTCATGTAAGTGATCTTTTCATTCAACAGACATTCAATTCAAGTCTCAGAATATGAGCCCAGCTTCCCATTGTAGCCAATTTGCTAACCTTTCCCTGCACGGGCCCGCATTTCATCCAAACAAAACTTCTTACTATAGTTTTCTAAGCACAATCACTAAACTCTGGTGTTTTTGTGGCCTCTCATTCTTTTTGTTCAATTTAACCCATTCTTCCAAGTCCCATTCAAATACATCTATTTTTCCCAATTTTCTGGTTTAGTTAGATGGGGCATAGTCTCTTCCCCTGACATGTTCCTTAGGAATCCATTAAGGATTCTGCTATGAAAGCCATTAATCTCTACTTTTGTTAACACTCGTGTGTATTCATCACTAACAACTAAAATTATAAGTTCACTATTTCTCTCACATTAATAGTTAAAACGTGTTCAATAGATATTCTCTACAGATTGTTCTTCAACACCAGCTCAGGGAAATTGCATGGTGTATGCTTTGATTCCTCAGCTCTAAATGTATTTAAAATGTTATTTTCTCAAAGATTATTTAAACATCTTTGTGTTTAAACGAATAACTTAGATTTTCAACAATTATATTGCAACCTTACAATCTCACCTTTTTCTCAAAGGTCAATTGGAAGATCATTTTAATTTTCTGAGCAACTTGTTGCTTTGGTTCAGGCAAATATAAAGAGACAATTTGTTAGATTTAGGGATAATGCTTTTTTGATTCTTAAACATTTCTTTCTCCAAAAAGTTGGGTTTATAAAACTTTAGTAAATTCTCGATATGACTAAATACTTATGTATTGACATTAAATTGTTAAATGAATCATTATTCTGTTATATCTCTAAATTTGTATGAACTAGATGATGCCACATTGGATGCACTTGCATTTTAATTTGTGTCTGCTAGTTTTATATTAATTACCATAAGAACATATTTTTGTCTTTATTTATCAAATGCATATAAATATACCATAGTGTAATATTTTAATAAGATTGAGAAACACATTAGAAAATATGTACAATATTCTTTAATGGGTTTGTGATAGATTACACTAAGAATAGTTTTTAAGAAATCAAGATAAGTTAAACTATACAACTTGAAATACAAATGATAAAGGCCTTTGTCACTATTTACTCATTATGTGTTGGGGTCTTTTCTTAGATACACATTTTATATATATTTTAAATCTTTATCACTTTTTTCTAACTATAACTTTTGAGATTGTATATTTAGATCGAGTGTATTAAGTTAGCCTAAATAAAATAGTGAAATGTTTTAAGAACTGTGAGAAATTAGCCAGAATGTCACCTCAAGCAAAAATTTAAAGAAAGGCAAACACATCTACACCACTGGGTATGAAACCCTAAAGATTTATCTATAGGTAATGGAAGAGCAAGGTACAAGAGTGTGATATATTTTTCTATTAAAGATGTAATATTTTATTTATGGGGTTTTGTTCCTATGATGTTCTAATTTTTCTTTAATATAGGCTTGCTTTTCCAGATAATAGTTGAAAATTTGTGAATAACTTTTTTAGAAAGAATTTGATAAATCTTTCTGGCAACCACCAGCTGGTTCAAACATTTGAAACTTATAAAAAAGAGGCTCTTACTGAATTACTAAATGTGTTTATAACTTGTAATTCCAATAGCATGGAAACCCATTTGCTGAACAAAAACTTCTTCCAGAAGAAAATCTGTATTTTAAATTAATTATCATAATTCATTATAATTTGAATAACATTTAATGAGAAAACATTATCTTGAAAAGTCTTAGTATAATAGAATGTAAAAATCTAACAATTGAAGTCGTTTATGGGATATGCAAACATTCATCACCTTTGCCAAATAGGAAACATGCAGAATATTTTTTTCTTTATAGTTGTAGGGGTTATACGCAAACATTTTTTCTTTCATGTAATGACTCATTAATTCAGATGAATAGTTTATAAATCAAATGTGGAATCTAGGATGGGGAAATTTATCATAGGTACTATGAGTGTTTGAAAGAGCATTTCTTTTTGGCATTCTTTTAAAAGCTATTTTGAGTCTAACCAAGGTGACTGTTTAGTATTTGGGAGATTTTTTGAGTCACATAAAAATTTTTGTTAGTATTTCCACTAATTCAGCTCTTTTTTTTTTTTTTTCGTACCAGGGATCACTGGGGACCTTGCACTTGTGAGGCAGGTGGGGGCATAAGATAAATCCCAGACCCCTTTTTCAGGTTTTTTTCTAGTGACTCCATCATCCTTACAAACTTTCTTCTTAGAGACAATACATTGTTTTGTCCAATAATGAGATTTTGTCATGTTGCTATGGGTAGCTCTTTGATAGAGATTGGAGTACTCACACAAAGATGTTATAATGAGATATATATTTCTTTAATAGTGGTTGAAAGATTCTTAGTCCTTCAAAGTAATATGTGGATAGTATAGATTTTATAAGAAAGAAGTGGTGTTTTAAAAAGAGAGACAGAGGGGCTGGGGATTTAGCTCAGTGGTTCTGCCACTTGCCTTGCAAGCACAAGGACTGGAGTTCAATCTCTGGTACCCCCCAAAAATAAAAAATAAATAATAAAAAGAGAAACAGACACAGAGATACAGTAAGACAGAGATGGACAGGGTTTAAAACTCAGTGTTACCTAATTAATGCCAAAAGATGATGGATAAATACTAAGAGTAACTCAAGAAACTTATAGTATTCTACATCTGACAGAAAGTGAGAGTGTATATGTATATATTTAGAAAATTATCTTGTACAAAATTAATGTTTGATATGAACAGTAGAAAGCTTTTCCGTTGGCAAAGAGAAAACTTCAAAAAGAAGGTCAACACTGCACAGAATCTTGACAATTTGGGAATTGTGTCTCATTACCTATACTCCTCTGTAAGTCATCCATGATAAATTTTGCATACGTTATGATAACATGTAAATTTCTCTTTCTACATTTGTAAAATATAGAAATCCCTCTTCTCTTGAGTCACTCATTTATCTCCTATTAAGTACATGGTTTGTGTAAAAGATAAGAAGACATAGATACATAAACGATAAATTATAATAAAAATAAGATAGCATTCTTTAACTTGGATATGTTAAAGGATCAGAGAGGTAGAGGTAAGACTAAAAGAAATGGATAATTTTCAAACTGGAGGACGCATTTCAACAAGGCCTGGAGTAGAGAGTAAATAAAAGAGAGGGCTTTTCACATTCAAGAAGCAAATATGAGCACAGTTAAACAATAACGATAAAAGACAATTGTGAAAAGTGAGTGGGATGAAAGTGAGAAGTCTCTTGAGATGAAAGTAGATAGGCTAAGATAGGCTTTGGCTATTTCTCTAAAGTACAATCTCCCAAGACCCAGTGAACAACTGTCTTTGGCAATTCCTTCTTGGTCACTGTTCACAGAAAGCTTCCTTCTGGGACTCATTTGTTGTCATTAACAGTAATATTGACTGTGACCTCTGAAAGTTCTATGGTCATGGGTACAAATTTCTTGGGAAAGGACTTGCATATTTATGTGCATTTTATTTTTAATTTTGAGTGAGAACTTTTAAAAATTTAGATCATAGGCTAGAATAATTATTTTTTTTCCTTTCTTTTATTAAGTTTATTGGTACATTTTAGGTATACTACAGTTGCATTCATCATTGGGATCTTGTATATATTTAGAAAATTATCTTGTACAAAATTAATGTTTGATATGAACAGTAGAAAGCTTTTCCGTTGGCAAAGAGAAAACTTCAAAAAGAAGGTCAACACTGCACAGAATCTTGACAATTTGGGAATTGTGTCTCATTACCTATACTCCTCTGTAAGTCATCCATGATAAATTTTGCATACGTTATGATAACATGTAAATTTCTCTTTCTACATTTGTAAAATATAGAAATCCCTCTTCTCTTGAGTCACTCATTTATCTCCTATTAAGTACATGGTTTGTGTAAAAGATAAGAAGACATAGATACATAAACGATAAATTATAATAAAAATAAGATAGCATTCTTTAACTTGGATATGTTAAAGGATCAGAGAGGTAGAGGTAAGACTAAAAGAAATGGATAATTTTCAAACTGGAGGACGCATTTCAACAAGGCCTGGAGTAGAGAGTAAATAAAAGAGAGGGCTTTTCACATTCAAGAAGCAAATATGAGCACAGTTAAACAATAACGATAAAAGACAATTGTGAAAAGTGAGTGGGATGAAAGTGAGAAGTCTCTTGAGATGAAAGTAGATAGGCTAAGATAGGCTTTGGCTATTTCTCTAAAGTACAATCTCCCAAGACCCAGTGAACAACTGTCTTTGGCAATTCCTTCTTGGTCACTGTTCACAGAAAGCTTCCTTCTGGGACTCATTTGTTGTCATTAACAGTAATATTGACTGTGACCTCTGAAAGTTCTATGGTCATGGGTACAAATTTCTTGGGAAAGGACTTGCATATTTATGTGCATTTTATTTTTAATTTTGAGTGAGAACTTTTAAAAATTTAGATCATAGGCTAGAATAATTATTTTTTTTCCTTTCTTTTATTAAGTTTATTGGTACATTTTAGGTATACAGTACAGTTGCATTCATTATTGGGATCTTGTACCTCTACATGACAGGTCTTGGTTCTCATTTTTCCCCCTTGTCTGTGCCCCCCCTTCACCCCCTCCTCCCCTCCCCATTTACAAACACTTTATTTCCATTTTCTCCTATTTTTTTTTTATTTTCCCTTATCACCTTTCCTCTACCCTTCCCATTTTCCCTAAACCTTTAGCCCTTTTCTTCCTATTTCACATGGTCAATTATTTCATTAGGATCTTATGTACTATTATAGCTTTTCACACCACAGTTAAAATAATTCTTAATCAAATTAAGGTACTCTAGTCAGGTTGCTTGATGGGCTCATTTTAAAAACAGTAAAACAAAATGGAGTTTATGAAGCAGATATGAGAAAGAAAGCACAAGAAATGATATAATTCTGCCAGTCAGTAGTCCATTGTTTAATAATGGGAGATTTTATCAGGATATGTAAATGATTTAAATTGGGATATTTTCATATTTTTAAGAATAAATATTAATAGGGCTGGGGATTTAGCTCAGTGGTGCCTGTTGCCTGCCTGCTTCACAAGCACAAGGTCCCAAGTTCAATCCCCAGTACCAAAAAAAAAAAAAAAGATTACATGTTAAAATACAATTACATGTAATCGTACATTTTGGATGGTCTGTATTTCACATTAAATCCTCCTTTTACATTAATAATAATATTCAAAAATAAAAGATAAACTGAAATTTTTACATTTTATGACAGTATTATAGAAAAATCTTGGATGTTAAGACTGTGGGATTCTGAGTCAAAAAATTCAAGTTGAAGACCATAATTTGTCATGGTAGCCTTGTGCAGGGCCCTCGTATAAATTACTGAAATTTCTTTCATTTCCAACATCTATAGTCTTACTATCAATTGCTATTACCAGTCCATAAGCTTAATGAAATAATGTATTAGGAACAAATATAGTGGTTTCTAGCTTGCTGCAATTTTAATAGATGTTATGCATTTTTTAGCTATTTTTGATGATACTGGCATAATTTTAGTATTTCTTTTTGCATACAAGATTGTCATGGTGAAATTCTGACATATTTTTATAAAGACATAAAAATGCAATTCCTATGTAAATATCTGTAAGACTTAAGAAATTACAATGAATTTACTATCATAACATGCATATTTGACTCATACATACAAGTATGCCTCAAATAATATTTTGATCAACCACAAACTGTATATATGATGGTGGCCCCATGCTTATATTGCATAGTAACAATGTAGTAATTTTAGTCCATGTCAGTAATCTCTGAAGTTCACCCAACAATGAAATCACATAATTACGTATTTCTCTGAATGCATCATTGCCATTATACCACACAATTTATTTTTATGAAATATATTGATCTTATACTCATAGTAGAAAACTAGAAGTTTTCAAGTATCTTTTATGTGTCAAGGATCATATTTGATTTGTTTACAAGGGTGATGAGAGATGGATCTTATTGCCTCATCTATGACTATTATATTACTATTTTCATATCGAAAGGATAATTGTAGATCCACAGGCTTCGTCTGAAGCAGCATATAAGTGACTGCGTGTTCAATGACTTGCGGTCATCAAAACGATCTTCTGAACATAGGTAAGGTTCAGCATGAGTGAGTCAGTATCCTGCTTGTATCAGTTTCTGACTGTACTGGTTGGATCAAACCTGTGCTTCAAGGCATTGGGCATTAAGCAGTGGATTCAACACTGATGTGGGTCCCACAAGATGTATGAGGGAGGCAGCCCAGCTAGCATGTGCTCCTCTTTTGCAGTTGTGTCAGTAATGATGATGTGCTACTTCATACGTCTGAACACGTGGTGAACACAAATGAAAAACATTAAGGCTCAAAGTTCACAATTTAAAAAGCTTTCAAACAATGAAGTAAACTTCACTATGAAATCACATTAACAGGTTTCACAGAGATTTTTAAAAAGTGGATAATTTCTTTTTTTTTTTCCCCTAGTGTTACATTAGATATTTGCAAGGACCATCAAGATAGCAGCTATAGTCATTCATGTGGAGGTCAAAGAAAGAAAAAACAAAAACCGAAAACTGACGCTAACACTCAGTTGGTCGTAAACCCTTAAGCCTAACTGAGTCAACTTGATTGGTTTAAGACTCAACCCAGGGAATGGTGGAGCACACATTTGGGGGAGTGCCTCGGCTGGCCGTGGAACGTGGCCTTGGTCTTGTCTGGTTCCGCCCCCTTTCTCTGGGCCCCAGTTCCTCTTCTCTGCTCTCTGGCCGTGATGAACAATCACCGTGAAGGAAGCAGCTCTTCCACCCATTGTCTTTCTGCCATTATCGTCAAGCCTTGGAGCCAGCAGACAATGAACTGAATGCCTTGAAATATTGAGACAAATTAAGCATCTCTTCCTTTAAATTATGAGTATTGAGGCTACACTAATCATTTAAAAAATATACATGACACATATGTCTGTACAGGCATTTTTGTATATGTATAATAGTGTTTTTTCCAATGTCTCTCCTTAATTAAATGATAACGCATGAGGAATTTTGTGTTTACCAATGAGATTTGAATTTTGATTTGGGTTAAAGTGTAATCATGGAACTATAGAGAAATCCTCACTTAATTGAGTAAGGCCTTTTGATAGAAGTCTAATGGGAAAGGAGGAGAATTCATTCAATGAAGCTAATATGTGTAATTCAATTTTATAACCCTCTTTAATTTTGAAATCCCCAAATGCCTTCTAAATGAATGAATGTTCATCTGAATATTTAATAGAACATAGTTCTCTGACTATTTCATATTAATTGATCTACATAGTCAGGAAGAATCAATATAGAAATATGGGGATATAGAAATGTTTCAATTTCGTAGTTATTTTAACAACATTTCTTTTTTTGTTTTGTTTTGTTTTTTGTTTTTTGAGACAGAGTCTCACTACGTAGTTGAGACTGACCTGGAACTCACTATGTAGTCCACGCTGGTTTCGAACTCATAGCGATCCTCCTGCCTCAGCCTCCCAAGTACTAGGATTACAGGCGTGAGCCAACAAGCCCAGCTAAACAACATTTCTTAATGGTATCTTTTTAACTCATTTTTTTCAGTTGCAAGAATATCTTAAGCTATTTAAAACAAATTTATAGTTATACTTTGCAAAAAAGAGGATTGAACAGAAGTCCAGAATTTTATAATGATATATATATATATATATATATATATATATATATATATATATATATGCTAACACACAAAGTGTGTACATAATTTCATTTTGTCATTGGCATTCCGTAAGATTAGAATATATTAGAAATAAAAATATGACAATATATTCTTCATGTCAGTATGTAGTTCTTACTAAAATATTTTCATGTACATAGAAATTCACTGCTATATATTCACATATCCTCTGTTGAATAATATAGCATAGGAATTGAAATATTATGTTTATAAATCCTATTTAAGGTATAGAAAATGGGGCAAATTAAATCCAAATGAAGGCATAAAGTATTCCTTACTTTGTAAACATCTATGAATTTAGTAATGTAACAGAATTGCGGCTTGAATATGTCCAATAATCACATAATTTGCTAGTAAATAACATTCACAGATTATTCTTGAGACCAAATTACCAAATTAAATTTCAGAGATATAATTGAGATCTATTTTTGTCATAAATAGGTTATAGTTTCTTAATACAATTAATCACTATATTCATTTACAAATCCATCCTGAATTGCCCATTCAAAAAGTTTAAGTCAAAGGAAAAATGAAGACAAAGTATATTTAACATGAAACATTTTGTAACTTTGACAACGGCAATGCACTTTCTAATATATTATTTTATTTATTGCAGAATGTTTGGCTTATTATTTGTTTTCATACTTGTTAAAGCATCATAGTGTCGGTATCAGTCTGCTTTTGGCACAACTGAACCATTATTAGAAATGTTTACCTTTTCTCCTGAAATGAAATGAATATTTATGCCATGGCAAAACATATGCATTAATTAATTACATAGTAAGTTAGCGAATGAAGAATGCTATAGGAGAAATAGTAAGCAAGAAGTTGGGGCTTGATGGTTCTAGAGGCAAGGATGAGGTTGAAGTATTTAAAATGAGGACTCAGTTAAGTCACATTGAGAAAATGAGATCTGAGAAATGATTGGAAAAGAGGAAAGATGTAATCAATACAGAGGAAAAGTATTCCATGTGAAAAAAAACACACAAATCAAAGATCCTAAAGCAGCTTTATGCCTCTTGTTATGTAGAACTATGTGGAACCTGCATGGCTTATGGAGAATGGATGAGGGAAGGAAGACAAAATGATTTGGAGGTGAGCAAGGTCTGCATAACCTATGGCAGTGGTCAGCAAACTCAGACACATGAGCCAAAACTCCACCGTTGACTGTTTTTGAGAACACAGCTTATTAGGATGGACTATGCAATAGTTTAGTAATAGACTTACTACAGTGGCTTTGTTGCTGTAGGGTTGGGGAACAGAGACCAAATAGTCTACAAAGTCTAAAATATTTAGTATCTGTCTTTTTATAGAAAAAAATTATTGATTTCCAATCTGTGGCATTGGAGGATATTTTCACGTATTTGCTGAGGAAAATGAGAAATTGTTTGAAAATCTGTAAGCAAAGTAGTCACACCACGACAATGTTAAGAAGAATATTTTGATTTCTCTTTGGTAAAGAAAATGGAGAAGGGTAAGAGAAGACCCTTGAGGAGCTAAAGTGAAAGTCCAGGTTTGGTAGGTGGTTCTAGCAGGATGGTAGTTGTGGAAGTGCTCAAAAGGTCATCTAGTTACCTTCAGCAGTGTTTGTACAGAACTCTTAATATTAGGGATAGTGCCATGGGAGACCCAACGAGAATGAAGACCTTGGTAAACATTAGTAGTAGAAATTAAAACAGTTTTTTGCTGTTCTATCCTTAGGATGCCTTGAAGATCATCCATGACCATTTGAAAACACTAGTGACAATTGTATTTTGTGGAATTCATTTAAAATTTTCCATTAAATTATCATTTCATTTTATTATAAGTTATATGAATTATGAAATAAATCATCTCAAAGGCTCTTACATACACACACAGAAAACACCTAAACATAAACGTATACTTAATATTTATTTTCAGAATATGTATGTGTATCCATGTACTGTACACAAATATACACAAGTATTTCTCACATCATATTATTTTCCTCCACAGTATATGATAATTATCTTGCTTTTGAAAATACCATTTTATAATTTTAAAGAATGTAAATAATGAATATATTCTTTAGCTTTTAATCTATCTGGAATTTAAATAAAAGTGACTTTTGACTTGTGTAACTTGCTTCTTTTGTTCAACAGCCCATACTGAGTGTTTTTGTAAATCTTATTAGTTAAATTCTTAACTTCGTTCACTAAATTCTTCCTTAGGGTCCCACAAACCAGAGGGATCTGACTTTTCAAGTTTATGGAATATTCCTTATTTTTTTCTGCCTCTTAAGAATTGAGTCTAATTTTTTCTTTACAGAAAAATAATTTGCAAACTTCTCTAGCACATAATATTTACTGTGACAGAGTTCTTAAGAGAAATAGAAACAATGAACAGATATACATGTATTTATGTGAGTGTGTGTGCATGTAAGAGAGACTGAGAGTTAAATAAATATGGCTCATAATATTTATTTTGATGATGCAGGTTTTGTACTCTTCAAATTTTTGTGTTCAAGTAAATTTGCTCACTCTGCTTATCCTGTTCTTAGCTCTGTGGAACATATGACAAATTTATATATTTATATACAATTTTAAAATAAGATATCAATGGTTAGATGTCAAAAGATCAAAAAAGTGAAAATAGTCACCTGTTAGGGAAGGCAGGGGTATGGGAAAAAATAAGAACCAAGACATATCATGTATAGGTACAAGATCCCAATGATAAATGTAACTGTATTGTTTGCTTTAAATGTACCAATAAACTTAATGAGGGAAAAATAACAAAGAAATACAGGAAAATCTGTATTTTTAATAAAGGAAATAATTTCTTTAATAATCACCTGAAACATTGCAATGAATAATCTCTAGAGACTAAACAGTATATTAAATTATTCCCCTCTTACACCTGTCAGAAATTATATCAGTTTTAAGAAGTAGGATCACAGAAAAAATTTAAACATACTTGACTACCTTTTACAGTTAACCTTCACAAGTCACTCTGTCACTGAATCTTGACACAGTCCACATTTTGAAGGCAAGTTCTGTCAGATTATCCTTTTCATCAAACAATACTTTGACTGAGTTGAGATTTGAAATTGTGTCTGCTGCAACACTTTAATGATCGAACATAAATAGTTATGATATATCATTATGATGAAATAAAAACAAGAAATGATCTCATTAAATCATGAAGTGTTTTATGACATGTTGTTAAGTCAGTCCCAGGTGACTAAATTCAGTATAGTTGCCAAAGATGTCTGTATCCTAATGGTTATATTGCAAATGCATAAATTGTAGAATACAATTCAATAAAGACTACCTGTGAGCATCAGAAAAACTGAGATGGGCCATTATAAATGACGTAAATTTGGGAATTTTTGATATAGTGTGATATAATAGCAAGCTGAAAGAATATGTTGAAATTGATTTCTTTATATTAAATATGTTTCATATGTTAATGATTTGGGAAAAAAGATAAAATTTTAGAATAAGAAAGACAAAATTTTAAAAAGTAATGTAAAAGAAATGAAAGCTATGGAGAGACAAAACATGTCATCTTTGAACAAAGTCAAGTATACTTATTCATAGCTCAAATGTATTTTACTTCCCTAAAGTTTTAAAGAAAACTGATTAAACTTCCCTTTCAATCCTTGATTAATTTAAAATTATGTTGGAACTTCCTTTCATGGAATATTCACCTTTTATATGATTATAAGTCAAACAGATGAAGAAATACTGTTACATGTAATATTAAAGCAAAACGTCTTTAAGAAAACAATTTGATTTTTTATATGATAATTTATATAAAAAGTAATTTCCTTTGGCCTTAGGGTATATTTGAACAAGGAAAACAGTTTTAAGTTGCTACAACATTGAATTTATACACGTGACTTTATTATATTTGACCCAGATCTTTTAGAACTTACCTTAAATAAGGACACTTACTTGAATTAGAATTTATCAGAAAACTACTGTGTGATAGTAAGAGATACTACTTGAAAGCTTTCCAGTATGATAATTAGTGAAGAGAAAAGTAAAACTGTCTACTTTGGAGAGTTATTGGTGCTGATGCTCTTGTCAAAATGTGAATTCTACTATATTTATCCAAAGACATTAATTATGGATGGCTTTTAAAAATTAGGTTAATGGATATTATTCATTGGCTGTCTCTTAGAGTTTGAGAACTACCATAATGAAGGGGTCACTGGATTTGGCCGTATTTGCATCTCAGGTGTGACAAGGTGACCTCGTACTCTTAACAGTACTGCATTTGTGACACTTGACATTAAATTATTCTAAGTCAACTTTACACTTCTGATTCTATCAGTGCAGCAGTTCTTTAGTTCAGTAGATTGTAACAGATCAGTTTTAGTTGCTTTTGATATGTTAACTATTATATTTCATTCTGAGCTAAACTTGAGAAAATAGTCTTTCACCTATTATTTGTTAAATTGGTCATTTCAACTGAATTAGAAGCATTCTCTTTTTGACAATGGATGATAGAATTTCTAGAAAACATTCAGTATTGTTATAAGTTAGTAATCTTCTTACAAGGAGATTGTAGAGGGTCAATAAAGTATGTGTATACTAGGCAATGTAATTTTAACATGCTTTCATACATAAAACAAAAAATGTACATATTAAAGGCACATTATATAATGTTTGATATATGTATATATATATATATACTGAAACATTTAAATTACTTTAAACACAATGTCTCAAACATTTATTCTATATTGTGAAGATTTTCAAAATCCTCTTTTAGCTTCTTGAAATGAGCAGCACATAACTATTACCTATAATGACCATACTGTGCAATATTACTTCATTTCTTGCTGCCACCTCTCTGTGTCTTTGTATCCATTAAACCAACCTTTCCTTAACCTCACTCCCTAATGTTCTCAGGTTCTGGTAGCCATCATTTTACTCAGAACATACATGACATCAACTGTTTTATATTCCACATATGAGTGAAATGGTGTCATGTTTGTTTTCCTATATCTGACTTATTTCACGTAGTATAATGATCTCATGTACTATCCATGCTGTCAGAAACAATAGGTTTTCATTGGTTTTTTTTTAATAGCCTAATAGTATGCCACCATATCTATGTACAACACTTTATTTGTCTAGTCATAGTTGATGGACGTTTAGGGTTTATGCACTTTGTGGCTGTTGTGAATAATGATATAATAAACACAGGAGTGCCTATGGCTCTTTGACATTCTGATTTCATTTCTCTTGGAGAGACACTGAAATTAGGGTTGCTGGATACTGTAGAAGTTTCATTTTTGCTTTGTGAAGATGCTCCACAGTATTGCCCATAATCACTGCACTAACTTCTCTTTCAAACCAACAAGGAGCAAGCATCCTCCTTTTCTTCGCATCCTTGCCAGTACTGCACTTTAGTCTTTTTCATAACAGACATTCTTACTTGTGTAAGGTGCTATCTTGCTGTGATTTGAGTTTGTGTTTCTCTTATGATTAGTGATGTTCAATATTCTTTTCATGCACCTGCTTCTCATTTGTATGTCTGCTTTTGAGAAATGTCTATATCTACTTCTCAATTTTAATCAGGTCTTTAAAATTCAATTTTTTATTATTGAGTTTTTGGAAGAGATACTATTCTAAAATTGCCAATATATTTAGATTATATTTGGACCTTTGAAAGCTTTCTGTGTGGTTTAGTATAAGGATAAAGATGATTATGAGATTGTTATTGGAAATTTTCAACATGAATTATTGCCATGTTATCTAATATATTTTACCCAAATTTATAATCAGTTTAAATATAGTGGTTGATCAGATCAGTCTTACTTTATTTTATCATTATTTTTATTTTTTGGTACCGGAGATCAAACTCAGGTCCTTGCGTTTGTGAGGCAGGCAGCAGAACCAGTGAGCTAAGTCCCTGGTCCCAAGTTTTATTTAAATCAGCTGGAGTTTACAATTTAGTTCTAGTTCTCTCTGTGCATATAGATAGATAGTAGCTTAATACTTGCATACAGTTGATAGTTATTCCTCTAACACAGATGTTGGAATTACAGATACTTGAAAAATTAATTTTAGGAATGACCCTTTCAAGCATTTTTGAAGGTGGGGTTATATGAATGCTAGTTTTGTTAGATATTATTCAATATGTTTAATTATATAAGCAATTGCAGGGTTTTATACAAAATGATATATTATTATTTATTGTGCATATCCAATGTGTGTTTTTAACTGGCATTATTCTGTGAAAAAGACAGTCACCTAAAGAATTATTTGCCATCCCAACTCCACTTATTTGCTCTTTATAATGAAAATATTTAAAAATGTCAATATTATATAAAACATTTATGTATTCCATCCTCGGTACCAAAAAATATTTTTATCCTATTAATGGATATACCTCAGGAATATCTGACTTCTATTTAGACAATAGGCTTTTTTAACATCATGTGTTCTGTTAGAACCAGATGCTTGAATACAGTAAAACAAAAAGAGTAAAAATATTTATCTCCATCTAAAGAAATGTACCGTAGTAGCAGACTACTACTTACAATTCTCTTGTATGGTTGTATTTTGATAGAGGCCATTCTATGTTGGTAAATGCTAAAGAACTCTAATGCAAGTAAGTATTTTTAGGAAATAGAATTTGGAAAACAATCTTTCAGTCATAAACAACTTGAGAATTAATTTATCAACATCAATTTATTTTTAATATTTGATCATATTTCAATGCCACCACAAAATTGTTTTAATTAATATGGAATCATTTTAAAAGAAAACTTTAAAAAATATCAATTTCTATTTTAATTAAAATTATTTCAAATCTTCTTAAAGAATAATATAATCTGTTAGCTTCCTAAGAAGGGTGAACACAAATCAAATGCTTTTCCCTTTCTTTCTTTCTCTCTCTCTCTCTCTCTCTCTCTCTCTCTCTCTGTTTCTTTTCTGTCTCTTTTTCTTTGAACATAAGTTCTATGAGAACATAGACCTTGTTTTCTACCAGTGTTTAAAATACTGTGTGGCATATGGTTGAGGATCAAAAAGATATTTAAATGAATAAAGAAAATGAGTAAATGAATTAAATTTGGCTTTTTTTCAAATATTTACAAGGAAATAGAAGTAAAAAAATGGTAATACTTTCATTAGGATACGTTACTAAGTAAAGACTAAGATGTATAATATTAAAACATAGTCTCCCTAGGTCCCTAAATTGCCCAGGCTAGCCTTGCATTTGTGATCTCGCTACCTCAGCCTCCCAGAATGTTGGAATTGAAGGTATTCACTATCATCTCTGGTTTATGTTTCTTTGGCTATATCCTTTGTTTTCTCCATTCTTTATTCCCTGGAGCTATCAAAGTGGCACTATCATATATATCTTATTATATATTTTATCTGTGTTTATGTTCATATACATATAAACATGGACCTTCTGGATACTGCCCTGTAAATATCTGTAAGTAATTTTAAAGTAATAAATTAATCATGCATCCTAGATTCATAGAAAACCCCAAGTTAATTTTAAAGCTTTATAATACTTGATAGAATATATATAATTTGCTCCTCAATTTCTCCATTGATGGACATTTAAGTTGTGTCTCTTTTTATGAGATTAAAAAAAATGCTGTTATTCACCCTTCTATTTATCTGTATGCTTTTTTTTTTCCTTTACATTCTGATGGTCGTGTTTCTGAAGGATGAACTTGCAGAAGTTGCCTTTGCCATGTTGCATTAACCGCTATGGTGACTACTAACAAATGATCTTCCAGATGTTATCACTCTTTAGTCTCAAACCACAGTGCTCCAGAAGAGCACCCTCCCAGTGCCTTCTCTGCAGTATGTGATTGGTCTTCCTAAGCTTGGAAAGGAGAGCATTGAATTTTCAGTCCTGGACTGGAATTCTCCCAAGCAACAGTGATTTTGACAACGATTTCATGCATTTAGTCCTCCTTTGGAGACTCTGCAGAGACAAACAGTTAAGACTGTTATGAAACACTATTTCAATTTGAATCCTGATACCTCTAGTGAGTAGTCTGATGACCCTGGGCAATTCATTCCATTTCTTCAAGTATAAAATGGAGATAACAACTGATCTCAGTCCACAACAGAGATGTCTGCCTAATAAATTTTGTTAATCCCTGCACTTTGAGTTTCATGCCCATTGCCTGCCAGCTTTTGCATTCAACACAAAAATGACAGAACAGCAAAAGAGGCTGTCTCCATTACCACAGAGACAATAGTTCTGTGAAACCCACAGCCTCCCCAGACCTTCTTGTGTGCTCCTCCTTCATGATTATACTTTGAATTTCTCTAAAAGAAAAAGAGGAAAACATCCCTTGACATCTGGGAGCTGGCCTGACACAGCAAAGCCTTTCATGTTCTTCTGGACATGAATCATTTCATAGACCATCAGCATCATACAAGTCCATTCAGAGACCTTGATGGATCAAAACAAAAGCACACCCTCTGCAAAGTTATATCTGAGCAGTCAAATCTGAACATTATCCTAACTACAAAAGTGGCATGCTTTTCACCTTAGCTAATATGAGTTACTGGTGTCTCTTTTTAAAATTATAGTTTTAGCATTGAACTAGTAGTCATCCCTTTTAGGTAAGATTTATTAAATTAGCACATTATGAAACTATTCTTGCTTCCAGAATAAAACCCTGCTTACATAAACCTTCCCCAAATTCACCTACCACAATCTGAACAATAATTTCTTTCTGCTAACCTCTTACTGACACTTCCCCATAGTGTGCCATAATGCAGTGTATTGTAAGCCCAAATTGCTCCCTACAGATGCACTTCTACTGTCTGTTGGCTGTGGATGTCGACAGCGCTCCTTGTTAACTCACACCAGTGCTCAGATGAATTGATTAGTGACTTAGAGACTCATCCTATTCTTAGAATCTCCACTCCAGACGTTAACTTTCTCAGCTTTTTCCACTTTTGTGTGAGGTACAATTTATAGTATCAGCTTGGTCTACTGAAACCTGCTGTAGTCTTAGCATGGCACTTTTGACATACTGTTTTTTTAATTGTGTCACATTTTCTGTTTATACTTTCCTGTGTTATAATGCTTAAGCCTTTTTATATTGATATATTATTCAAATATTTAGACTTAATAATAAATATTCTTTAGCATGGAGTATATTTTAAATAAAATAGTTGTCCCCCATGTGGCAGCCCTTTGAATTGATGTCAGCATAGCTGTAATTCTCAAGTTACATTAATAATTATTAAATATAATAACCATATGAATTACTCATACATACAATTAAGTCTATTCCTATTTCTATTTCTGCTGTGCTGTATATTGCTCTCCAAGTTTAAGATCATGTGGTAAAGACTTTTGACTTTACCATATTTATTTAATGGGGGAATCAAAGTGGATAATTTATAAGCTGGCATAGCATACTGCTACATGGGGAGGCTATAGATACAGAATGATTTCTGTCACACTTGTTATGTCACATCCTAATAGCATGTGATCACAGATAACGTTAATCAAGTTTTGGCAATTTCAGTTTTCACATTTACAAATGAAGTTGAGACACAAATGGCAATATTTTTGTCATGGAAGCAATCTTGTGATGGCTCATATCACATTTGTCACATAGTGTCACGAGGATGGTATTTTAACTGGTACAAACTGAATTCATTTAAGCTCATATAGGCTCATTCACCAAACATATAGAATGGTTTCTATATGGGGCCAAATGGAAGGCACAGAAGAAGAGAGGAATCCCAACTTCTCCAGAGCGCATATTATCAAGGAAAAAAAAAAAAAAAGGTTAAAAGCAACCTTGTTTGTTTGTTTACTTTTTAAGACAAGGTCTTGCTATGTCGTTCAGTCTGGGCTTGGATCCACTACCACATTTCCCTGAAAAGAAGACTTACCTGGAAAATAACCCCTAGCATGATTTTCCGGGATGCTCCTAACATAAGCCTTACCCCCAAAGTAAGCCCCAGTTGATATCATCAGCAAAATGTAAATTCTCAAGTACACATTTAATATATCTGTTAGAACACAATATGAACATACAGGATTATAAAATAATAATAACATGTAATTAAATAGAAATAATGTTATTGAAAGCAATACTTACAATAAATGCTAATGAAAATTATAATTAAGCATTTGTAAATACACAAGCAGGTGCTTTTGGAGTAGAGGTAAATGCCTCTGTCAAACAGATGAACTTGAGACTCATTGCCAAATGACCAGTTGGAGTACAGACACAGAACTCAAATAATGTGCACAGTTAATTACGAATGGACCTGGCTGTGTCTATTTCGAATCTTAATAATTCAATATTTCATGTAATGTAATGGTTGTACTTATGCACTTGTGATAAACTCAAATTTTGGTGCCTTCAAATTTTTTATCATTTTTGTGTGGAACATCATACTTCACTGTCACTATTTTTGTTGCCACCCCTGTCTCATTAGTCTTCCATTAATACATGATTTAGTGGAAACTTTGCACAGCTTATCCTATAAAAGGTTGTGACTTGGGTAAAGAAATCATGGGATGAAATCACCGACAGCCATGTTGCCAATGCACCTGAAGCAGGCTACATGGACAGGAAGTGCTCATTTAAGGAGAACTCTATTGCTGGATATGGAAGATCGGGACTAATTTTTCTACAGAAAACGGAATTACAAGAAATTTAAACTGGGATTCTGGATTTGGGGCATTATGGTGATTTTCCAGAGGATGACATGGATGTATTTGGATAAATAAAAATTTTATACATGAAAAATAACACATCACCTGAAAATAAGCTCCAAAACTCTTTTGGAGAAAAAATCAATAAGACCTGGCATTATTTTTGAGAAATTACAGTGTATAGCCCAAGCTGGACTTGAGCTCATATTGATCCTCTTGCTTCAGTCTCCCAAGGGCTGCGATTATAGGCATGTGCCATCACACACTGCAAAAGCAATTGTGAAAAAGAGGAAAGAGGAGAAGGAAGAGGAAGAAAGAAGAAGAAAAAAATCAATTCATTTCAATGTGGCACAACTTCCACATTTTGAAATATTGCTTAACATTATATTTTTAAGGCACAGCAACTGTCAGTACCCTAAAAACAATCTTATTGTTTAAAGTAAGAGGAAGCAGTAACAATCTTTTATAGACTATCTTGCAAATAGGTTTCTATTACATTATATCTAACTGAAAAACAGCTCTAGTAAATCCAAACCTGGAGATAGAAAATATTAATTATTTAATATTTAACTAATATGAAATCATAACAGATTAGCTACAGCTAAGAATGACAGATTTGGAAGATGAACAACAAAACCTGGAATAGAAGCCAGTATCCAGCCAAATCTTGATATTCTACCCAAACTGAAGATGGTAGAAAGTAGTTTATGTAAGAATATCACTTTATAACTCAATATATTTTACTCCCTTTAGTATTTTAATATTTTCATTGAGTTTATTGGTACTCCTTAAGTATACAGTACAGTTACATTCATCCGAGGGATCTAGTACCTTTACATGACAGATCTTATTTCTCATTTTTTCCCCTTATCCCTGCCCTCCCTTCAACCTCTCCACTCTCCCCTATTTACAAAGACTTTGTTTCCATTTTTCCTTTTCCCTTCTTTCCTTTCCACTACACTTCCCACTTCCCCTGCACTTTTTGCCCTTTTCTTATAATATTTTAATTTATATGAGAAAGAATTCACTTCCCTCACTCCTCAGTGGTTATATGACACTTTTTTTTCCTGTTATTTCTAGTGACTCAAATAATTTTTTCTGCTTGAGTTACAAAGGAGTAACAGGATGGGATAAAGTCCCCCTGATTAATTTTGCCAGGATACTGTTGACCAGAATATACAGAGCATGGTAAGTTGTTCTCATCATATATATGGCATGATTACTTTTCATTTCTCACATGTACAAATCAAACATTCATTTCTGTTTAAAGAGAAACAACATGTATTAGAAACTCAATTCCTTACACCATGATGTCAAGATCTATTTTTCCATGTAAAATAAGTGACCAGATGAATTTCTAAATGAAATATCCTAAGCAGAATAAATTCTTCTTCTTTTGAACTTTATTCTATCAGGTTAAAAAATCAAAACATTTTACAGAGTAAAATTATAACTATCAGGTGGTCATAATTTGATGCTTTGTCTCTATACTATAACCTTGGTTTATGTATGAATTCTTCTGAGGTTCTTTTCATGATTTTTTTTGGCTTTAAATAAGCCATACAAATGGATAAATTTAACAAATTACCCATTTTGCAATTTTATTAAAATTTATGCATGTACTTAACCTTAAATAACTTTTTCTTTAGTGAAGTTAATTTCTTGAAATAAAGGTGAGCTGAAATACTTCTCTGTTAACGAGAAAACTTTATATGCTTTCAAAAGTTCCACTGGACAATTTTAAATGAGGAACATTTTTAGTCAAGTATAATTCCATGCAATTTTTATTTTTCCTGTCCATTAGGGATGGATTGGTGAGATCAGAATTTAAGTTCCTGCTGTTTAGTTATTTTATTTTTTAATATACATGTTTTCCCAAATGACATAATTATTCTTTAAAAATGTATTTCAGTGGCTCTAGTAAGGACTTAAAATATCTAAATTGATTAAAACTTAAGAAAACATTTTTTATAAATGGAAACCTTAAGTTCATAAGAATGTGTAGTATTCTCAATGCCTTAACAATTCATCAGTCTTATATATAAATCTTCAATTTTTTGATTTCTTCATTTATCCAATTTGCAACTTATTGACATCACAAGTTAATTGGTGACATTTTTGCCTTATGTTTAATTTTTTTCATGAAATTCCTGACCAAGAATCAATTTTGTTTGTTAAATATAAGAAATTTTCAGATTTTTTTAGAGGTGAAATTATGAAAGATATAAAATTAATATTATTACAGAATAGATCTCTCTTTTGACATTTAATAAATAACTATTATTTCATATTGAGATATAGTGGAATACTTTATTCTTTAGACACTAATAATAGAATTTTGAGTGGCTTATGTGTTATGGAGCTATTTTAAACTATTTTAACTGTTTAATTATTTTAACTATATTTTTATCTATTTGTGTGGGAACCACATTAAATTTTCTAAGAGAAGAGTTTAAATATGCATTACATATGCAGATGTACTATTTTAAACACAAAGTCTTGCAAAAAAAGGAAGAAAATTAAAAGCAATGGTTTTAATACTCTGTTGATGTTGCTTAAACTAAAACTGTTTTTCCAAATGAATCTGTCTTACTTGAATATTTAGGTAAAAAACGACAAATTTGGATGTGGAACATTCATTGGACATTGCAAAACATCATCTCCTAATACTTTATTACATTTACATTCTATTTTCATACACGTGGGATATTATTACAGGCACATGTAGGGAATCATAAAAATGATTTTTGTGAATGCTAACTGAACAAGATCTTGCTCTTAATTGACAGCTATATGCAATAGCTTCTTAAAATATAAATTTTATTAATCCATGACAAAATTATAGGGTTTTGGGATAAACATTCCAAGAGCTACACATAGTAATACATTTGTTTATGATAAATTGAACTTCAGATAATTAACATTTCAGATCCTCTCTCCTCAAAGCTAGAGATGCTTTTAGGTGTACTGTAGCTACATTATAAGAAGTCATGTCTAGGGCAGACTTCCAAAATATGCTCTTCTATATTGCTCAGGACTAAGCACTCTCTTTGGACAAAAGCTTAAAAAGGATTGCCTGGCTGGGATGGGACATGGAAATTTAATAATTCTCTGCCATCTTTTAGAACTGCTTTCCTGATATGCTAGACAGCTTGAAGAATAAGTGTCACTTTCCGGGGACCTAGGATTATCATCGTATGATTTACAGCCCTGAGGTTGGATTGTTCCTATGGAACCAATGAGGACAAATCAGTGTGCCATTTGTACACCTCAGTTTTAAGAGGATCATATACGGATGAATTGATGATGCTAAATACATTTCATGTATGCATTCATAATAGGGACATTTAAACAAATTAAGCATTTTAAATTGCTATGCAATAGTTACATAGTTTCATGAACATCAGTTCATGAAATTGCCTCGAGAGAATGTATGTTTACCAATATTATAGAAAAGATAATACACTTTATTTGTTCTTTCAAGCTTGTTTTAGATTTATCGGAAGCACTACCTGAGTGTCTGGTATAAGAATTCTCCCTAAGAAAGAGTCTACAAAAAAGTGCAAGCATATGGAAACTGCCTTAGGTCAGAGACCAAGATGATTTTTTAATTCAGGTTATCCTGTAGTCCTCTCATCCATATTTAATGTAGCCCTGGGGAGAACTAGCTGCAAATATAGAAAAGAATCCAAAGAAAAACAAAACTTGTTTCATAACACTTTCTTTGGGAACAGTCATAGAGACGTTGGCGTGGGTATAAGTTTTAAAAGATGCTCTTTATGAAGGTTAAAGGTTGGGCAGAGAAATTGAAGTGTTCCATGTAACACTCAGGACAAGAAATAAATTACCAGTCATCACATGTCAGGAAAGAGGTCTTGCTTCTGAAAATAGATGCGACACCTCATAGGCATTAAGGTGGAAAAGAATGAGGTTGCAGTTCACAACACTGAACATAAGAGTAGAAGCAGAAAAAAATACAGTGACTCTTAGTATTGCCAGTATTTTATCACCATAGTGGTACACAGATATGAATACACAGAGTGTCACAGTCAGATGGGAAGTTAGTTTGTATTTTAACTCCAAATTTTATAAAAGAAGAAACTGAGTTTCTGAGTTGAGTTTCTTGAGTGGTAGCTGGTGTGTAATGATTCCGCTAATCATTCACGGAGGCTAAAAAACACAAGGCTTTAAAATTCCCACTGCAGTCCCTTGGCACTGAGCCATCATGTCTTTTGCACACACCAATAGGCTTTGGAGGTGTCATAGTTTAGTGCCTCAAACAAAAGATTCTGAATCAGACAGGTCAGGATTTTACCAAAGACTTTTCTTGCAAACTATGTAGTGCTATGTAAATTAAAAATTTATGTGTCTTCATTTCCTCAACTATAATATCCAAGTAATGACAGCATCAGCCTAAAAATGTTTTAAACATGACTTTTAGTTATATACTCCTAAGTGAAATAAATAAGTCCCACATGTGTAAATACCGAATAGTTTCCCTGGTGTGAATATTCTGCAACAATGCATAAGATTCTAATAAGATTACTGACATTTAGAAATGGGAGGAAAGGAGCTAAAGGTGTAGGGAAGGTGTGATACGTAGGGGAAGAACAAAAAGGGAAAAGAAAAAAATGTGAGAGAATGAAAAGATGAAAATAAAGTGTTTGTAGATGGGGAGGGGAGGAGGGGGTGAAGGGAGGGCAGAGGTAAGGGGAAAAAAATGAGAATCAAGACTTGCCATGTAAAGGTACATGATCCCAACAATGAATGTAACTGTACTGTATCCCTAAATGTACCAATAAACTCAATAAAAAAAAATTAAAAAAAAAAAAAAGAATTTAAGTCTATACATACTCACCAAGTGATATGTATTTTGTTTATGCCCTACTAGTAGTTAATTCAAAAGTATATTGCTTCACATGTAACAAATTTTCATGTAATTTTGAGGGAATATTAGAAACAAGAGTTATATGTGAGTCATTTCACATATTAAAAGGTACAATTCTTTAGCTGTAGTACTAATTAATTTCATTTGTGAATCTTTACAAATCACTTGTGTGAAGTTCTAATTTAAAATCTGTTAGGATTAAATCTTTATAATAACACCATGTCAAGTGTTTGAATTTCATATTTAATAGTGAATTGGTAAATACACTAAAGAGCCAAGTACCTAAAAAGTTGTATTGATGAAGCAGTAAAATGAATGACTCCTTCATTACAGATCCAGAAATGCGACTATCTACAATTAGGAAAACTTTACAATAAAAATGAAAGCATTTCTTTTTGTTAGATAAAATGTTTTTAAGGAACTTTTATGATTCCAAGAAGAAAAATACGAGCTTAAGTGCCAGTTTTAGTTTTAAATATTTCTATTCACAATAAATAGGACACACATGAGTCAATACTGAATAGTTCCTCTGGTGTAAAAAACTAAAAGTGTAAATAAGGTTCAAATTATATGATTGATGATGTAAAACAGGAAGAAAAGGACTAAAGGAGTAGGAGAAGTAGGAAGGGTGGAGAAAAGGAAAGAAGGGAAAAGAAAAAATATGAGAAAAGGAAGAAGTGGAAACGAAGTCTTTGTAAATAGGGAAGGGAGGAGGGGTGAAGGGAGGGCAGGGAAATGGGGAAAAATAAGAACCAAAATCCATCATGTAAAGGTACAAGATCCCAATGATGAATGTAACTGTACTGTATACCTAAAAAGTACCAACAAAATTAATGAAAAAGTATTTCTATGCACCAATTGTGTCCTGCCAAAATTTTTGCTGAAATCTAATCCCTTTTTTTTTCTTTTTTCTTTTTCTAATCCTTTTTTGAGGATGCTTGACGGTGGGACCTAGAGAGGTGTTAAATCATGAGGTAGAGTACTCATGAGTGAGATTAATGTCCTACTGAAAGAAACACAAAAGAAATCCCTTACCCTGTCTACGCATGGAGACATGGGAAAATGTGCTGTCTTTGAACCAGAAAATGAGGCTTCATTAGACACCCAAAATGCTGACACTTGGATATTGGACTTTTCAAACTGAAGAGGTCAGAAATTTATATTGTTTATAAACTACTCAGCTTATAGTATATTTTTACATACACACAAATAAACTAAGACGAATGTTTAGTGGAAAGCATATTTTGAACACGAAAGATGACAATTGCTGTTTATGAAGCATATAACTGAGTATTGAAATGAAAGTTATGTATACTAAAATTCAGGACAATTTACCAGTAATACCTTGTTTGAACATTCCGTATCAATTTTTCTATGTGCTATTGTTTGTGTTTCATAAATAAGGGAAGAAAGAGAACATAGGGTAAGTTACTCAAGGTGATAAAGTCAGTTAATAGGTGAAAGATCCAGGACATATATTTTTGATCTTATATATCTAAAACTTTGCTCAGTCCATGAAGTTGAATTATTCACAGTGGTATTCTAAATATTGATGCATTTTATCAACTATGATTTTGTCATGATTTGACACATGTGTTATTTATACCAACTATATTTTAGCAAAACCAAGAATGGATTTATGATTGTATAGCATACTAAAAGTATAAAATTCATAGTATTAGTGAAGTAGATTTAATTGAGACTATATTTATTGAGAATAATTTAGGTCTTGTCCAAGTTTCTAAAAGATTATTACAATATATTGGTAAAAGAAAAATGAAGCAAATAAACATTAAATGCAGTGCCATGTCTTCCAGCATTCACAAAATGAACAATGTGAACAAAGAAAAAAACTGAGTAATGCAGCTCACATTATCTCTTATGAGGAAGTGCCACTTATCCAAAAAATAAAATTAAAAGAATACGGAAAGAAAACAAAAACAAAACCTAGTTCAATCTTTAAGGGGAATTTGTTGGAGAGCTGTATGTTTAAGGCATGCTGAATAGTATTATAGATGATAACTATAATATTATAGTCACCTAATTATAAACCTCAAAACAAACTGTTAAATTCTAGTTCAGTGGAAGTGTTTCTATGAAAAGCAGTCCAGTTATATAGTTGCTGGCTGCCTCCCTTCCTAGAAAGGTAGAATTTTAGAGAAGCTATAGAAATAAATGGTTATAATGTCCCTTAGGTCAGGCTTTTCAAATATCAATTGTGAAGCTTTGACAGCAGCCATATGAGACAAAGTCTCAAGTTCAGAATCCAGCCATGTAAGTGAAAGGTGTTCCGAGGTTTGACTGAATGGAATGCTCATGTTTTAGAGACCTGGCATATAGGATGTAAGGTTCAGATTCTGAAATGAAATCAAGGAATATGACTAAATCCAATCTGTGTGTACTCTTTGTACTAATTGTTCATTGTAGTTAAGTGGAAGATTCCTTAAAATGCCAAAATCATTCTCTTTTTTAATCATTTAAAATTTAGACCTGCTTTGAAAGCAGTTTTCTTCATTTCACTTCAATTTGTAATGTTTTCTGTATTAGTGCACTTTTATAACTAAAATGTTCACTCCTAGTAAATAATGGGATTTCTATGTTATGTAAATAGACTTCAGAAACCAAATGCTTGTTTTTAAAGAAGTCATTTTGACCTACCTAAAGTTAGAATCTTTTGGTTACATAAAACATATTTTGTGGCATAAGGACATAAGTCATTGTTTTCAATATTTATTCTTTTTTATAATTTTATTTTTGAGTTTTATATTTTGCCTTCTATATACTAAGCACTATGCTAAGCTCTGGTGCATTGTTTTCAAAGGCAACCCAATTATAATTTCTTTCCTTCATCTCTCCTCTATTTTGGAAATGCATATATTGATCAGTTCAACTGCAAGTTTTTTAGCAAATGTGGTGAGAAGTTAATGCCAATTGATAAAATGACAAGTTGAAATACAAACAGTGTTCTGCTGTGAACTAGAGAACACTACTAATTAGAACTAGACAGCCACTGACTTTATAAACAGAGCCGACTGCAATATTACAGTCTTTGCATTCATTTTTATTCAAATGCCTGGATATTACTGTAGTAATCAATTTAAATCAATTAATATTTGAGATTTTAATATATGTAATGTAATATTATCGTTGGCAATGTAAGGAGTGCAAAGACTAACTCCAGCTATAAAACATACAGATATTTAGTCTGTGCTATATACCAGTTTCATTCTAGGGAGGGGGAATTCATGAGTGAAATAAAGACAAAAACAGAAGGTAGTGAACTAAATAGATAGAAAGATATTTCAGTCACAGTCTTACTTTGAAGAGAGGAAAGAGGAAAACATATACATATAATATAAGCAAGGTAGGTTACTGAAAATAATGCAACATCTTGTTAACAGGCAAATGTATTGAAAGTTAAAAGCAAAAACGCGATTGATCTTTTGAGTCTTGTCTTTAAAAATGTTGACAATTTTTAAATTGTTGTTATGTTTAGCGAACTGAATAATCAATACATACTTTTTGGATGGAATGAAAGCTTTAGGCCTAAAGTGGCCATTTACATTCCGGATTACATTGTCCATAATATTCAGAGTTATTTGAAACCTTTTCAAACAGAGCCTTCAAATGATGCATTTACACAAGAACTAATCTACCAATCATGATTTGAAGCATTTCCATCTCCGTAGAAAAATCTCTCTATAAATAGTGATTTAAATGGAAACTACAAGATTAAGAGGATTTTTTCATTTCTCCAAAAATGTATCTCTGAAGGGCTGGGGATTTAGCTCAATGGTGTGCCACCTGCCTCACAGGTGCAAGGTCCCGAGTTTGATCCCCAGTTTAAAAAAAAATGCGTCTCTGAAGAATACTATAATTCCTTAAAAAGGAAATCTTGATTTCTTCCCTTGAATTTTGGTAACAATTGATTAGTAACATACTTTCCTAATTGCTTCTGCATTTTTCTTAGTAGTGTGTAGACATATCTATTTCAGTCACCAGAGGCCTCTGCTGGCAGCACAAGTATGGCAGAGTCACCCTGGGTCTCACATCTACCTGACATATTGTCTCACACACACCTGACATATTGTATGATCATGCATCAAGCAAATGGAAACCAATTAAGTTTTAATCCCAATAAAATTGGACATCTTCAGAAGGTAATAGAAAGGAAATAGAAAATTTACTTCAAAAGCATTAAAAGTTAAGTGGGTTTTTATTGAAGTTTCTCTTTTTTTTCCTTATTGGTACATTTTAGGTATACAGTAGTTACATTCAAGCCAGGTGTGGTGGGACATGCCTGTAATCCTAGCACTCAGGAGGCTGAGGCAGGAGGATCACTGCGTGTTTGAGACCAGGCTGGGATACACAGTTAAGTTCCAGAGCAGTCTGAACTACACAGTGAGACCCTGTCTCAAAAAACAAAAACAAAATACTTATATTCATCATTGGGATCTTGTACCTTTACATGACGTATCTTGGTTCTTATTTGTTTTCCATTGCCCTGGCCTCCCTTCACTCCCAAAGTTTCTCTTGAAGAAGGAGTTGAAGAAAGAAAACCATCACCAGTTCTTGCTTCTCTCCTCAAACTCCTTCTATCGCTGTGCTTGATTTATTTATTCCTGCTCTCCCCTCTTATTCCACTTTCCACGTTTCTAAAGTACCTACAGTGTTCAAGCTCTTTTCTGGCCCCTTTCATCTTCATAGATTTTTCTTCTTTTCGCTCCACTGCTTTTCCATACCATTTTTCTCCCTATAGAATCCTCCGCATCTTCTCACTCTACACCTCCAAATCGAGGTTCCGTGAATTCTGACCCAGCAACAACAAAAAGTTCCTCCTCTCCAGGAAGCTGAAGGAAGCAGTTGAGTGAAAATGCTCAGGATGTTGTTTTGATTTTTTAAAAAAGTTATTCAACGTTGTCATAAACAAATGACTTGTGGGTTATGCTTGTTTCTTTGAAAAACATAGACAGAAAGTTAATGAATGTGGCACTTGTGGATTTCTGTGCAGGCACAGGGAGGTGTCTATGGGCCCCAAATCTTAGAGCTAGAGGATCATGCCAAGGGTACAAACACAAGCATGCACTTTAGCCAGCGTCTTCATGAATTTCTGATTCTCTGTAAGTAATAAAGATAGTCTAAAATCACAATAGGAGTAGAGTAAGGTTACAGGCTTAAGAATTAAGCAATCAACTCTCTCCAGGCTGAAGACAGATATCCTTTATATTCTTGGGCAAAGAGATGGCTCAATTCCCTCCACGGCCAGCCCTCCAACATTCTTATCTTCTCCATGACTTTATCTCTGTACTTATTCTCTTTCCCTTTTATGTTGGCTCTGTCTCCAATAGATCCATCCCATGCACATATTCAAATGTTTTAATATCTTCTATCTTAGAAATACCTTGCCTTACCCCTGCATTTCCTGCCAGTTATTGTCTGATTTTTCTACTGCCACATGTAGCATAATGAATTGAAAGATTTGAAAATGTCAGTTAATATTTATAATTTTTTTATATCACTGAGAATTTTGCTAAATCTCCTTGCCTGGCTTCTCTTCTAAAAGTTGAAATTAATCAGCACTTAACCTAGGTCCACTTTTTCTATTCCGTGTATCTACCCTGTGTCCATAGGTGATATCAGCTATTTATTGCCAGGATTTCAAACATTATCATTGTACAAAATGGTTCCTGAAATCCCACATTGGTATGCAAACAGCCACCTTGTATTGTTCTTGTGTATATCCAAATGGCACCTATATATAGAATGTGTGACTTTCCCCTGAAATTTCTTCCACCCCACTCTTCCCTATTCTAATAAAGAGCACAACCATCCTTTCAGAAACATCTTCTTAACTCATCTCCCTGTTCCAACCTTTGATCTTTCTGCAGTACAATTTCCATAAGGCAGATAAGGTGATCTTTTAAAATGGAAATCAGATCATGTCACTCCATTAGAAAAATTCCAAAGATTTCCTTTCAAAATTAAACAAAAGCCAGATTCATTATCCTGGTTTAGGAGGCTAAGTAATGTAGCCCCTGTCTGTCTCTGCCCTGGCACGCAAACTGCCACCGGTCCCTTCCAGTATATTTTTGTGGATGGGACTCTCTTTAGACATTTTTTTCCATGTGGCTCACTTAGAAAAACAAAATTAGATTGGGTCTTTAAATTTGCGAGGTCTGATTTTTTAAAGTTTTTTATATATTCTAGATAGTAGACCTTTGTCTGAGGAAGAGCTGGCAAAAAGTTTTTCCCACGTTGTGGGTTGTCTCTTCACACTACTGGTCGTTTCTCTTGCTGTGCAGAAGCTTTCTTAATAAGACATTCCACTTATTGATTGTGCTACTTCATGGGCAACTGAGGTTTTGTTCATAAACTCTTTTCGTATACCAGTGTGTTCAAGAGTTCTACCTAACCTCTCTTCTAGCTGGTTTAGTTCTTCTGTTTTAATATTTAGATCTTTAATTCATTTCAATTTTAGTTTAGTGTATGGTGAGAGATATAAGTCTAGTTTTAATCTTTGGCAAGTTGAAATCCAGTTTTTCCAGCACCATTTATTAAAGAGGCTATCTTTCCTCCAGTGAGGGTGTTTGGATCCTTTGTCAAAGAGGAGGCAGCTGAATGTGGCTGGAGTTGTTTCTGCATCTTCTAATCTGTTCCACTGCTCCTCTGAAATGAATAGACATTTCTCAGACAAAGAAGTAGAAATAGCAAATAAACATATGAAAAAATGTTCAATGTCACTGGTCATTTGAGATGCAAATGAAAATAACACTGAGATTCCACCTCACCCCAGAAAGAATGGCTGCTATCAAGAAATTAACCAATAACAAATGCTGGTGGGACTGTGGGGAAAGAGGAACCCTGGTGGTGGGTATGCAGACTGGTGCAATGACTATGGAACTCAGTATGTAGATACCTCAAAGAGCTAGGATTGGAGGTCCCATTTGACCCAGCCATCCCCCTGCTGATCATCTTCCCTAAAGAATTAAAATAAGCATAGTACAGCAATAAAGGTGCACCCATGTTCATATTGGTACAGTTTGTAATAGCTAAAAGTTGGAAATAGCCCAATTGCCAATAACCTGGAGACTGAATAAAGACAATGTGGATTTTTTTTAATAGAAAATGGAGTAATACCCAGCCATAAAGAATGAGAAACTAGAGATTTATAGCTAAAGGATGCACATTGAGGAGATAATCTTAGATATACATAGGCCACATTTGTGTAAATACCAAATAGTTTCTCTAGTGTGAGAAACTGAAAGTGTAAATAAGGACTAAAAGGTATAACAGATCATGTGAAATAGGAAGAAAAGGTACAAAGGGGAAGGGGAAGTGGGAGAGGTAGAGGAAAGGAAATTAAAGGAATGGAATTAACATGAGAAAAGGAAGAAATGGAAACAAAGTGTTTGTAAATCACGGGTGTGGAGGGGTTGAAGGAAGAGCAGGGGAATTGGTTAAAAATAAGAACCAAGATGGATTATGCAAAGGTGCAAATTTCCAATGATTAATATCATTATATTGCATACCTTAAATGTACCAATAAAATCAATTTTTATAAAAATTAAGGACATTGAGCAAGTTATCCCTTCCCATTTTAGTCATATTAGCATTTTCTCAAAAAGAATGTCAGCAGTAACATTTAATTTACTTTCATTACTTGATAGATCCTGCATATCAAATATGCACCCACTCTTACTGACCAAGATTGACTTACAGATATGCACTTGTGCTCACTATGATCTGCATGTTTGGCACATTTGCATGATTCAACACCAGTTTCAACATTAAAAATTAATTTACTCTCTGTCACATCTCTTAAATTTACTGCATTTGGTGAAACACCAAGCTAAAGTTATTTGCCTGTTTATTATCTGTCTTCTCCAACTAGAATATAAGCTTTCTGAGAAGAGAAATCTTGATATTCTTATTTTTTGTTCTGTTCCCAAGTCCTCTGTATGGCCCAGGGAAAGCACCTAGTACATAAAATTAATTAATTAGTAGATGATGAATTGTGTTACATTCTTTATGACAACTAGCATAGTTCTTGGCTTATATTGTAAATATAATAGTAGCTTTAAAATGGTCTTTTTTTAAAGTCAAGTCTTATACCTTTTATAATTCTATGGTTGCTATCGTTAAGTATTGGAACTATTTCCCCTCATTTTTTATTATGAAAGCTAAAATATGGAACATAGAATTTCTACTATAGAAATTGACAATGGATTCTTTGATGTCTCTAGAAAAAGGAGTGAAAAAGAACAACATCAATTTAAAAAATGTAGTCTTCTATAATATATGCTATGAAAGTTTTCTTCATTTACATGTGGCTCATAGTTAGTGTACAAACAAGACAAGCAGTCAAATTAAAAAAAAAAAAAGTTTTGAGAAGTGACTATCTTCCTATGTGTAGAAGGTCAGGTTCACGTTTTCTTCCCACGTGTTCACATTTTATTTTTACATTTCCTTTTCTGTTCATTTGCTTCAATTTCAAAAGTCATTCTAACTGATAAAAAGGATAAGAAATATGTAACTGGGAGATTTTATTACTCATGGTTTTGTTCTCTTCATTGTTTTACCTTACTTTTTTGAATTTAATATTCTAGCAGAGATTAAGTTAATCATATCCTAAACATTTTAGGAAATATTAAAATCTTAATTCATGAGAATAAATATTTTAAATTCAATGATAGATTATTTTTATAGAAAAGGCTTAGTGATGGAGTGAAATTTTGTTTTGTGTCTTAGAATTATGTCTCCTGGTTCTTTTTCTCTGGAGTGCTTTTCAATAAAGTAAGAAAAATTTGGAGAAGAGTGCTGAAACTTTTGTCTACTTTCTCCATCTCAGTATTCTCTTCTGATGTTTTCAAAGAAAGTGTTGTGGCTATGCTGTTACTTTCTTTTTAATTAAAAATTTAAGCTCAAATTACCAATTCAGGAAACTCATATCATGATTAAAATAAATTATACTTTAAATGAAAGTAAACCATTTGTTCTTACCTTATAATGCCTACTTTAAATGAGTTTCCTCACAAAATGTCAGTGATTAATGTTTAAATTATTGTAATCATCAAAAAGCCTCATGAATTTTAAAATTCAGAAAAAATCTATAACTAAGCAGAATTGACTTGTGATTTTTTTTAGCCTTTTAATATTGTTATACATTAAATGTCAACTAACGTTCAGTGAAATTGAAGTGTCAAATGTCACATGTCTGCAAAACAACTTACGTGGTAGTCAGTGGATGAGGTCAGAATTCTTCCAAAGGAAATTTATTTAACAGTTCTTGCTAAAATGTGATGCTATAACATGAAAGGTGAACAAGAACAAACCCTGATGAATATGCACAGAATAAAGGTGACAGACGACTGTGCTGTGTAGCCCATATCTTTCATAGTTTGCTCAATTTTAGGCTTCTATAATGTAACCAAGAAGGATTCCCTTAAATTCTATTTGAAAAGCAATGCTTTTGGAAGAAAAAAATATTGCCTCCAAAATAATGATAAAAGTGGGAGCAAAATCACACTGTTGAATCTATTTTTACTATTTATCTGCTCTTAAATCAGTTTTGCTATAACATTGCAAGAAATCCAGGAGGTAAAAAGCAGGCTACAATAGAGGTTACCCAGGATATTTGTACTTTTCCATCTCTTGACAATTTTGTGAATAATGTAGAAAATGAACAAGGAGGTACACATATATATTTAAGAACTTGATTTCATACATGTTATATAAATACCCAAATGTTAACTGCCGGGTCTTATGAAAGTTCTCTTTATAATTTTGTGGGAGAGGGTCCATACTGTTTTCCAAAGAGGTTATAACATTTTATATTTTCACCAACACTGTACAGCAATTCCAGTTTTTCCATGTCCTTGCCAACATTTGTTACTTTTTCTTTTGTTTTGATTTACTTATGGTTTGGTTTTGATTTTTTTTTTTTTTGGTATAATGGACATCTAACAAGAGTGACTTTATACCTCATTGTCGTTTTGGTTTTCATTTCCCTGATGATTAATAATGTTGCACATCTTTTCATAGACTATTGATTAATTTGTATGCCTTTGGAAAAATATTTTCTCAAGTTCCTTACCCAGTTCTGTTTTCTTGTGCTGTTTAATTGTTGGAGTTTTTTATGTTTTATGTATTAACACCTTTTCAGATATAGGGTGTGTAAATATTTTGTCTCATTTCGTAAGTTTCTTTTCTCTCAGTTTGTTATTTTCTTTGCTTAGCTGTGCAGAAACTTTTTAATGTAATAGTTGTAGTGGACAAAGACAATGGGATACACACATATTATGGGATATTATTCTGCCATAAAAGGAGAAAAAGCTGTTGAGTTCTACAACATGGGTGAATCTTAAGGAAATTATGCTAAGTGAAATAAGACAGTTAGAGAATGACTCATATTGTGTCATTCTAATCATGCAAAAAATTTCCAAAGTAACCAAAATCATAGAGGCACTAAGAATGGTGGCCTTCAGAAGATGGGTGATGAGAAAATAGAGAGCTTATGCTCAGTGATATAGAATTTTCAGCTGTGCAAGATGAAAACATTCTATTATCACAACAGTGTTCATGTAGTTAACACTATTGCACTATATACTTAAACATTTGTGTAGAGCTCATGTTTTGAGTTCTTCATCACAACACGAACAGAGGGTGGAGTGTTCACCCTAAAACAACTTTTGCATAATGATGAGGAAACAGTTGCTAGTTGCTGAATTTCTTCCTGTATATGGTAAAATAACTAGAACTGTATATGGTAAAATACCAGAACTCTAATATACATAGTTCAAAGGTACATAAGCTACTGTTCATGAATCCAGGCAAGGTCCTTTGGAAACCAATAGTTTGATTTTGAGGCCACTTGATCCACGCATGAGCATCATTTTCACTCAGGAGTAAATTATACCTGCTTACATACACAGGTGCATTCTTTTAAAAACTGAGTGATCTTTCAGTTCATTGCTGCAAATCAATATTTAAATGATGTCCTATATAGTAGCCTCCATAACAAAACAATTGGGACACTGCTCACAATCTCAACATTTCCCTATTTTTTTCAATTGCAATAATAGCATTTAACATGTAATACATTATATGTTAGCCTCTAATAACAAGTAATAGGTAAGAGTTTTAGGTAATAGACTGATTATATAAAGGTTAATTTTTGTGATATATAAAATATTTTAAAGAAATTTAGAGTTTTTTTCATGCATCATACATAAAATGATCTACTAGAAAACTTAGCACTAAGTAAATAGGATAATTGAATTGAGTATTAGTACATAAGATATGGCTGGAAAACTGTGCATTGCAATTCAAAATTTCAGTTAAAAAATTTTATCTCTGTTGTTTAAAATCGCTTCTCTGCCTTTTGGCTAAGATTAAGTGTAAAGTGTGCAAATGAGCATTTTGCTCATAATATATTAGTTTTCCATCTTTCTTAATTATTACACAATTGCCAACGTGTTGACAGGCTATCAGGCTTTTCAACTGTGATGTAACCAGTTATCACCATGTGATTTAAATTCTAAGGCAATGATTTTATTTTCTTCTTTACCTTTTTGTTTTACTAGAATTTTTTTGATACATCTATGTCCTCTTTAAGCTCCTTGGTTCCTATGCACAGAGGAGAATCTACTTTCTAGGACACAATCTACAATTATTTTCTCAGTACTAAACTTTTAACTAAGGTCCTGGGAGATTGATTGAGCTCTGCTGCATTTCAAGTTGTCTAATGGAATTATTTAAATTGGTCATTTTTAGAGATTTTTATTTTAATAATTCTAGCTGAGCAACAAAGTAATTGCACTATATTGACTACTCTGAAGGTATCCTGTGGTTCATGAAAAAACAAAAGTCAGAATATAAATGAGTTTAAATATAGATTTTCATTATTGCTTTTGTGGAAATAAAATTTCAGTGCATCTGTACCATACCTTTTCTTTACATTCAGTTCTACTGCAGATTTATGAGAGAGAGTAAAAGTTTTAAAGTCCAATTTTAAAAAGTGAAAGTAATAAAACAATTGTGTGATAAAATGAATATCCCAAGTTTGTAAACAATCAAGGTAAAATCCCCCATTTAATTTAGTTTTTTTTGGTACCGGGGACTGAACTCGGGTCCTTGTGCTTGCAAGGCAGGCCACCAAACTGCTAAGCTAAATCCCCGGCCCACCATTTATTTAGTTTTTATTGACTCATAATCAGTAAACTATGCTTTCTTCCAAAAGCGTTACATATTTGAATTTTTAGAGACATATTTGAGAAAAATTTTTTAAAGTAAGTAAACGGTACGCCAGATTCTATTGAGTTGAAATCAATAATTAACCAAAAAGATATCATTTAATTGAAAAATTAACTCCCCAAACAGTATGTGTAGAATTTCTTTGATTTTTAAAACAAATACACAAACAAAGAACCAAACAAAAAAAACCTGTGAGCCTCTTGGTTAAGAAAGAATAGCTTGTTTTTCTGTAATAATTTTTTTTCTAATTTTTAACATGCATGTTTTAAAAGATTAAATCCTGTCAGCACTGACTTCTGCTTCTGGGAAGCATAGCAAACTGCTCTCTACAGTGCACCTAGAGAGGTGCGTTAACTACAACCGACACATTTCTCAATTATTTGCCAGACTCAAAGTCAGATATGTCAGAAATTCCCTGAGGTCTCTCTTTATCACCTCTGCTCCCATTCTACAAAGTCACAGGACTTTATTGTTTAAAGTAAATACAAAAAAAAAAAAAAAAAAAAAAAGAAAGAAAGAAAAATCAGGAGCTGCATTTGCCTTGTGGGTATGTGCAGAATGAAAAAAAATATATAAAATTTTATATTAACACATAGGAGTGATTAAAAATGGACCTTATTCCAAATAATAAGAAATATAATCTGAAATCCCACCTAACATTGGGTCTTTTAAAGATACATTCTGCATGAATGTGTAGTCTTATGTCACACACACATATGATGCATGTGTGTGTGTGTATATTTTTTCTTTAAATGAAAGCAAGTATTTATCAAAAAAGTAATCCAACCAGGAAAACTTTCTGTCCCTATTATGCTCCGTATTTGTTCAAAATAAATGACAGAAATCACAATAATAATTCCACCATGGAATTGTAATTGTATCTATTCTACAATATTCCTTAATTTAATGAATAGCTCAAATTACAATGTTCACAAGATCACTGGTTGTAGCTCTACACTTTCCCATGCCTATAGAAGCACAGAAGCACACCTATGTGCTAGAGATTTGTATTAGATAGCTTAGTAAATAAGGACAAAAAATATCCATCCATAAGAAATTCTACCAAAGTAGTTCACCAAAAAAGTAAATGATAATAGTAGTAATTATAAAAACTAGTCTGTGTAGAGTCCCCAAAGCACTGCAGTTAGTAGTATACTTAAACAGAAAATATAACAATAACATATAGAAAATTATTTTAAAATATTTTACCAAAAATATGAAATAAGAGGACTACCTCAAAATGACCAGATAGATGTGCAAAAGGTTGGGATAGAAATGGAAACCATAGTTATTAAAATCAGCATGATGTCAAACTTCAAATTAGTTGCAGTGGAAGAGAGAAGCTGTGACCTTCAAGATAAATCTGTGGAAAATATAGACAAGGAGAAGGCAAAAATGAAAGAAAATTCATAGCACACACACACACACACACACACACACACACACACACACACACACCCCGGAGTAAGAAAGTCTAAATTTTTAGGAAAAAACCTGAATGAAATATGTCAAAATAAGAGAAAAGAAACATTGAAAACAATTATGGCTGCTTATTGACTAAAATTATGATTTAAATATCAGATATATGTAATAAATAATTCATATGTCAGAAAGTGTTCATATCGCTATACAGAATAAAACAGTTGAACATGATAAGAGTGCTCAGAAGGAAACCTATTGCTATAAGGTGGACTATGACCTTAGAGAAAAGAAGAGAAGCCGAAGAATAATAGAATACCATCTTTAAAGTCTCAAGTATTACTGACTCTTTATCTTAATAATGAGTATAATTGTTGCATATAATTGCACAATATGAAAATAATCATTTATGTGATTTTGCTGGGTTTTCAAAGAATTATTGAGAAATATATCATGCATGAAAGTTATGCATAAAAGTGCACATGCATCTATAGAATAATAAAATGAACATTTGCATATATAATATCTACATTAACTTTACCAATATTTTTAGAACTTCTTAGTTACCTTTCAATACTATACACTCATCTCACCCTCTGTAAAGTGTAACCAGCATCCTAAATTTTATATTAATCATCTCCTTATAGTTTTAAATTTTTTCAGATATGTATCTATACTAACCAAATTATTATTTTATTTTGTTTTCAAAATTGGGATCAAACTAAATACATTGCTTTGCTTTCTACTACTCTTGAAAGTAGCTTATATAAGAGAACTCATCCTATTAGACTCGTACGATATAGTCAGCAGCCTATAATTCCAGGGATATGCATTAAATTAGACCAAAAACAAAAAGGTAAAGATTAGTTTGTCTTATTTCATTTGAGGTGGCATAACAAAATCCCATGGGCCAGTATTTTATAAACAACAGAAATTTATTCCACACAATTCTGGTGGCTGGCAAGTCCAAGTTCAAGATAGCAGAAGATTCAGT
Organism: Fukomys damarensis; assembly: GCF_012274545.1. Lineage (NCBI taxonomy): Eukaryota > Metazoa > Chordata > Mammalia > Rodentia > Bathyergidae > Fukomys > Fukomys damarensis. The sequence continues at coordinate 57,322,137 of NW_022900949.1, forward strand.
ATTTGAAAATGGTTTACTTTGTGCTATATTATAAAGCACACTCCCACCCCCATTAAGTTTATTGGTACATTTAAAGCAACCAATACAGTTGCATTTGTCGTTGGGATCTTATACCTTTACATGATATGTCTAGGTTCTTATTTAGCAAAGGGCACTTTCTTAAAGTTTTTTTTTCACACGATAGGAGATATAAGGTAGCTCTGTGGGATCTCTAGTCTTTCTTTCTCTGTCACTGGGGCTGGAAACAAAGGACCCTCTCCCACTGAACTAAATCCCCATCCCTTTTCTATTAAATTTTCTTTCTTTCTTTTTTTTTTTTTTTATTTTTGAGGCAGGGTTGTAACACTGCCTAGGAAGAGCTGGAACTTGAGATCTGATACATTAACCTCCCTCAGTGCTGAGATTACAAGTGAGTGCCACCTTGTCCAGCTTGAGCTATCCCTCTCTTAAGACTAATTGCCTCATTATCTGCCTTTTAAAAGCTTCACCCTACCAAACACCATCACACTGGGGATTAGTTTTCAATGAAGTTGATGGACAAACAAAAATTTGGGCTCTGAAAAAAAAAAAAAAAAAAGCAGGGCCAGGGATTAGCTCAGCGGTTTGGTGGCCTGCCTTGCAAGCTCTAAGACCCAAGTTCAATCCCTGGTACAAAAACAAACAAACAAAAAACAAAACAAACAAACAAAACAAAAACAAAATTTGGGCTGCAGTAAAGTTCAAATATGAGTTCATCTAACTTAACTGCATTGGTTCACGTGCATAACTCTGCATCTACCTGCAAGTGTCCCAAAACAATTCTCTGAAGTTATTTGTTCAACACTTGGCCTCTAAACCCATGGTGCAGAGATTTGCCATTCTTATACTTTATACCTTTACAGATGGTTCCCAACTTAATCAGGCTTTGACTTAGAATTTTTGATTTTACTAGTATGAAGTCAGCACACATTCAATGGGAAGTGAACTTTGAATTTTGCAATTTGACCTTTTGCCAAGCTAGCAATATGTGGCATTATACTCTGTTCTCATGCTGGGTGGTGACATTAAGCTGTAGTTCTCCCTCTGATCACGAGAGTAGACAGCTACTACTCTACAGTGTTTTATATTCCAAGCTACGGTGTTCAGTAGGTTGGGTGTATGAATTATTAACAATATTTCCAAGACTAGATGAGTTTATCAGCATATAATTTCACTTTAAATAGAGGGACATCTGAATAGCAATAGTTTGTAATGTCTTTTTCCAGTCTCCATACACTGAAATTTAACTTTCATTCATTGTCTTTCCCTGGAGAATAAAATTCTCAAAAGGGCAGATTTCAGTCATTATATCTATCTCTTTTGCCATCAGATATTATAAAAACAATAATATTTTATTAATTATAAAAGAGTAGGAAATCTATTTCTAAAGTTATATCTTCTTCATGGATACCTTGTATTCAGCATACATATTTTTGAGAAATTTCCATTTTGTTGTAGGTAACAATAATTCATTCTATTTTATTACTTTTATTTATGTATTAGCTATGGCCCTTTGTTTAATTTTAGTCATTGCTTGAAGATTCATAGTATTCGACTTTCATCCATGACAGTGTACCTTTAAGTGATAATACCTTACCACATCACACAAAGCATGAGATTTATTGTAGTATACTTTAACTTGTTTCATCCTGACTTCTGTGCTATGGCTACCATAACATTTACCCTCACAAATGGTATAAATTCCTCAGTATGTTGCAACTATTTTTGTTTTAATATCAGTTATTATTATAAAGAGATTCAAATCATAAAATGTTCACTTGCCTCTGTAGTTGTTATCATTTCATTCACTTTATCTCCAGATATAGACCACAAACTCTATTTGTGATCTTTTTCTGCTGAAGGACTTCCTTTAAAATGTGTGTGTGTGTGTGTGTGTGTGTGTGTGTGTGTGTGTGTGAGATGTGAGTCTCCTACTGAAGGATTCTTCAGCTCTGTTTTTGTTTGAAACTGTTTTGGCCTGGTTTTAATTTTGTATCTACCATTTACTAGCCAAGGCACCACAGACAATTTCTCTATAACTCATTTTCCTCAAGTGTAACATGGAAGTAGTGATAATACATACTCCAATGTATTGTCTTGAAATTTTAATTACATGCAAATAGAAGTGATGACTCCATTAGGGAGGGACACACTGGTGAGCAGAACCCACTGAGGACATCAGCTCCATTGACCTTCCTCTGCTAACATCTGCTATCTCATTTTGCAGTAAGTGCAGTGACTGGTTAGAGTACTGCCTTTTCAAATTTTTAATTGAACATATAAACATAATCTATGCTATAAAATTTTAAATTAATTAGTGCATAGAAATTATTTATGATATTGCTTGAGCTCTTGAGAAACAGTCTAGATTATGAATATTTCTGAAGATAAGCATAACTGATCTGAATAATTCTTACAAGAATTCTGACAATCCTTATGATGCCTTTTACTGTTCTGACAGTATGGTGTTTGTTGGTCACTTTACAGGATGTGTAAGAAGTATTTCCAGGGATGCTCTTACAGCTCAATTATAACAGCAATAGGCTGGCATATGAGTGATTTTTTTTCCTTTCATGTGATATAAAATGGTCTTTTTAGTTGTAAATAGCACATTTTCATAGCATGAAGGAAAAAAGGGTAAAAGATGTCCCAAGTAAGCTTCCTTTGCACTCCTGTTTATTTTCCCCCACAAGCAGAAATTTTTCTGGTCCATTCCCAGTAGGCCTTCCCAACATGATCACTGGCTGGAGCCATGTCCTATCTTCTGTTAATCCCTATGAAAAGAGCACACTCTGCAATGAAGAGAATGATGAGGAACCAATCAAGATTCATCTTCTGGGCCTTTACCTTGACCCAATGTTACCCGCTTAAAATTAATGATGACATTGTAAGGTAAAAGGGAAAGTAAAAGCTTCCAGCTCTACAAAGCTCATATCCATTTTATTTTTCTGCTTTGGTTTTGCAGACACTATTAAAATAATTCAGTAAAAGAATTTACTGCATTCCAGATGCAAAAAATAAAAATGTGTTGCTTGTGAATGTTGATGAAAACTGGTTTCAAAGAATATGGAAATTGGCTCAAGGTGTGGTTTAAAATCTGATTGCTTTTTTTAAAAATGCAAGTACTGAGCCTGGGATTTAGCTCAGTGGTTCTGCTGCCTGCCTCCCAAGCACAAGGACCTGAGTTCAATCCCGGGTACCAAAAAAAAAAGTTTTAAACTTTTAAAATGCAAGTACTACTTTCTTTACCGAAACTCTTTGAAGAGAATCACCTTTGGCAAGAAAAATCTTCACTTAAATCACAGACAGCTACAAACCTGACCATTAACTGTTTCTCTGATTGAATATGCAGTTCCCCGCCTGTACCCTGCCATGAATAACTTCAGGTGAAAAATGTTATATATGAAACACCATGTTTTACTTTAAAAAGATGTTAAAAAATATCATCAGGATATCCATTCTTTGCTTATCTTTACCATCTCTCTGGCAATTTATGGACAATACCATTATTCCATAAGCTATAATATTATTTTTCAAGAAAATGCCACTCAAACAATACTAGGAAACATATTGAAAATTCTCTCAGGTGATTTGATGTTTTTCTCAGCCACAAAGACTTCTTCTGTGCTTGTGTATAATAATATAAAAATTTAATTTAGGTGAAATAGCTCCTAATTTTGATGAATCAATAATTAATTTAACTAAAATTTTAACTAAAATTTTTACAAATATTAACAAATAATTGTATAATATACAATAAATAAAAAAATAATCCAAACTTTCCTTGATATGAGTTTTGCATTCAGGATTTTAGGGAAATGCATTTTCTCTTTTCTAAATAAATTCTTTTTCCATTCTCTACTTTATTATATGTATTTCTGAAATGTATGGAATGGAGTGATTTATACTCGCTGTGCCCACATCTTTGAGTCTGTCAGTTACAATTTACTCAAATACTGTGAAAAACTATGAAAGGGATTAGGCTATGGCAAATCCCAAGTTAATCTCAGTTGTTATCTAGGGTGAGAAACTGTGTTCTGAGGACCTGGAAGGTAACATTTAAAGCCACAGTTCACTCCAGGGATTTACAGAAAGGGGAACTTCAAAAGGAAGCCTGAGTTTATAGCAGCACAGTTTGTAATAGCTAAAACTTGGAAACAGCCCATTTGCCCATCAGTTGGAAACTGGATGAAGAAGATGTGGCTTTTCTATAAATGGAATATTACTCAGCTATAAAGAATGGGAAATTAGATTCATTCATAGGAAAATGGATACATATTGAGGATATACTCCTAAGTGAAATAAATAAGTCACACATGTGCAAATACCGAATAGTTTCTCTGGTGTGAATAAAGTACAATAGTACATAAGATCCTAATGATATAATTGACAATGTGAAATAGGAAGAAAGGGGCTAAAGGTGTAGGGAAAGTGGGAAGGGTAGGGGAAAGCTAATAAGGGAAAATAAAAGAATATGAGAAAATGAAAAAATGGAAATGAAGTGTTTGTAAAGGGGGAGGGGAGGAGGGATGAGGGGAGGGCAGGGACAAGGAGGGGAAAAAATGAGAACCAAGAACTCTCATGTAAAGGTACAAGATCCCAATAATGAATATAACTATACTGTATACCTAAAATGTGCTAATAAACTCAATGAGGAAAAAAAAAAAGGAAGCCTGAATAATTTGCACTGAGATTTTAGCTAAAACCCATATTGAGAGTCCAGAAAAGTTTTTCTAAGGCACAAATAACATTCTCCTCTATGTATTTAATACCTTCATAAAATATAATAGAACTCATCAATCTTCTCAAGCCCATTAAAATCAAATAAAATGCTTAGAAATGTGCATATTTAGAATGACACTAATTGTATTGAGCTCTAATTTTATGATTGTTTCAGAATTGCTAATTAAGTGATTTTCTTACATAGTACATAAAATCTGGAGGTGAGGCAGGTCATTTTTGATCCCTAATGTGCCTCATGCTGTTCTAATGATGCCTTGTGAGTATCACATATAGGGATATAAATAAATATTGCTTTTGTTTTAATTTTGTAATATAAAACTTTTTTTCATCTTGACTAATATGGATAATAGTTCGTGCAGACAATCCAAAGAACAGTGAATCAAATCTAGATTTTAGTTTTTCACACCAGAGAAACTACTCAGTATTTACACAAGTCTGACTTATTTATTTCACTTAGGAGTATATCCTCAAAATACATCCATTTTCCTATGAAAAAACTACAATGGTACACAAGATCCTTATGAGATAATTAACAATGTGAAATAGGAAGAAAAGGGCTAAAGGTGTAGGGAAAGCAGGTAGGTTAGGGGAAAGGGAATAAGGGAAAAGAAAAAAATATGAGAAAGTGAAAAAATGGAAATAAAGTGTTTGTAAATGGGGAGGGGAGGAGGGGGTGAAGGGAGGGCAGGGACAAGGGGAAAAAATGAGAACCAAGACCTGTCATGTAAAGGTCCAAGATACCAGTAATGAATGTAACTGTACTGTATACCTATAATGTACCAATACACTCAATTAAAAAATCTAGATTTTAAATTAGACGATGATTTAAAATATTCCATCAAAATCTTGCAACCCAAATGTTAATATTTCTACTTATCAATATTTATTTCTTGCCAAATAAAAACTCCAAACCAAGTGAAGTTGAGTGCTTCCAGGAAAGATCTGTGATTCACTTACAATATTGAATTGCTATGAAACTTTAATTATAGTTTGCAATTGAGAATATATGTATATTCATGAGCACATGGAAGTGAGAAAGGAAGTGAACAGAAACAAGGGGACCACTAATGATATCACTCTCTTATAACTACTTGGCACTTCATTGCAGACAAAAAGCAGTGTAATAGCTCATAAAAGCCTTTGGTGACCAATGGACTGAGAGCTGCACAACAGAAAGGATATGGAGAGGTGCAAATATGAATTAAGTGAAACCTTTTTTTTTTTTTTTCAAAGACATGGTTTCACTCTGTATCTATTTTGGCCTCAAACTCCATATATAGTCAAGGCTGGCATGGACCTCAAAATCCTTCTGCCTTAGCCTCCTGAGTGATGGGATGACAAGACTGCATGCTGGGTTAAATGTACATTCTGCTGATTTATTTTGCTTGATTTTATGATACTTGGTTAATTTGTCATTTAATGTTTACTCTGTTATACATTTCTAGTACTTTTTCTAAAAGTTTGCCTTGTTAATTATATAAAGTTCTGGCTAATTCAGTCAAGGTTTCTAGCCTATTTCTGCAGTGCTCTCTTTTGATTCTTGATGCTACAAAGCAGTGGTAATTCATACCTCTTTTATGTTCTGAATTTCTACCTAAGAACTGAAATGTAAATATTTCAAACACTAATGGTGATAAAGGAGTGGAATAGATATTTTTCATCTCATTTAAATCCTTTTAAAATGGTAAATAGTAAATTAAATATTAATAAGTGTAGAGATTGAAAAATTATTTTGTCATTTCATCACACTTTGACTCTTGTTTCTCTGTTAATATTCAAATAATTGACTGGTAATCACATGTGTCACTGCTTTGACTCTTCCCAGTTTAAAAACCCAACAAAAACTCCTTTCTTCAAATGATAGTTTGAACTTTTTTTTTTTCCTCACTGAGTTTATTGGTACATTTAGGTATACAGTACAGTTACATTCATTATTGGGATCCTGTACCTTTAAATGACAGGTCTTGGTTCTCATTTTTCCCCTTGTCCCTGCCCTCCCTTCACCCTTCCCCCTTTACAAACACTTTATTTCCATTTTTTCATTTTCTCACATTTTTCTTTTCCCTTATTAGCTTTCCCCTACCCTTCCCAATTTCTCTACTTTAATGAGTCATACATTCTTACTATATGTCCAGAGATGTGTTGTACTAGTACAACATTTCTGAAAGTTGTCTTGTTAAAGATGTATTAATATAATATATCATTAGGCTGAAGCAGAAGAAAGATTGCTTAAAATATGGTACCTTCCATGGAACAAAATAATTTAGGGAGATTAATTGTAATAACTTTGGTCATATTTTTCCATTGTTATATCCCTATAACCTCTCCTCAACTAAAACAATTTTAACAAAATTATATTTAAAGACTCTTTAAAGTTATTATTTTAAGAATCCCATTCAAGTATAATGAATTGCAACAATCCATGTTGCATATAAAATATGTCTACTCTAGTGTGTTAGTTTTCCATTACTGTAACAACATAATTGTGATAAATTAGAGGAAAAGCTTATTTTGACCCACAGTTTTGGAGGCTTCAGTTAATAGCTTATCTCATTACTTTTGTACCTGTGATGAGACAATAAGTATGGCAAGAGTATGTGATGGAGGAGGTTATTTATCTCGTGCCTGTTGGGAAACAGAGTAAAAGAGACTGCAGTCTAAACCCTTTTGAAGAGGCACTCCAGTAACCTAATTTACGCCTAAGAATCTACCACCTTCAACACTGCTGAAGACCATATGAAACTTTGGGGACCCTTATCCATTACGCATATCCCAAGACATGTGTGATCAATCATGATGATAGAATGCCAATCAGTTCAGCTATAATTATTTGTCCCTGAAGTTCACTATTTTTACTGGGATTCTAACATGATTTTGCTATCTGTGTGAATTTAATAGTTCACTGAATCTCTGTAAACCTCAACCCCTTTATCCCTAAAGCAAATTAGCAATACTAGATGATTTCTAATTGAATTCACACCTCAAAAAATCTGTATATCTGTCCATGTATGTTTGGATGTATTAGTATGCTAACATTTGAGGTAAAATTTAAGTGTCAATCTAGAATGAAAGATACAAAATCACCTACCATGCTCCATCTGGTGTTTTTTGCTTTCTGCCTCTTTTTTGTTTTTTTTTCTTAGAACTTCTTTCTGTTCCTCCATCTGTGAGAAATATGTTCACTTGTCCAAACCCAATGAATGGAGTCCAGAGGCAGGAAGCACAAGGGTGAACTTCTAATGTAGTCAGTCTTGCAAACCTGGGTGTCTGATGGAGATGCCCATGCAAGCTGTCTCAGCAAGCATTTTGAATCCCACTTTGCAGTGGTCCTTTCCCCCTTTTTCTCATTGGCTAGGTACTAGGAGAGGCATAGTCTTCCTGGATATCACTTAATGTTGTGCCACTTCTTCATAAGCTAGGTAGTTACCTGGCCCCCCTCTCATTTTGAGTTTAGACTTCTTCATCTTGTCTGTTCTTTACCCTGAAACTTCCTGAGATGCAGATGGTCCCCTGTAGTAACTTCATGTGACCTTGCAACTATCTTACTGAGTTTGTACTTAGCTTTAGCTAGAAGAATATGCTTTTTTAAATCCCTTTTGCCATTCCCACCTACATCCTATGTAGCCTCTCTTACTATTTTTATCTGTCCTTCAAGGTCCTGTCTCCCCAGAGACCCTTTAAATGCATGAACTTTGTCAAGTAGTTAGAAAACTGCTGGTAATTTCCTCTCAGAGTTTAACTATTTCATCTCGAAAATGGACCACTTTAAGTTCCTTTTTCTTACATACCTATTTAAGTCAGTCACTTTCAAAGTCTGGCTTGTCTGTAGATGTTCTGTTTGTTCTTTAACAATTACTAGCCCATGGCTGGTCTTGGATAATTACTCATGATTTAATATATGTGTAATTCGAATGTCACAAAGAAAAATAAGCAATAAAATATCAAGGGAAATATTTAAAATACTAATGGCTCTGAATTACTGTTTAGGGCAGATATGGACACACCATAGGTCAGAACATAGACCTGAGAGCATTGAAACCACCAAGAATACCCAACCAGTAAGTTAGGACCTATGCATGTCATATTCAATTTGAAGATAAATAATGACAAAGAAAAATCTGTGTCATTATTAAGTAAGAAATAACTTACTTAGAGAGACATCCCAACATTCATGGCTTGGGATATTCAATAGCTATAGATCGATGGAATGTCAATCTCAATTAAAATTTCAACACATAATTTTATGAGGGCTAAAGACCAGAAGAGCCAATAAAATATTGTAAAGGTAGAACAATGTCTAAGGACTAATGTTACCTGACTTCAAACTGATGATAAACTTATACTAATAAGGATTCTGTGGGACTCCTGAAAGAGTAGACAGATAGGGTCAGTGGGACACAACAATAAAGATTACAGAAGTAAGTGTACAAAAAATATTTAGCTGATCTTTGGCATAGGAATAAAGAGAAGTCAGTAGTAAAATTTTAAAAACCTGTGCTAGAATAATTTGAAGTCCATTTGCAAACCATAACTATATATAAATTTTAAACCTAATTGTAAAATTCAGAACTAGAAAATATCTGAAAAATAATAGGGAACCAAATTCTGTAACCTTAAATTAATTTTTATGTATATTATCAAAAGTATGATGCATGAAAGAAGGAAAGATAAATCAGACTTTATTAAAATTTTGGAAATTTTCTGTGGATGAGAAGTCACAAACAGACTGAAGAAAATATGTGCAAAACACATAACATGATTAAAGAGTTACAACCAAAAATATATAAAGAACTCCCACGATTCAGTTCAATAACAAAATCAAATTAAAAAGAGACAAAATATCTTAACAAAAGGTTGACATAAAAAGATACAGATGTGACAAATAAGCATGAACAAATTGTTCATCATATGTTATTAGGTAATTGCCAGTGAAAACCATGGGATACTGCTACACAGCTATCAGAAGGGGTGAATTTCAAACAAAACAAAAGCACTGCAAAAGTAATTTACACCACCAAATGCTTTCAAAGATTTAAGGCACAAGTAACTCCCACACATTGCTGTTAAGCATGCAGAATGGTACAGACACTTTGGAAAACAGTTTGTCAGTTTCTTACAAAGGGAAACACAGTATTCCATACAGTCTATTCAATTGAGTTGAAAGTGTATGTCTGCACAAAGACTTGCTTACTAATATTTACAGTAGCTTTACTTATAACTGCCAAACTGGAAGCACTAATATGTTTGTCAGCAGTTCAATAGATAAGCATGGCAATGCTATTATAGAATGAGATATAATTCAACAGTGAGAAAAAAATTGGTTAATATAACACACATGCCTGCACAAACACACACACACCTCAAAGAAATTTAAAATACTTATTAGAAGAAGGCAGTATGAAAATGTTGCATACTCTATGAATCTAACTCTATGAAAAATGTAACCTATAGAGGTAGCAGCAAGGCCACTGGTGATTAAGAGCTCAAGGAGTAGAGAATAAATAAGTAAAACTTGGGAATGACTAGAATAGCAAGTCTACATGTATATGCAATTGTAGATAGATGCTACTACATGTTTAGCAAAATGAGCAGACTATCATCACAGAAAGTAAACATGTAAACTATGGACTTTAATGAGTAAAAATGTATCAATATTGGTTCACTGATATAGCACTATTATGTACAATTTTAATCAGGAAAACTGTGTGAGTGTGTTGGGGGAAGTGCATGAGAACTTTAGAATCAGCTTAATTATTTTGCAAATCTAAACTGTTTTAAAAATAAAAGTATGAGATGAATAGGGTTGATGCTGGGAAACATTGGTTAAAGTTATAACAATTCAAGTGATTCTGGAAGAAAGAATTAAAAAGAAATTTTGTCATTGTTTTATTTTTCCTCAAAGAACATCTATAAATTCTAACTATGTGTATATCAGTTGAAATATCATTTTTATAAGTGTTTCAAAGAAATAAATATATATGTATATATATTTATATACATATATATATATATGTGTGTGTGTGTGTGTGTGTGTTTGTGTGTGTGTGTGTGTGGATAGATAGATAGATAGATGCATACATACAAATACTTATGTTTCTGTCATCTGTATTTGAACATCATGGGATTGGTCTCAGCATATCAGACCACAGAAATGAGATGGTTCCTAAAAGAGTTGATTATTCTAACATAATCTTATGCAATTATTTTAAGATCTGATTTTTAAATCATATATGCATATGACCTTAAGTACAAATGCAGTTGCCATGATGAAAATAAGACCATGAAGAATGATTAATGTAATTAGGGGACTGTATTGGAGAACACATTGTTTTGGGGAAGAAAGTACTTCATTGAAATGTGATATAAACAGGTAAAAAGCTTTTTAATTTAAATTAAAATATCATTTTCCCTCTCGGTTATGACTTCCTACTCAGCTTTAACATAAATTCATTAAAAGTTGTATCAACAATCCTATGCACAAAGGAAAGAAGACAGGAAGAATAAGGAGAAAGAAAAGTCTGTTTTATTGTGCTTGAGAGATGAAATAGTCAGAAATCTTGATTAGAGTGGGAGGAATAAATTATTAGATCTGCCCACACTCTTCATTCTTATCTCTATTATTTAATTTTGTATCCAAGAATGTTCTCATGCAATCACTGGTAAAACACTAATTAGTATTTATGAGCTGATTCATTTTATGCTTGACCTTTAACTAATTGTGAATCCTATTCTTTTGGTATACAAATAGCTTTGAGAAAACAGATGTCTTTCAGTTCTGAATATCCAATGCTTAATTAAAATAACTTTAAATTGTTTTTTCCCTGTACCTACTAAAGCCACATTTCAACAAAGTATATATTGTCATCATTAATTATTTCTGAGTAAGAAGCATTACTTTTTAATAGTAACTCAGTTTAACATAGAATGCTGTTGAATGATTGCAGAAATGAATAGGATTTTAAAACTGTAATTATGTCTTATACTACATTTTCAACATAATTAGGTGGATTATACAGTATTTACATAAATATGTGCATAGATATTTTAAAATAGCAGGTATAAGATGATATATATATATATATATATATATAAATAAAGTCTTTATATTCTTCCTTTATTTAATAAGAGGTACCACAGGAAGAAGTTGCTACATCCCAATAAGAGAGTCTAGTATAATGCTATGCATCACAAAAATATGAAGTTCATACTTGTACTTCAAGAAGAAATAAATAGAATAAATATATACTCTGTATAAGAACCTAATAACCTCAATGAATGTAAACAGTCTATGCCATAAATATGACCTAAAATTAATAATATCAGTAGGATAGGGGAAATGGAGGAGGGAGAGAAAGGGGAAGGAAGAGAATTTTAAAAAGAAACAAGTTGTGTTATATAAATGTACCCACTCCTCAAGACGATTGCTATCTGCATGTACTGTAAGCATGTACTAATAAAAATAAATAATATTAAGCAGAACTCACAATCTGATTTATGTGTGGTTTCCATTCAAGACAAGCATATTTCATGAGAGGGTATTGAAACAAATATCTTAATGGAATATTTTAGTATGCGAGACCTAGAGACCTAGTGGATGCCATTTGCCTCCATGCATTTGTCTCCTACTTTTTTTGTACAAGCTTCCAACTCTCCCCAACAGACAAAGCCAAGATTATTGATTTTTTTAAGGAATGAAAAACACCATTTTGATAAAATTTTGGCAATCTCTTGGAAAAATGAAGGGAGATGTTAATCAGATTTCAATCTGAACATCATATTTTTAGGTTGGGCTTGAAAAGTAGGAAAGCAGTTTACTATCTTTGGATATGTGGGCACCATGAAGAAAGTTTATTGAAATGATTCTTAATGAGTAATTTCTGATTAGGAGGCTGTGTACGTGAGTCAGTCTTGTTCTTTAGGAGATAGCATGTGCTAGAGCAAGGAGAAATGATAGTTTCACTTGCTTTTGGCATTATTTCACAAAGGGAAGGGATAAAATAACTTTTGCTGGCATTGGTTAATACAAATATTGGAAATATATTTATTTCATTTCTTATTTTGTATCAGTTAACATTTACAATCTTCAATTTTATATGTAAATATTTTAAGTAAGATTTAATCTATCAACTTTCCATGTTAGTGGAAAAGTCTAATATTATGAATATTGGGCATAATCTCTTTCACTACACAGAAACAAAAGATTCTCAGTGTCCTCCTATATATGGTGCTTATAAACTGAAGGAATGATCTCTACTTTCTAGGCCACCATTGGTGCTGCTATTCTGTCTTTATTAATAAACCTTCTCTTTGAATTCCAGGACTTTCATAAACTGACAGTGTGTGGATGTACACATCAAGTTTGCAAGGTCAAAAGTACACTGTGGTGGGGCCAAATAATGAAGCTTAAACTCTGAGGTCCCTCACCTGAAAATGATCCCCTTCCAAAGAATTTTGACTGATGCTAATAATATATTATGCCAGCAAATAGGTTTTAAAATAAATGTTTAGCATATTTAACAATAATTGGCCACTGCCATGGCTCCAGCGCCAGGAATGCCTGCTTAGCTATGCCTTCCCCCGCTGGTGCCACTGCAGCCACTGATCCAGCACTAGGAAGGAAGCTGCATGGGTGCCCCTGAACTTCCCAACCACCCCACTCCCCCCGCTCTCAGGCCTCCTGATTGTGCCAGCCTTTGGACCCACTCTGCAGAGGCAGAAGTGGTCATAAAGGGTATTTTTCTGAGCTCCCAACTTTAAACATCTTTAAAAAAGGGCAGGGGAAACCTGTAGTAGAATTGTGTGGAGTTCAACCCTTCAAGTGGTCAGAAGAACTCAATTTGGGCCTTGCAACCCGAGGTCAATCTGCATTGTGAGGTTCTGCCATCAGCTAGCTGAGATCAGGGCACTTGGTTCTGCACATGGCAGTGTATGTTGTATATTATGACAGCAGAGATATAGTCTGAAAGAAGCCCTTCAAATTCAGATTTTCTTTCTTTTCCTCATTCCACTCTGCAAATTTTTTTTCTGTCCTCTTTCTCCAACACAGTCTCTTGCTCCAACATATTATCCCTCATCTCACTTTCTGTTTCTGCTCCTGCCCTAACTCAGATTTCTTCTTTTATCATTTGTTCTCTTTTCTGTGTTCTTTTCTTCTGTCATTCTACCTCACTCAAGGGTCAATAGTTTCAGGGGAAAGTGAGCCCCTATTACAGCTAAGGGGATATATTCTTGTCCTTATACTGTCTATCTCTTTTGAATTTAACAGTTTCCTAAAGATGGTGTGGTCATTCTATGTCCACTGACTTCACTTGAAACCTTCTCCAATTCTTTTACTTGTCTACTCCTCTCATCCTAACTCTATCTAAGCCCCCATCCTAAAGGATAAATATGCTATATTGAAAAGTTTATTCACTGCAAACATATTTTGGATTGCTTCTTGATTTTAATTTAATTCACATAGTTTAAAGGTGATAGTCTAATGACTACCACAAGTGGTCAAATTGCAAGTTATGCTTGATCATATTGTGTTGCTGATTGTATCAATTGGGATAAAGGATTGTGATTAATTTACTGAGCTGCTGTTTTCTCTGATATTAAAAAAATGAGAATGTCTATGAGTCATTAGAGACCCAAAAGCTAAAGTGCAACTATATCAGGAAGATTTAAGTAATAACAAAAATTAAACCAAGGACAACCCAACAACAAAAATGAAAATGAGAAAACACTTAAGTAAGACACAAAGACAGACTTCCAGTTCAACAATGGCAAACAGTAGAGCAAATGAGGATGAAAAATCTGTTAGTGAACCACCAGGACACTCCGACCTCATAGCACAGGAAGTAAAAACACAGATCAGTCAGGCTCTAGAAAAATTCACAAGAGAAATAATTTTCCTTAATTACCATAGAGATGGTGAGCCCAATGAAAGTCATGATTAGAGGCTCTAGAACAGAAACAGAGAGAGAGGCAGAGAGAGAGAGAGAGACAGAGAGAGAGAGAGAGAGAGAGAGAGAGATGAGCTCAGGACCACAATATTAGCCAGGAAGGCACAGCATAAGAAAGAAATGGAAAAAAATAAATGCCCAACATAGGAAAGAAATGGAATCCATAAAACAGATTCAAATAGATATCCAGGAGATTAAAAACACTATTTAACGTGTTCGCAACAGGATAAAAGAATGCGAAGATAGAATCTCAGATATAGAAGCTAAGATGGCAGTCAGTGACCATGAAAAGAGCGGTCTCTTAAAAACAGTAGGGGATCATGAGAAATCGATAAAACAACTCCTAGATGATGCAAAGAAGAATAACATAAGACTGATAGGAATCCATGAAGTAGCAAGAGAAAATACAAATGACTTAAAAAACTTTTCACCAAATTAATGACAGAAAACTTTCCAAACAGAGGGGAAGAATTTGACATACAGATAAGTGAGGTATATAGGACTCCAACTAGCCACGAGAAAAAAAATCTACACTTAGACATATAATAATGAAAATCCCAGAAACCCAACAGAAGAACAAAATACTACAAGCAGTAAGAGAAAATAAACAAATCACATGCAAAGAAAAGCACACCAGAATCACAGCAGACTTTTCAACACAAACCCTTAGGTCAAGGAGAGCCTGGATGGAGCTATTTCAAGTACTAAAAGAAAACAACCTTTAGCCTAGACTGATATATCCTGCAACACTCTCTTTCAAAATGGATGGATAAGATACTTCCATGAAAAGGAACACCTGAGAAACTTCATGAATACCCAACAAGCCTTACAAGGAATTCTACAATGAAGATCACAACACCATGAGGTCCAACAGGCCAAATCAAATAGGCAAGGCAAGAAACTAAAAGGAGAAGGCAAAAAAGTAAAAAGAGTCAACAAAAGGCCAATAACATGATAATATAAGTCAGTACATATCAGTTATAAGCATCAATGTGGATGGCTTCAACTCAGCAATCAAGAGAAATAGACTGGCAGAATGGATTAAGAAGCAAAATCCAACAATATGCTGTGTACAAGCAACACACCTAATGCAAAAAGAATCCCATAGACTGAAAGTGAAAGGATAGAAAACAATTCTCCATGTGACAGGAGCCCAGAAAAAAGCAGGGGTAGCAATCTTATTTGCAGACAAAGTAAACTTCAAACCAAAACTGATTAAAAGAGACAAAGAAGGCCACTACATCCTTGTAAAGGGAACACTTTAAGAGGAAGAAATGTCAATCATAAACATATATGCACCAAATATTAATGCTCCCAACTATTTAAAAGAAATATTAGCAACATGAAAAACCAAATCAGCACTAATACAATTGTAGTGAGGGATCTAAATGCCCCACTTTCACAAATAGATCATCTAGGCAAAAAATCAGCAATGTAATACTAGAACTGAGCCAAGCTTTTGAATCCATGGACTTAATAGACATATATAGAGTGTTCCACCCCACAAAATCAAAATATGCATTCTTTTTGGCTGCACATGTTTCATTCTCCAAGATAGATACATATTAGCTCACAGAACAGGTTTGAATATCACAGAGGAAATTAAAGAAGAAATTAGACAGTTTTTACAAATAAATGAAAATGCCAATACAACATACAGGAATCTATGGGACACAATGAAAGCAGTTCTACGTGGAAAATTCATAGCACCAAATGCCCACACTAAGAAAACAGAGCGAGCTCAAATAAACAACCTAATGATGAATCTTAGACTACTAGAAAAACAAGAGCAAGAAAAACACAAAGCTCGAACAAGAGAGGAAATTATAAAGATTAGAGCAGAAATCAATGTAATGGAACCTAAGAAAATGATACAAAAAAGAAATGAATCAAACAGTTGGTTTTTTGAAAGAATAAATAAATTTGATAAACTCTTAGCTCACCTATGTCTATAGCAGCACAGGTTGTAATAGCTAAAACTTGGAAACAGCCTATTTGCCCATCAGATGGAAACTGGATAAAGAAGATGTGTTTTTTTCTATAAAATGGAATACTACTCAGACACAAGGAATGAGAAATTCAATTCATTCATAGGAAAATGGATACATATTGAGGATATATTCCTAAAAGAAATAAATAAGTCACACATGTGCAAATACCGAATAGTTTCTCTGGTGTGAAAAACTATAATAGTACATAAGATCCTAATGATATAATTGACAATTTGAAATAGGAAGAAAAGGGCTAAAGGTGTAGTGAAAGTGGAAAGGGTAGGGGAAAGGGAATAAGGGAAAAGAAAAAAAAGTATGAGAAAATGATAAAAAGGAAATGAAGTGTTTGTAAAGGGGGAGGCTAGGAGGGGGTGAAGGGAGGGCAGGGACAAGGGGAAAAAATGAGAACCAAGGCCTGTCATGTAAAAGTCCAAGATCAAAGTAATGAAGATAGGTGTACTGTATATCTAAAATGTACCAATAAACTAAATGAAAAAATAAAACAGTAATTGGCTAAGATTTCTTTCCTACTATGATGCCTCCTCCATCTCACTTCACTTCCTCTGACGGTCAAAAATCACTGATAAATGAGGAAGATAAGTGGAACATGATTTGAATTGAGTTTGATAGAACATTCCTAGGAGGTGCACAATCTTTTCCCTGTATAGGTATGAAATTGCAACTCATTACATGTAGGCATGACTTCCAAAATAATATATGTTTCTGCTATAATTCACCTGGTATTGTGACATAGTAGATGGCAGAAATTAAAAACTACAATGTTAAAGTGTCTTGACAGTTGTCTGACAAGTGAAGTACACTATATGGTTAAAGAAATATGTATATACAAAACAAAGCTTATGGAGTCATAAATTTGGTAGTTAATAATCACCTGTGTTAAATGTAAGCAGAGGATTAAATTCTTACTGGTGTACAGAATGGAAAATCTCACCCATTAGCTATATACTTCAAAATGTAGGGACAACATGAGTCTTTCATTTCAATAAATTGTCACTGTCACTGGATAGAATTGTTTTCATTATCAAAAAAACATATAACATACATATTATCATTTAACCACATTTTAAGGTACCATTCAATTGTATACAAAGCATTC
Source organism: Fukomys damarensis (assembly GCF_012274545.1). Taxonomy (NCBI): domain Eukaryota; kingdom Metazoa; phylum Chordata; class Mammalia; order Rodentia; family Bathyergidae; genus Fukomys; species Fukomys damarensis. The sequence continues at coordinate 57,339,950 of NW_022900949.1, forward strand.
ACAATGTGCAATTGTTCCCAACACCTGTCTCCAGGACTCTACTCATTTTGCAAATCACTATGCCTATTAAATAATAACTCTCCACTGCCCTCTGTGCTGATTAATCCTGATTGTGAATTCAACTGAATTAAGAGATACCTGGAGAGGTATTTGGATTGTGAGGGTACTGAGCTTGTCAATGATTCAACCCATTGATGAATTTGTAGCTGAATGGGCAATGAGGAGGTGGGCAGGGCTGTGGAATTGTAACAGGGGGCATGACCAGACTATGTTTTTGTTAGCCCCGTGCTCTCTGCTCTATCCTTTTTCTCTACTTTCTGTATGCTATGGTTTCATCCATTTTTTCTGCTGCATCTTTCCACTATGATTTCTTCCCTGCTGACCTTGCACTGAAACTTAGGAAACTGTGAGCCAAAAACAAAACAAAACAAAACAAACTTCTCCTCCATAAATTGGATATTTCATATATAT